>NC_139599.1:4770594-4978094 GCF_946808225.1 Silurus aristotelis
AAGCAGGGTAGAAGGCAACAAGAAGTCTGGGGTTAACGTGGATGAGACAGAGGGAGTCAGCGATGTAAACATGACTGAGAACAGAGACTTTCCTGATCATCATCATCCTCATCTTTTCTCTGCTTGTGTTCTATATGGTGGATGTTCAGCCTGGATACATGTATAAAATAACAACATTGTTAATTATTTTATATTAATATTAGGTGAGGTTCAGTTACCAGCGTGACACTAATACAGGTAGTGGTAATGGCTACTTTTTACTTAAGTACATGTCAGAGCCCAAACGTCTTCACGTTAACTTGAGTGAAAAAGTGTCAGTACATCAACTTTTACCAGAGTCTTTTAAAACATAAGTATCTGTACTTCTACTTGAGTAAAGGTTGTGTGTACTTTTGTGTACTGAGCAGAAAATGTCAGGTGTGTGAAACATGTCAAACTGCTAATATTGTTACTAATAATTTTATGGTGTGTGTTTGTGTTTGCAGTGGTCGAAGAGGGACTGTGGGAATGTGGGCTTTCCTATGAGTGCAGGACACTCCTCTTCAAAGCTGTTCACAACCTGCTGGAACGGTAAAGTCCTAAATAATGCGCACACACACACACATACACACACACACACACACACACACACACACTTGTGGAGCTTGCAGTAACACCCTTTGAAGTCACTAATCACTTTTCGGTGGTGTTGTTTCCAGGTGCCTCATGGACAAGGACTTTGTGCGCATCGGCAAGTGGTTCGTCAAGCCGTATGAGCTCGAGGAGAAGCACCTCGGCGCCAGGTGAGTCCTCGACTAAGAAGCATACCTTCGTTTCCAGGGGGCGTGATATTCCAAATGCCACGCCCCCCTTTAGACCACAACGTAGTGGATTTCTTTTGTAATTTTCATATAAGCATATAAAACCCTGCTCTTCCACATTATTCATATTGCACAGGATTGCAACATTTTATTTGTTGAAGAATGTCATGTCAGGAATGTTGGACTTTTTCCAGCGACAACTTTATGGTTATAGCAACGATAAACTCAATGTGGAAGTGAAATGGTGGCTCAGTTTGTAAGATGTTGGACTTCTGCTTGGAAGGTTGTGGGTTTAATTCCCAGCATCACCAAGCTGCAAATCCTGGGCCCTTGAGCAAGGCCCTTACCCCTTTAATGCTCAGTTGTATCTCGCTCTGGATAAAAGTGTCTGCCAAATGTCACAAAAGTAAACCGTAAACTCCTCTGTCCAGTCATGGATTATATGCAGTCTTTTGCATGAGCTGTTACTATAGCAACAACAATATATTAGAACATGAACATTGGTGTAAACATATCGTTCTAGTTCCTGCCTTCTGACCAATCAGATTCACTCAGTGCCTTACAGTCCACTTGTGGTAACTGCAGTTACAGCATGTGCTTATTTAATGATAATGACGTTGCACATAGATTTTATTGTCAAAATATTTGCATTACATACATAATTTTTATATCTCAAATATCATTTTTTAGAAAAAAAAAAATTTTAAAACACAAGCTTATTTTTTTATATGGAAAAAAAAAGAAACAGTTTGTTAATACAATTTGGGGAAGCAGTAATAAGTCACGATTAATTATGCATTATTTTTATATAAAATTTATAATAATAATGATGATAATAAAAAAATAGTTATTATATCATAGTAATAATAGTACTTATATAATAGTATAATATAATAGTAATATTATAATAGATTTTTTAATGATGTTGCTGGTGGTACTTTTAATAACAATAATAATAATAATAATAATAATAATAATAATAATAATAATAATAATAATAATAACAATAATAATAATAATAACAATAATAATAATAACAATAATAATAACAACAACAACAATAATAATAACAATAATAATAATAATAATAACAATAATAATAATAGTATTAATAATAATAATAATAATAATAATAATAAAAATAACAACAATAATAATAATAATAATATGAAGAAGAATAGTTTATTTTGCTGGTGGTGCTGTTAATAATAATAATAATAATAATAATAATAATAATAATAATAATAATAATAATAATAATAATAATAAGATAATTATAAAATGATTATTTTTAGTAGTAGTAGTAGTCTTTGTGTTTGTCTATTTAATAAATTATTTTTCTTCATTAATACTCAGTTTTCTTATAATATTTAAATTAATCAGATCGAGATTTGTATCCAGTTTCCCAAACCTCAGCTGTCACTACAGCAATGAGATATTGGCTGAAAAAAAGGGGCGTGTCTCTGTGCCAAGTGAATTTTTCCCTCAACCATATTTAAAAAAAATAACAGCAACATCAATGAATAGGAAAACCTGTCTGGGAAAAAAAAATTTAGCTAATATTGTGTATGTTACAGTTTGTAGGACAGTTTGCAACGTTCCTGCTGACGTCGATTTTCTTACAAGTGGTTTAATTGCAAAGAAATGTTTAACAGTGAAACGGTTTCATTCAGCTGTCGAGATTGTCTGTAGTCGGTATATAATCACAGCTACGATGCTCCCCAATACGTTTCATGCCTCTCTGCTGTGAAAAAAAACCGCGAGCTCGTCCCTCGAGATAATACACTCGAGGTGTTGTCTTTGGAGTGAGAGCGCTCCCACCTCTCGCGCACTTCTCAATGACAATCCTCGGCAGTGTAGTGTCACAGCAGTTCGCACCATGTGGCGGAGGAGTTTGCGAGCGTTTAGTCGTCCCCCCGGAGGCACCGGTGGCAACAAGTTTGCAGGTGGGGGAGTGTGTTGGTGGGTGGGGGGTTGTGACACTCGTGGCAGTGTGTGTGACGAGGATGACAGTATGTGAGGGGAGAAAGGGTGCCAGTCGGTCCAAATGTGTGAGAGTGTAAGGTGTGCGTGTGTGTGCTGCGAAAGAGATAATGGAGTCAGATTAGTAGGCTGTCAGAGGAGCCTTTTTGAGTGAATTGTTTGAGTTGACATTTGATTTTTCGACTGATGGGATGAAGATTTATTATTAATTATCATTTATTATGATTGATTTTAAATTGATTTTCTGCTTTGTCTTAATTTTTTGCTTGGTATTAGAACAGAGCCAGGGTTGCCATATATTGAGTTTTCCATCTGAATATATATACACACACCCACACACACAAATCTATATTAAAAAAAACAACACACATTTCCTGGTTTGAGCACAGAGGTTGTGTGTGTATATATATATATATATATATATATATATATATATATATATATATATATATATATATATATATATATATATATATAGAGAGAGAGAGAGAGAGAGAGAGAGACAGAGAGAGAGAGAGAGTCACAGCATGACAATGCTCCAATGCTCCTGTGTGCACATTGAGCTTGATGAAGATATGCTTTACGTGGGTTAGAATAAAAGATTTTGAGGCACCTGTTATAAAGCTTTGACCTCAACCTTACTGAACACCTTCAGGATAAATTGGAAGACTGACTGGCCTCCTCACCTCACCTACATCACTACCTGACTTTACCAATCCCCTTGTCTTTGAATAGACACAAATCTCCACAAGCACACTCGAAAATCTAGTGGAACATCCTGAAGATTGAAGGTTATTATAACAGCAAACTAGAGTAATGTAGAAGGGGATGTCCAAAATTCATAAGAATCTTAAGGTCAGGTGTGCATAGCATGTTGCTATTTAACAATGATATATGAGTAAATGTGAGCGTGGTAAAGCACTCTATAACGAGATGTTATAACATGACAAGGTGCATTATTCTGGTTGTATAAATTCCAAACGAGAATAAATAGGGCATTTTATTTTTAATCGTAATTTTATTTTTATGTTTATATACTGCGTTTTAATGGTAAATCCTCTGTTGATTGTTTTCCTGTAACATAATATGTTGGACTTATGTTCAAAAGGGAGTGAGGGTAAATCCCACCAACACTAAGCTGCTATTGTGGGGCCCTTGAGCAAGGCCCTTAACCCTCAACTGCTCAGTTGTATAAATGAAATAAACATAGTGACTCTTGATAAGAGCATCTGCCAAATGCCGTAAATGTAAATGTGGACAAATGGTTGTTGGACATGAAAAGCAGTAAAATGAATTGGTTTACTGTTTTTTTTTTTTTTTTTTATCATGAGTGGTCTTGTTTGCATTGTGCTATTACTAGAAATAACAGAAGCATTGTACATATTACTTTTCTCTCTCGGAGAAATATTTTGTTTGTCCTTGTATTACAAATAGAGCAAAACATTGTTTTTTTTCCCCCTCCCATTTAAATGTTTTTTTTTTTTTTTTATCTTTACACAATTGCTTACTGATGAGATTCAATTGTTCATTGTAAACACACACACACACAGACACACACACACACACACACACACACACACACACACACACACACACACACACACACATGCACGCACGCACGCACGCACACACACGCACACACACACACCGCACGCCAATGAAGAAACATTAGAGACTGTTGCATGATTTTTTTTTTTTTCTGTCAATTGTTTTTTCTTATATTCATGAGATAATCATTGTTTTTAAGAAGGTAACAGAAACGCAAACACGAAAGCAGTTGTTTTAAGCACGCCAGACTCGTGTAATGCTTAATGGCTGAGCAGGTGTTGTAGCCTGCAAAGGAAATGGTTTTATTGTTTTTTTTCTTTCACCCCTTGTGTCTATAGAAGAAAAAATCACACAAAACCATGAATGAAAAGAGAAGGTAAATATATTAGAGATATTTATTCACAAATTTAAATTGGGTTGGTAAAAATGATATCCAGGATGGATTCAAACCACTGAGTACTGAGTTAGAGTGTAAAACTTTCTTTCGGCTTCTCCCATTAGGGGGCGCCACAGCGGATCATCCGCATGTTTGATTTGGCACATGTTTTTACGCTGGATGCCCTTCCTAACGCAACCCTCCCCATTTATTCCGGCTTGGGACCGGCACTAAGGCTTGTGCAACCCTAATGGCTGGGGTTGGTTCCCTGACGGGGATCGAACCCGGGCCGCAGCGGTGAAAACGCCGCATCCTAACCACTAGACCACCAGGGAACCTTACTGCGTGTATAGTGTACTAAATAAGGTATGAGTGGAGTAGAGGTTTTGGAGACTACTGACTGAAATGCATACTAGGCTATACAGCATAACAATCTTTAGCTTATGGATGGAACTTAATACAAATAATCAGAAGGCCCAATCCTGTTCCAGCAAGACAGCACCTCAATACACAAAGCCAGCTCTATGAAGATATGCTTTACATGGGCTGGAGTGGAAGATCATGAGTAGAGCTCTGAACTCAACTCTTTAAACACCTTTTGGATGAATTGGAACGTAGTGAATGGTCTGGTGCCACCCAGATGAGAATGGGTTCCCTTTTAAATCTGTTTCCTCCCAAGGCTTCATGCCATCTCAGGGAGTTATTCCTTACCAGATTCACCATTGGCTCACTCGTTAGGGACAAACTTTTCCCACCCCGTGGCTTAAACAACGAAGCGGCTAATTTATGAATTTTTCCTGGGTTTTTCCCGGTTTCACAAACTTCAAGCCAAAAAACTGAACCCCATAACATTAGACCAATGAAATTTCCGAACGGAAACAAAAAAAAACGCACCTCACCTGTGTTCTGAGCTGCACGGCATCGGGGGAAAAAACTTCCACCGAGTGATTTTTAAATGCACGACGATGCCAAAAGATAAACCCCCGAGAGAAATAGTTGTGAAAGGAAGGAGGAAGACAGTGAACAATGACTTTCTTGGTCGGCTACTGTTTAGATACAAGCCGTTGTAACACGTTGAGTCTGGGTGAAGGGAGAGCTCGCTTCTGGCATGCTATTCCCAGAATACCGCTATGCTCCTAAAGGAGGCGTAAAATATTTCACCCGTTACACCGTGTGTAACGTGTCTTTCGTTAAAGCCTGTGTAAAGTACCTTAGTGTAGACATTAGTGTAGACAGGTGCGGCTTATTTATGTTAAAAATAAAAATATGTGTAAAATTCAGTGGGTGCGGCTTATATATAGTCCGGAAATTACGGTATGTTGTTTTATAGCCACTTTATCTCTGTAAAGCTATTTTGGGACAAAGTTTATTGTTAAAAGCGCTATATAAATTTAAATAAATTGAATTGAATTGAAATGAATGCTGCCTGCACCCTACTCACCCTACACTGGTACTTGACTTTACTAACACATAGCTACACAAACTCACCAAAATCTAGTGGAACATCTTCCTAGAAGAGTGGAAATGATTATAACAGCAAATGAGGACTGAATGTGGAATGGGAAATTCAAAAAAGCACAAACGAATCTTATGATCAGGTGTCCACAAACTTTTGTCCATATAGTGTATATCTCCCTATAATATCATGTAATGACAGAGTACAGCATAACACTATGTAGTGTAGCGATGTAACTGAATAACTGAACGAATAGATAATGTGTTTTAAATAGATACAAATAATGAAAGAATAAACAGACCTCACCAGATGGATCGCAGGGCTTGCGGTTGAGACTAAACTGGACTGGTGGCCCAACAAAAAGGATACATTTGCATGCAGGTGACTAAAATTGGGCTTACATGGGGACACTATCTGCCATCAACAAGTGCTGTGCTGCAGCATTCGTACTAACTGCCTGGTCCTGATTGGGGTGGTTTAAATTTGCCTACTATTGTGTTTCTGTTTTCGTTGTACAAATATTGCGGGCAACTACAAACCAAACACATAAAAGCAACTGGATTGGGAAATATATCCCCGCCCACATCTCTAATGCTGCATTGACCAGTTATAAACAGGAGTTCATGATGTAGCCACGGTGATTAGTGATTAATAACATTTGCACAGAGTAGGAACATTGTGCAACACTGCTACTTTCTAGTGTTTTAAAGCAGTAACTTTTCCACAGGGTGCAATAAATTACATTTCCATAGAGCCCAATGCATAGCATTTATTCGACAGTGCAATGGATACCATTTCTATAGAGTACAATGGATGCCATATCCATATAGCGCAATGAATAACATTTTAATAGATAACGTTTCCATAGAGCACGATGGATAACGTTAGTCGAAAGTTCAATGAATACCATTTTTTGTAGACGACAATGGATGCCGTCTCCAGATAGCTCATTTGATAACGTTTTTATAGAGAGCAATAGATAACATTTCTATAGAGTGCAATGGATAATATTTCCACAGAGCGCATTTGATAGCGTTATCTGAGAGCCCAATGGACGCCATTTCTATATAGTGCAGTGGATCGCACTTCTATAGAGGTCAATAGAGAGCATTTTTATAGAGCACAATGGATAACATTTCCATACAGTACAATGGATAGCGCAGTGGATAACATTGGAATAGAGTTCAGTGGATATCATTTCTACAGCCATTTCTATATAGTTCAAAGAATAGAATTTCTATAGAGTGCAATGGATAATATTTCAACAGAGTGCAATTGAAAGCGTTATCTGAGAGTGCAATTGATACCATTTTCACTGCACTTCTATAGAGGTCAATGGATAGTGCAGTGGATAACATTGCCATAGAGTTCAACGAATATTATTTCTACAGAGCACCACAATGGATAACATTTACATAGAGTTCAATGGATAACATTTACAAAGAGTTCAAGGGATATAATTTCCCCAGCGCACAATAGATAATCTTTTCCTAGAGTGCTTTCCCATAGAGCTCAATAAATCAAATGGATGGTATTTTCATACAAGTAAAAGTACAATGGAAAAAACCCTTGTGTTCACTGTAAAAAATTAATTTTCCTCATGATCCTTGTAGTGTTTCTTATCCCCACTACAGACAGATGTAGAGTTGGATTAGTAACTCTACTGGGCTGTGCTGTTTCAAGAACTGGTTTAAAAACCAAATTTAATTAACTTCCTGTTTACATAAAATGACACAAACGATTTCTTTGTAAAACTGCTACTAATTATGTTAGTGTGATATTTACTATTATTGATTTCTGGATTCAAAGCAACTTGAGTTTTTTTTTATTTTTATGTCAAACACTTTATGGGTTTGACATAAAAATTTAAAAAAACTCAAGTTGTGTCATAATCCTGGTTGCCAGATTGTTTCAGTCTTTCAATCAGAACATGAAACCTTGTCTACACATGATCCTGGAGCAGCGCAGTGACTTTCTACCAAACCGATTAAATCGTAAACAAAAGTCTCAATGAGAACGAAGGAGAAGCAATCTGGCAACCCTAATATAGTGAGAAAAACAAAACACTACAGGATGATAGTATGCAGTAAATAAATGATGGAGTGAATGAAGCATGAAATGAAACATGAATGAAATGAGAGCACGAGGATAAGAATCGAGGATAAGAGCAGTATCCTCAGTTCTGTCTCAACAACGCAGCGGGAGATCAGAACATGTCTCTCTTTCTCTCATTGTCTCGGTGTGTCTCTCTCGCTCGTCTCCCCGAGCGTCTGATTCGCTTTGAACAATAAGGACTGATGTTTATCCCTTACCGGAGTGAAGCGGCGCGTGTTGGAAAAGGGAAATGGAAACACGTTTTGTGTTAGCAGTGCTGGAATGTTTACATGCATCCAGTGTGTGTGTGTGTGTGTGTGTGTGTGTGTGTGTGTGTGTGTGTGTGTGTGTGTGTGTGTAAGAGAATGTATATGAGGGAGTTTTCTTTGTGTGTACGTTGTATGATTGGGGAGGGATTGTGTGAATATCAGAACAGCAGTGGCGGGAAGCTGAGATTTGCTGCGCTTCCCCGCTGAGCTGCTGGAAGAATGGGGAGAGCTCTGTCATTAGGGTATGGAGAGGAGGGGGATGTTAAACCCACCTGATTCTTTTCTGCTTTGACAGCTTTGTCTGTGCCACACTATCAGCTGCTGCGCCTCCTGCAGGGTCCAACACAGAGCCAAGCAGTGAATTATTGAGCAGCCTGAGAGAGAGAGAGTGAGAGAGAGAGAGAGAGAGAGAGAGAGAGAGAGAGAGAGAGAGAGAGAGAGAGAGAGAGAGAAACACACAGACACACACACATGCCATTCCTAAACACCGAGAAATCCGCATGTGCCAAAAATATGCACAAACACACACACACACATACATGCATACACACCACTCACGATCTGCCTGCTTTTCTCTCTATATCTGATCCTTTTTTCTTTAATACTAGAAAAACCTTTAGGGCTGCACATTTGTTTATCATCTAATATTATAATCATATATAGTGTTTCATTCTATTTATAGTACACTTTTTCTATACATATACTTAGCTTTAGGTGCTCAAAAACCAAAGAAAAACAAATTTTAATGATAACAAAAAAAAAAAAAAAGAAAGAAAAAAATACAATCATTATAATAAAATGATAGAGTAAATAAAATTAATTGAATGTAAAAAATAAAACAAGATTTCTGAATAGAAATAAATACACACAAAAAAACCCATGATAACATGAATAAAAGAATAAAAAAAAGAATAAAAAGTAATATCACATTTAATGTTTCTTATGAATGATTAATATCTAATAATAATATATATATAATATATTATTCTATATAATTATGAATATAATACAATGAAAACATTTGAATTACAAAAATAAAATATTCAAAAAGCAAATCAGAGGAAGTACATTTTTATTTTATTTTTTATAAAAAAAATATATATATTTTTGTGTTTATTTTATGTAAAACGTTAAAAAAAAATTGTTAAGCTTTTTAATATATGGTCTTGTCAGTAGTCTCTATTGTAAAATTTTTTTTTTTCTCTTTTTTTTTTTTAGTCATTTTCACGAATTTCCCTTATAGTTGATAACACTTTATTTTAAGAAACACATTAGGTGTTAATTAAAGTCTTGCTCTTTTTCCCACTGACTTTATTTGTAATGTTCCTAAGCACTTCCACTGCACTGTAATCGGGGATCCGCTGTGTAAAAATGATTAATAAATACATTATTAGGTGTGATAAATTATTAAATGCAAACTGCTGAGCATGAATTAATCATCCAAACTCATATCTTATTAGCATGTAATGAGCAATATGTCATACCTGTAGGTTCTAGGTAGTGATAAGTGACTTTACTACAAGATTTCTTCCATATCCCATTATATATCCCCTCATATACATTTTTTATTCATTCTTTCCATTAAATTTTTAATAATTTAAAAAGAATGCGCTGTAGCGCTGTTTTATTTGACACTTTAGTTAGTGTCTGATAACATTTACATACTAAATACAGTGTACAATGGATAACATTTCTATAGAATACAATTCATAACATTTCTATAGAGTACAATTGATCAAATTTCTATAGAGTACAATGGATACCATTTCTATAGAGTTCAGTGGATAACATTTCTATAGAGTCTAGTGGATAACATTTCTATAGAGTTCAGTGGATAACATTTCTAGAGTTCAGTGGATAACATTTCTATAGAGTCTAGTGGATAACATTTCTATAGAGTTCAGTGGATAACATTTCTAGAGTTCAGTGGATAACATTTCTATAGAGTCTAGTGGATAACATTTCTATAGAGTTCAGTGGATAACATTTCTAGAGTTCAGTGGATAACATTTCTATAGAGTTCAGTGAATAACATTTCGATAGAGTTCAGTGAATAACATTTCTATAGAGTACAGTGGATAACATTTCTATAGAGTTCAGTAAATAACATTTCTATAAAGTTCAGTGGATAACATTTCTATAGAGTTCAGTGAATAACATTTCTATAGAGTACCGTGGATAACATTTCTATAGAGTACAGTGGCTAACATTTCTATAGAGTTCAGTGAGTAACATTTCTATAGAGTTCAGTGAATAACATTTCTATAGATTACAGTAAATAACATTTCTATAAAGTACAGTGGATAGCATTTCTATAGAGTACAGTGAATAACATTTCTATAGAGTACAGTGAATAACATTTCTATAAAGTAAAGTGGATAGCATTTCTATAGAGTACAGTGGATAACATTTCTATAGAGTACAGTGAATAACATTTCTATAAAGTACAGTGGATAGCATTTCTATAGAGTACAGTGGATAACATTTCTATAGAGTACAGTGAATTTCTATAGAGTACAGCAAATAACATTTCTATAGAGTACAGTGAATAACATTTCTATAGAGTTCAGTGGATAGCATTTCTATAGAGTTCAGTAAATAGCATTTCTATAGAGTACAGTGGATAACATTTCTATAGAGTTCAGTGAATAGCATTTCTATAGAGTACAGTGGATAACATTTCTATAGAGTACAGTGGATAACATTTCTATAGAGTTCAGTGAATAGCATTTCTATAGAGTACAGTGGATAACATTTCTATAGAGTACAGTGGATAACATTTCTATAGAGTACAATAGATAACATTTCTGTAGAGTCAAGCGGATCACATTTCCATAGAGTACAGGGGATCACATTTCCATTAAGTACAATTGATCACAGTACAGTGGATAACATTTTTTATTTCAATGTGTTAAAATTAAATGGATAACATGCCTATAGAGCACAATGTTCTATATCATTTGCTTAAAATACAATGAGTACACTAGAAAACTTTCAATAGAAAAAAAAATTTCATAGAGTACAATAAATAATATTTGTATATTTTTTATAATATATCTTTTATATTTGAAGTAATTGATTTGTCAATTATAGTTAGTAACATGCTATTTTAGAAATATATATATATCATGATCAGGGATCTGGTGTGTAAAAACAAAGAATAGATATCTTAAATACCCCACCTTGTGTTACCTCAAAATACTAATAAATAAATACATACATAAATATTTATCTGTAATCCCAGCCTGTGAGTCACATTACTGACCCACAAAACTCAATTACCCAGCGTGCATTTCATGGCGGAGCTTGCGGCTTGAAAGCAGGAGGCGCTGTAACCTCCGTAACGCTTAGTTAACTTTCATTCTTCCCCCCATTGCCCTGAGCGTGAGGACTACCAGCACATCTCTGAAGTGATGCCGCCTTCGCCACCCCTCCTCCTTTCTTACCTCGCTACCTCCCTTTTCCCTCCAGACCTCCTCTCCACTGACTCTCTCCCTCCCTCTTTCCCCTCCTTTCTTTGTGTCTGGCAGTGCGCACTGCACTGTACGTTGGTAACAGATTGCATCAGACTCCCAGAGAGAGAACGAGAGAGAGAACGAGAGAGAGAGAGAAGAGAGAGAGAGAGAGAGAGAGAGAGAGAGAGAGAGAGAGAGAGAGAGAGAGAGAGAAAAAAAAGGTAGAAGTAGAAAGAAGACAAGAGAAAGCCTTATAAATGGATTGTGCTGATTAGGATAAACACGCTTTTAAATAGAAACACAGGACATACAGCAGCATATGCGTGCTGAATTAGCAACACTGTTATGAGTTAGTGGTGTACATAAAAAATTAATAAAAAACAATATATAAATATAGGAATACATATCAAAAATTATGTATTGCTCTTGTTATGCTGCACATTACAATCGCTTTACATATTGAAGTGCAGTTTGTTTAGGCAAAGCATGCCATAATTATTTTTTTTTTTATCTGAGTAATTCATCAAGATATAAAATATAACTTTTACAAACTTGTATGTGAAAATGTATATTGTGGGTGGGCTATCAGGCTATCAAGCTATAACAATGGACACAAGTATAATATGCAAATTACTTTGAATTTAAATATACCTATGGCCTCATTTGCATAATTTAATAATTACTTTAAAAGAAAATGTAAAGTAAAATTAAAAAATTTTAAAGTTCTTTTTTTTTTTAGGAATTTACAAAAACTACCACATTTACATATATAAGGCTTTATTTATCACGTATGTGGCATTAATAAATATGTATTATTATTATTATTATGTTTATACATTATAGTCTTAATACCAATGCCACATTTTACCAACGCACCTCTATATGATATTTGTGTATTGCAGTGGTCAGTATAGTGATCAGGAATTGATGAATATGTTGTGCATTGTCATTGTTCAGGCATTTTCTCTTCTGAACCAAATTAAAATTTTTCCACGTACACTTTGATGTTTTAAACGCTGCTAACCCACAGAGCGTGTCTTTTACTGCACACAGAGCATGCCTGCTTTTGATGTGTGTGTGTGTGTGTGTGTGTGTGTGTGTGTGTGTGTGTGTGTGTGTGTGTGTGTGCGTGTGTAGACAGTTTTCCTAGCCTGCTTTGGCTGGGGGGGAAAGGAATGACATTGAGACATTAGCCATCTCCTTGGCAACAGACATCGGGTGTCAGGCTACATCACGGGGTCACTCGGACACTGAGCTGCTTAGCTGGCTCAGGATAAAACTACATTAGCCATGTGTTTACTTATCGGAGGACACTTTATTTCACCTTTTAACTCCATGATTCTGTTCATTGAAATAAAAAAAAAAATAAAAAAAAAAAAAAATATATATATATATATATATATATATATATATATATATATATATATATATATATATATATATATATATATATATATATATATATATATATATATATATATATACAGTGAGGAAAATAAGTATTTGAACACCCTGCTATTTTGCAAGTTCTCCCACTTAGAAATCATGGAGGGGTTAAAAAGATCTAAAAAGAAAAAATCCAGAAATCACAATATATGATTTATAAACTATTTATTTGTATGATACAGCTGCAAATAAGTATTTGAACACCTGTCTATCAGCTAGAATTCTGACCCTCAAAGACCTGTTAGTCTGTCTTTAACATGTCCACCTCCACTACATTTATTATCCTAAATTAGATGCACCCGTTTGAGGTCGTTAGCTGCATAAAGACACCTGTCCACCCCATACAATCAGTAAGAATCCAACTACTAACATGGCCAAGACCAAAGAGCTGTTCAAAGACACTAGAAACAAAATTGTACACCTCCACAAGGCTGGAAAGGGCTACGGGGAAATTGCCAAGCAGCTTGGTGAAAAAAGGTCCACTGTTGAAGCAATCATTAGAAAATTGCAGAAGCTAAACATGACTGTTAATCTCCCTCGGACTGGGGCTCCATGCAAGATCTCACCTCGTGGGGTCTTAATGATCCTAAGGAAGGTGAGAAATCAGCCCAGAACTACAGGGGAGGAGCTGGTCAATGACCTGAAAAGAGCTGGGACCACCGTTTCCAAGGTTACTGTTGGTAATACACTAAGACGTCATGGTTTAAAATCATGCATGGCACGGAAGGTTCCCCTGCTTAAACCAGCACATGTCAGGCACGTCTTAAGTTTGCCAATGACCATTTGGATGATTCAGAGAAGTCATGGGAGAAAGTCATGTGTTCAGATGAGACCAAAATAGAACTTTTGGGTCATAATTCCACTAAACGTGTTTGGAGGAAGAAGAATGCTGAGTACCATCCCAAGAACACTATCCCTACTGTGAAGCATGGGGGTGGTAGCATCATGCTTTGGGGGTGTTTTTCTGCACATGGGACAGGGCGACTGCACTGTATTAAGGAGAGGATGACCGGGGCCATGTATTGCGAGATTTTGGGGAACAACCTCCTTCCCTCAGTTAGAGCATTGAAGATGGGTCGAGGCTGGGTCTTCCAACATGACAATGACCCGAAGCACACAGCCAGGATAACCAAGGAGTGGCTCTGTAAGAAGCATATCAAGGTTCTGGCATGGCCTAGCCAGTCTCCAGACATAAACCCAATAGAGAATCTTTGGAGGGAGCTCATACTCCGTGTTTTTCAGCGACAGGCCAGAAACCTGACTGATCTAGAGAAGATCTGTGTGGAGGAGTGGGACAAAATCCCTCCTGCAGTGTGTGCAAACCTGGTGAAAAACTACAGGAAACGTTTGACCTCTGTAATTGCAAACAAAGGCTACTGTACCAAATATTAACATTGACTTTCTAAGGTGTTTAAATACTTATTTGCAGCTGTATCATACAAATAAATAGTTAAAAAATCATACATTGTGTTTTCTGGATTTTTCTTTTTAGATTATGTCTCTCACAGTGGACATGCACCTACGATGACAATTTCAGACCCCTCCATGATTTCTAAGTGGGAGAACTTGCAAAATAGCAGGGTGTTCAAATACTTATTTTCCTCACTGTATTAGTGCTGTCCAAACTAACGCGTTAATAATGCATAAGGCAAATTTCTGTTTGACAATTTTTACCACAAATATAAAACAGGCAAAAATGAGACTTTCACTGCAACATGACCTCCTTTCCTTTACTTAGATATAAAAAATAAACTTCACCGAAAAATTATTTTTAATCACTACACATTTGTTTTACTGATGCGTCAAGTCGCAAATTAAGCACCAAAATCCGCCATGATGAGCACATCCGGCAATTAAAACCGTCCGTGTGGAAACATAGCAAAAGTTTCGTTCTGTGTCCTGATGATTTACGTCATTTAGAACACCATAATTACTTTCAAACATTTACAAGAGTATTTTTACGAGCTGCGCTGTCATCTGAAAATGTAAAAAGGTTTATCTATTTGGGCAACTGACTCAGTGGAAAGAAAGTGAAGTAATGAAAACCTGGTATTTATATGTTCTTTTTTGTGAAAAAAAAAAAGGAAAAAAGCCAATGTTGATTGGAGTTAAACACTTGAAAAGTATTTATTTAAGGTACATTTAGAACAGATACAAATGTGTAATTAAGTTACAATTAATAACGAGTTAACGCATGACAATATATGTATATATATATATATATATATTCCAAAGTACAGAACATTGATGCATATCATATATCCAAAACATATACAGTGGTACCTCAGGTTTTGAATTAAATTTGCACCCTGAAAACTTCGTATACCGAAACAAATTTCCCCATAAGGAATAATGGAAAGTAATGTGTTTCGAACGGCCCCAAATATTCATATAAAAATTCATATACAACCAATACGGACTAATATTATTTAGTATTTAGCATTTAATAATGGTGCCTTAACATCTAAAACAGGAAAACAGTATCGTTACTTGGAACTTCACCTTTTAGAAGAGCGAGTGCTGGCGTGATGGAGATGCCGTTCGTCGGAGAAGAACTTGTTGCTTGGAAGGAGAATTTCCACTACAATATAATAGTGTATATGATACTTTTCATTAATGATTACTGTACTGTAGTATTAACGAAACAAAGACACAGCGAAAAACAGTGCTAATACAGTGCTATCACAATGAATTTAAGACGCCAACTAAACTTTCTGAGGCGGGAAAGTGTGCGGGTTGCGTGACGGAAGAACCAACGTCCCCTCAAAATTTCGGCTGCGAATTTCTAATGATTCGTAACAGATTTTTATGCGTAAACCAAATTTTGCCGAATGAGTTTTGTATATTCTGAATTATACGTATTCGGGGACTTTCGTATCCCGAGGTTCCACTGTATATCATTTTTAAACATCCCATTTTACATTAAGTCCCAATTTGCTGTTATCATATTTTACACTTATCTAGGAAGATGTTCTACTAGATTTTGGAGTGTGCTTATGGAGATTCGTGCTCATTTAGCCACAAGGTCATAAGTAAAGCCAGGTTCTGATCTCATGTGAGGAGCCCTGGGGTGCAGTCTGCATGCCCAGAGGTGTTCAATAAGGTTGAGGTTGGAGCTCTATAGCAGGAGATATTTCACACCACTCCATGTGAGCTGACGTTGCACAGGGGCATTGTCATGCTGGAACAGGTTTGGGTCTCCTAATTCAATTGAAGGGAAAATTTCATGTGATCGCACCCAAAGAAATTCTATACAGTTGTGTGTTTTCAAATTTGTGGTAACAGTTTGGGAAAGAAGCAAATATGTGTGTTTTATTCAAAAGCTCTCTGTATTTAATCTAAACAGGCAGCTAATTGATATGTGTGCTGCTGTAAGCAGATTTATTTTTGCCGTTGTTTTATTGACTAGCAAACAAACACACACACACACACACACACACACACACACACACATACACACACACACACACAGGCATTATCTCTAATCACTTGTATCTTATAAATATTGTCATTATCTCATACTTATCTTTTATCTATTTTAACTTGGTGCTGGATTGATTGGAGGCGAGGAACGATGGCGGAGATAATCGCCTCAGTAAAATTGCTTTGTTATTAATTTCTTCGCCCCAATTTGGGACCTCGTTGTGCGTAAATGTTCAATCAGCATGTTTTTGCGAAAGATATTACAACGATCTGTCATCTAAGTCAGGGTGTTCTACTTTAAATCGAGGTATAAATAAAAGTTATACAGTACAGTCTGTTTATCATAAGGAAGTGGGCAATGTGGGAGAAATCTCATATTACTGTACACGTATAAACACCGGACGAGATTTCTATAGTATTCCTTTTTTTTTTTTACTTTTATTTTGTGTCTACAAAAAAATGTTTAACAGTTAAAAAGAGGGTAAACTAGAAATGTTTTTTTAAATCAAATAAGCTGGATTTGAGTTCAAATTGAGGTCAAATTCAATACTATAACCAGTATATTTCATTTTCTACATTTAAAAAAAAACTATATCGAAAGATATTAAACCCACCTAATCGGAGAAAATGAAGAAAAAGTTCTGAATGTTTTTTTTTTTTTTTTTTGCTATCAGTTACCTCAGGAATGTATTTTGTTTGACTGCAAAAAAGGAACAAAGTTCATCTTTTTCTTTCTTTTTTTTTTTTTATTTGCCATTTTTGTTTGGTCGGTTTAAAGTGGGCGGGACTAATGGAGGACCGACCGGAATTCGTCATTTTTCCCCAAAATATCTACATTTATTTTGCTACTAGAAAAATACAAAATCATTAGGAAGAAAAAGTGTGTATCTCTTAAATCACAGGTGCACATGCCTGCATTTTGTGTTCAGCGCTACACCTTTGAGACGAGGCATCAGACATGAGACACGAGACAGGGTCATAAAGATTATTACGGCTTTGGACAGCTCGCTGCCTCGAACACTTCCTTTCTTTTTAATGCCTGTATGACTGTAAAAGCACACAGTAGATAAGATTATATTTCGGACACATTATATGGCAAGTAATAGACTACACCTTGGACGCGATCCCTACTGCTGTTTCATCCCAGTAGGCGACTTAGTTGAAGCGTATTGATTAGTGTCTGAATTTTAAAGCAAAAGCCTAGCTGGTGTGTACAGGATGGCCTCCGAGTTTAGATGATGTTTTGCTCAAATCCAACGCATTTACCTGGTGTAATGAATGAAATGCTCATGCAGTGTTGAGTCAGCGAATTGCGTGTAGGTGTGCACTGTCAAGATTTAATTTTAGTTTAGACCGTATTTCATTTTGATTTATATTGCATGTGACTTGCTCGGCTTCGGCATAAGAAGTTAGCTTTGTTACGTTTACGGCGTTCGGCAGAAGCCCTTCTCCAAAGCAACTTACATTTTTTATTTTATTCATACAACTACGCAGCTAAAAGGTTAAGGGCCTTGTTCAGGGGCCCAGAAAAGGCAGCTTGGAGTGGCTGTGATTTTATCTCAGCTACCACCTCCTCCTTCTGTATAATCAACAGAAGCTCTCTTTAAATTTTTCCAGTCTTAATTTTTTTTTTTTTTTTATTTCACAATTTTTTGCAAAAGTAGATCAGCAATTCGTGACTTGACGTGTACCTAAGCTTTAAGTGACATGCAACACTCACTCTCTCTCTCTCTCTTTCTCTCTCACACACAAATTGCTGTGGATGGTAAATGGCACAGTCATTTCCTGGCATCTCCAGCTGTGCCATTTCTGATTGATTCTAGGGTGTAGTATAAAATTGTGCCCAGTACGAGTCCATTCATGCATGATGGGATTTGTATTAGGCATGGAGTCATAATGTACACAATGTTTTTTTTCCTGTTTCTGAATGTTTTTTTAGCTGTACATTCAAAAGCAAGAAAGGGTCCAAACTGGAAACTTGCCCTGATTTAAAAAAAAAAGTATATACTGATCCTTACATGGGACTTCATTTATTGGAAAAATTGTAAGAGAAAAGTCTGTGGTACTGCATGACATGTTTATTGAATTCAATTACTGTCAATTCTATTAAATGACAAGTTTGTTTATATTCTGAAAAATAGAACCAGTAATCTCATAATAAAATATTGTCAGCAGATATAAATGCATATACTGCTTCCTGTTCACAACTGTTGGGGTGGAATTGGTTATGTGGCTGTCGGAGTGTGGTCAAGAGTGTTAGCAGTCAGGATTGGTCAAGGGTGTATGTGGCAATGATTGGGACTGGTCGAGAGAGACTGGTCGAGAGAGAGAGAGTCTGCAGGAACAGGTGGGATTGGTTAAAGTGACTCCAGGATTACATGAGATTGGTTAAGATTGCCTGAAGGAGTGAATGGAAACTGACAAGACTGCCTAAAAGACTGGGTGGAGTATGTGGGGTTGGTTAAGATTGCCTGTAGGAGTCGGTGGGATTGGACACGAGTACCTGCAGGAGCAGGTCAAATTGGTTAAGATGCCATCGGGAGTGAATGGGCTTGGATAAGAGAGTTTGCAGGGCAGGTGGGATTGGTCAAGTATGTCTACAGGAGCAGGTGATCTTGGTGAAGATTGCCTGGAAGCGGGTGGTATTGGTCAAGAGAATCTGTGTGAGCAGGCAGAGTTGGTCGAGAATACCCGTGGGACAATTCAGAATTGGATAAGAGTCTTGCGGGAGGGAGTGCCTACTGGAGCAGACAGGTTTGGTCAAGAGTGTGGAAGCTGGCAGGAGTGTGCAGTAGTGTCTGCAGGAGTGGGGAAAAAACTAGTCAAGAGTGTCTATGGGGTGCAGGCAGAACTGGGCAAGAGTGTCCACAAGTACAGGCAAAATTTGTCAAACATGTCTGTGAAAGAGGGTAAAATTGGTCGAATACCTGCAGGAGCAGGTGGGATTGGTCAACAGAGCCTGTGGGAGCAGGCAGGATTGGTAAAGATTGCCTGTGGGAGCAGGTGGAATCGATCAGAATTCCCTTGGGAGTGAGTGGGAGAGGAATTAACAAACAGTCCCTTGAACACCTCGACATGAAATAGTGGTGTGATGCTTTTTTGCCTCCGAAGTTGATGATTTTTCAATAGCAGCAAAGGGGTTTGACTTTACACCACATCAAGTAATTGTCATAGCCTTTATCTGTTTATGTTTATTCTGGCACGAGTTGACAAAAATGTTCCTATACTGTTTTTACACAAGTCCTTTTCTTTTTAATTCGCCCATGAGAGGGAACGTCTCAGTTTCCTTATTAAGGCTTTTTTGTTTATCTGACATGAGGAATTGCTACAAGATAACACTAGATTATTAAGAGAACTTACTCAGAAGTGCTGTAATCCTGTTCAAATACGGTGAAAATGTCAAGCAATGCTGTTTAAGTGAATTTGATAAAACCTTGTCCATTTCCATTTGCTCACTCGGCTTACACTAACAGACCATAGTGGAAAAACCTCAGTTTGAGCACAGATGCTTCTGCATAAGAGGCTAAAACATTCTTAGTGTAAAACATTGAATGTAGCTGGGCTGGTTAACAAGAGAAAAAAAGGTAAGATATCCGTTTTCTCCAGACAGGACAACTTCTATTACATGTGCCATGCAACTAGCTATAAGAGCGATTGGAGAGGTTGATTTGTTTAAGGTTTCGAATTTTTGTTTGAGTCTTCACATAGCTTTTATAGAACAGAATCTTGATAATGACCTGACTTCGTCTACTTAGCAGAAAAACATGACCCAAGACCCAAACAGTAGTAATGATTGATTCTGGCCTGTAGGTTTTACAGTGAGATCATGTGCTATAAATGTTAGATTTACCAGGACACTGGGAAAATGTGTGATACTCCTAACATTGTTAGCCAAAACACGTAAGGAAGGTTAGCATGTTATATTTATGCATGGTGTGCCATGCTGACACCGTTTGATGTCACGTGGGTGTGAACCTACGACATACACGTAATCGCGAGACAAGGGGTAAAGACAGGTGACGTCTCTGGCAACGCCCCCTCAAAAACCGACGGCAATACCTAGGCATGTGACGTATCAGGAAACTCGACATGCCGAGGACGAGCACGTCCAGCGGCTTATACTAAGAACAGAGCATGCACGTTGCCGAGTTCTGCACCTTCCAGCGCCACTCAGATTTTTCTTCAGGAATTGTCTCATTCTAGTTATTATTATTAGCATTCAAATTGGGGATACTTCTATTTGTTAGCCAAATTATTTAAGCGAGTTTAGCTTGTTGGATGAGCTCCTTTGTTGACTATAAATAAGAACATAATGTATAGAACGCATAATGTTGCTTATAAACGATGTACTACACATCTATTAGATTGATGGCATTGCATCGTAGTGTAATTTCAGAAATCGAAAGATGGCTTTAGAGCAGTTTATCACCGAACAGAGATTGGAACATCGCATTTGATGCAGTGCACAAGGTTATGTATTAGGTGTTATACTGTATAATTCTGCAATGTGGACCAATGTGAATATTGGTTACGGGCATGTGCATTCCGCCTGTCTAATGCTCCAACATGAGATTCTCCCACTGGCACTCGGTGTATCCATAAATAGATCCTCATATGGTTCTAGCACAGACTTGGACTGGTACGTGAGAAATGAAATAGAAAGGATAGGTCTAGTATTTCTTTGTATTATTCCAATTAGGCTCAGCATAGATATAAATTAAAATGTGGATTTTAATGTGTGTGTACTGTGTTTGTGTGTGTGATAGAGAAAGAGATTGCGGGTGTGTGCTGAATCAGCCTGCTGTTATGTCTCCAATGTTCTGTTGTTCTTGGTGTGCTTGAAAAAAAAAAACTCAACAAAAAAAACAAAAAAAAATAAAAACGCACTTCAGTTGACTTTGTGCTTATCGCCCTCTTCTGGACACATGTGTGCATGATGTTGAGCGCATGAAACCACATACTCTTATTTCTCTGTGTCTCCCCAGCAGCAGTGAGCACCTCTCTTGCTCCTTCTCCTTCTTCCTGCATGGTGAGAGTAACGTGTGCACCAGCGTGGAGATCTCACAGCACCAGCCTGTCTACCACATCACCGAGGAGCATGTGCGCCTGGCCCAGACCTCCAGCAGTCCCATACAGGGTGAGACATACACAAGCTTTGTTTTTTACCACTTCTCTAAAGCTATATACAAGTTTATGGTTTATGGTAATTATGTCTGACATCTAAATACTGGAATAAGCAATTGCTTATTCCAGTATTTAGATCTCAGACATAATTACGGACGTACCTATCAAGAAACGTACGTACCTGGGGGTTGACATTGCCGAGAACAGAGGTGTGTCTCAGCTACACACGATTCTGACCTTGAGTTATATTGAGGCAGACGGCACTGTTTGGAAGTTTACCACAGTACAGTATTTCACCATGAAATTCATGTTTTGGTTGTGAATGGATACAATAAAAAAAATAACTACAGCCACTACTAAAAATATAAATCTGACATTGTTCATTCATAAATTTATCATTTTGTCATTTTATGGTAATGGATTGTGGAGGATATTTCTTATTTATTAGAAAAACTCTAACCTCTGCTATAGCTGAAAAAGCAATTTATACTCAAAAATTCAAGCTATTTATAGTAAAGGACTGTGGATATTACAAATTAATTGGACAATCTGCTTACATCAGGAACCTAATTTTTTAATCAAAAATGTCATAAGAGCAGGAAGCAGGTGCAAGAAAACACTAAGTAACAATAAAACATGAACATAGCAAACATAACCTGCGAAAGAAACTGGAGCCTGAGGAAAAACAACACCCAACATGAAACACAAACATGGAGACAAAGAGTGCTGTGAAAGGTGTGACTTCTGTAAAAGTGCTTATTACCAGCCATATAATTATAATATATGATCAGTCACACAATGAAGTTATGAAAAGAGTAGTGGAAGCCAGGCCGAGAGAAGAGGTGACCATCTGTGAGCAGCAGTATGGTTTCATGCTGAGGAAGAGCAGCACAGACGCATTATTTGCTTTGAGAATTTTGATGGAGAAGTATAGAGAAGGTCAGAAGGAGTTGCATTGTGTGCTTGTGGATTCAGAGAAAGCGTAGGACAGGGTGCCAAGAGAGGAGTTGTGGTATTGTATGAGGAAGTCAGGTGTGTCAGAGAAGTATGTGAGGGTGGTGCAGGACATGTATGAGAGCAGTGAAGTGTGCAGTAAGGAAGGCAGACTGGTTGAAGGTGGTGGTGGGACTGCATCAAGGATCAGCTCTAAGCCCTTTCCTGTTTGCAGTGGTGATGGACAGGTTGACGGACGAGGTCAGACAGGAGTCTCCGTGGACTATGATGTTTAGGGATGATATTGTGATTTGTGGTGAGAGTAGTGAGCAGGTTGAGAAGAGTCTGGAGAGGTGGAGGTAGATGCTGGAGAGAAGGGGAATAAAAGTCAGTAGGAGTAAGACAGAGTACATGTGTGTGAATGAGAGGGAGGGCAGTGGAGTGGTGCGGTTGCAGGGTGAAGAGTTTGAGAAGGTGGAGGAGTTCAGGTACCTGGGGTCAACAGTGCAAAGTAATGGAGAGTGTGTTAGAGAAGTGAGGAAAAGAGTGCAGGCAGGGTGGAGTGGGTGGAGAAAAGTGATAGCAGGAGTGATTTGTGATAGATGAGTATCTGTGAGAGTGAAAGGGAAAGTTTATAGGACTGTGGTGAGACCTGAGATGTTGTAAGGTTTAGTGACAGTGGCATTAAGTAAAAGACAGGAGGTGGAGCTGGAGGTAGCCGAGCTGAAGATGCTGAGATTTTCATTGGGACAATGGACAGGATTAGAAATGAATTTATTAGAGGGACAGCGCATGTAGGACGTTTTGGAGACAAGGTGAGGGAGGTGAGATTGAGATGGTTTGGACATGTGCAGAGGAGGGACATGGGGTATATCAGTAGGAGAATGCTGAGGATGGAGCTGCAAGGAAGGAGGAAAAGAAGAATACCAATGAGGAGGTTTAGGGATGTGGTGAGGGAAGACATGCTCATTGGTTTGAAAGAGGCAGATGTAGAGGACAGAGGGGTATGGAGACGGATGATCCGCTGTGGCGACCCCTAATGGGAGCAGCCGAAAAATGGAGATCCTTTTTTTAGTAACAGTTTATTATTATTAACATTTGTGATAAAAAAAAGAAAGGAATCAAATTAACACACTTAAAAAAAAAAAAAAATTCAAATTTTTAGGTAAAATTTGAGTAAAATCAAAGTAATAAAAAAATGTTATTAAAAAGATTACATAGGTTAGACCCTATTCATTTGGGTAATACAGATGTGTATGTAAGTGCACGCATGCACGTGTGTGTGTGTGTGTGTGTGTGTGTGTGTGTGTGTGTGTGTGTGTGTGTGTGTGTGTTTTACATTCAATATTTAATTTTCCAAAGATATGATCTACTTAACTGTTCTACTTATTTCAGCATACTATATCAAATGTCCTCATTCCTGTCAGGGTTTTTTGCTTTTAAGAGAAATTCTTGAAGCTGGACATATATATATATATATATATATATATATATATATATATATATATATATATATATATATATATATATATATATATAAGACAGCCCCTACTGTGTCCGTATGACCTGTAATCATGAACCTGCCATTTAAATGTATGCACTTATCAGTTTTTTCTGTCTTTGTCTCTTTCTCTCAGTGATCCTGAGTCCGTACGGATTGGGCGGAACTCTGACGGGTCAGGTGTTCAAGATGAGCGATCCGGCAGTACGCAAGCTGATGGAAGAGTGGAGCTACTTCTACCCCATGGCTCTGAAACACAGCAGGGGCGAGCAGAACAGCGACCTCAGCTACGACCCCCACAGCCATGTCGCTATGGAGGTCATTGTGGGTAAGTGGCTCGACCAAGACAAATTCTTCACTCTGTCCAGGCAGAGGCATGTGATCAAGGAAGACGAAGAAAAAAAAGGTCTCTGAAAAGCCTGTCGAATTGATTAGAAAAAGAGCTTTTAGGTGCAAAAAGACTGAAGACGGATGGTAGAGCTGTCAGCCTGAACTGAGCGTTCCAGCTGGATAATTATTGGCACTGACTCAGCACTGGGACACACAGGGGAGGGGAGGGGAGGGGAGGGCAGACTGGTATCACTCAATGAGCAATGGTGATTATGTAACGTAAATCCAACTCAGCTGTGCTAAAAAATCAAGTATCAATAATATCAAGTATCAGTAATCAAATAAATAAGTTTTTTAAAGAAATATGATAATTTTTTTTTTTTTTTAAAGTGAATGCTTGCCCTTTAAATCTCCTTAATCTCCTTAAGTGACCTTGAGTTTGCAGAAAATCACATGATTGTAGCTAAATGAAATATATTGATATCGTCAAAGCCTCTTCTGAAGAAACTTCCCAAATTACATATCCATTTAATAACCAAAGGTCACAATTCTGCTTGTGTGAAAGAGGTCTTCTGTAGAACCTGTTATTAAATGACTTTTTTTGTGCGTTTTATTCAGGTTCTTATGCAAACCTTTTATAAATCAGAGGCCAAGTGTCCTTGAATTGCTCATTCTAAGCGAGCAGCTGTTCCTGTATTTATCAGGACAGGTTTTTAATCTTGCGTGGGTGCCGTTTCGTTTGACCTTTTTAAGTGAGATAAGGACAAATTTATAACATTGACAGGAATTACTCTAATGCACATTAGCAGCATTTAAAGTTTTAGGATAGATTCACTCAAACTCTCTCTCTCTCTCTCTCTCTCTCTCTCCCTCTCTCTCCCTCTCTCTCCCTCTCTCTCTCTCTCTTTTAGGTGGTGTGAGGATGATCTACCCAGCAGCCTTTGTGCTCATTGCCCAAGCTGATCTGCCTGTAGAACAGCCTCCTCCTGCCCATGGAGCTCAAAGTGGCACTAGAGACTCATCAAACTGCGGCATTCCCCTCACCCCTCCCACGTCCCCAGAGCAGCCCTGCTCCGGTAAGACTCACAATCAGATGCATATAAAAAAATTGTCTGGTTTTTTTTTTATTATTATTTGTTTGTTTTTGGCTTTTCAAAAAAGGGTGGCTGATAAAACAGATCATAAAAAGATCTTAAAAAGATATCTTAAAATATCTTACATACTTTAACCATCATCAGACATTTCATTTGGTGGTACACAATATGTATCAGGATTTATAGGAGAAAAAAAAATGAAGGTAAAATGAAAAGCAGATTAAAAAAATCTAAACAAAAAATGAAAAAAAACCAAAAAAAAAACAGTGTATAATTTGTATCTAATCAACTACAGTTATGGTTAATCAACTATTAATTATTGTATTGAGTCTCATCAACTATTAACTATTACTGTGCATTAATGTCAAAGTGTAAGGTGCTGCAAGGTCTATTTTAATGCACATGTTCTATTGTGTTATCGCTTTTTTATATGAACTAAATTAGGGTTTTTTTTAGGATGAGATGTTTATTTTTTATGGAGTCAGAGATAAAGCTGTAAAGCCGAAAAACGTGCCGACTTGTTCCATATTCGCTATATGGCCAAAAGCATTGGGACACCTGACTTTCCGAGCTTTTTTTTCTAAACGGTTACCACAAATTCGGAGGCGCACGATTATACAGGACGAGTTCGGATGGACCCGACTTTACTAAAGCCCTTATAACTGAATGAGCAAAAATCTCCACTTTAAAATCTAGTGGAACGTCTTCCCAGAAGAGCGGAGGATATCATAACAACAATCAGGAACTAAACGTGGAATGGGATGGTCTAAAAAATATATATATATGCATCTCATTGTCGGGTGTCCACAAACTTTTGGCTTATATGTTCTGCAAACGCAACTAAAAAATGGATGAAAAGCAAAATCATTTTTTAATGAACGATGATTAAAAAAATGCAGTTCTTCGCGGTATGAGATGAAGAAAACGCTTCAGCGCTACTGCTTATTTGCGAATCGCACAGCTTTTGTGTTTATATGATGTAAGAGCTGAAGAGGGTTTCAACAAAAAACTCATAACACTGAATTAGTTAACATGCTTGAGCGTTCCTCTTCTGATGGACTAATCATTAGCTGGGCCGAAGTCCATGATCAGCTCTTTACATTCGCCCATAGATCCACACGTAACGAGGGCATTTCCTCTTGTCCCAGCCTCATTACCTTTCACCTCTGCAGCCTGAATGTAAACCTGCTTAGTGTGCACTTTCTGTTAATGGCTCCAATAACGACCCACTGGCCCACATTATTACCTACTAAAAGCCATTAGGAACTCCACAGATTCCAGTGCGTCTGATCCTCATACTGTAATACCGTACATACATGCTGATCTCCATAATTTATAATCCCCAAAATGCTAATTATACGATACTGATCTCGTTCCAGCCTTGAAGGGTACGCCTAAACTCCCGAACTGTAATCTTGATGGTTGTCGTTTTGTAGCATTAGTATGTTTAGCACCTAAAGGTCCACGATAAGCTCGAGATACCGTTACAGATACTGTTGTTGGATTGATTTGCTTTTAGCAGGAGGAGCGTAAGTGAAGCAGCCGTCAAGCCTGAGACCAAACAAACCGTGAATGTCGAATCAGACGCGATGTTATGTGTTCGTACATTTCTAGGTGACAGCGGCTTTCAGACCGCAGTCTCCAGCGTGAGCAGTCAAGAGAGCGGAGTCACCCACAGCCCGAAGCATTCGGAGAAAAAGCTGAGCAATCAGATGGTCCACCAAGCATGGAAGGAATGTTACATGAACCAATTACAGCACAAGTATGTCTAGTCGAGCATGTTGTCTTCTTTTTTTTTTTTTTTTTTCACCTTGGCCACATAAAAGCAACTCCGAGAGTCAACTCTGCCTTTTTGAAATCGAAATGCAGAAAGAAAATGAGGCCAAGTTCCAGTATTAGTAACATTGGCAGTATCTGTTTCTATTAACAGATGACAGTAAGCCAAATGAAGCTTATTAAAACCCTAGAGGACCTATGTTTCTTGTTTTTTTTTACTTTGTCTTTTACTAATTTGCTAGATTTGATCATTTTTCTTTTTTTTTAAATGATAGATTTAGTGATTTATTTTTTTTCAGTAACACAACCAAAATAACAAAATCGATCAATATACAGTTGACACACAGCAAACATATAAGAATATAACAACGATATATTGTTAGAATGAAAGAGTGACAATGGAAAGGCAAAAGGGCAAGACAAAACACAGGAACGAGAAGAAAAAAAGAAGACGGAAAAAGTGATTATGCTAATTCGAAGCATTTTTCCGCCAATCGAATACGACTATTTAAAAGTCTTAGGTTCGTTTTTTTTTTTTGTTGTTTTTTACACTCGTATGTATTTGTGAATAAAACACATTCGCATAATATAAAATTCGTCAACTTTAAGACGGACCAAAACCCCCAATGCCTCCAATTCAATCAATTCAGTTCAATTTGTGTAGCTCTTTTAACAATGGATATTGTCCCAAGCACCTTAATAGAGATAAATAGGTTATAAAAATTCATGCTTTGTGTATATTTTCACTAAGAACCTACTTTGTGTCAAAGGAAATCAACATGAGCACTTTTAGCAGTACACTGTTGAAACAAAAGTATTGGGACACCTGACTTCCAGCCATAACTGTTACCATACTGTTATCAACTGTTACCATAAACCTTGACGCACACAATTGTATAGGATGTGTTTGGATGCACTAGAAGAACTAGAAGACCTCTTCCAGAATGTTCCTGTGCACACAGCCAGCTCTAAGAATATTTGGTTTACATGGGTTGATGGAAGATCTTGAGTGGACTGCTATAGAGCTCTCAACACCCTTGTGGTTGAATGACAAATCTCCAAAATTTAGTGGAAATTTTGTTCATTAAGCAGACATGAGCTTTCAGAGGCAGGTTTCTACAAATTTTTGTATATTTAGTGAATTTTACAATTTATGTCCTTCATGATTTCCCTACAGTCTGAAGAAAACTGGTACTATAAGGCAAGAAATAGACAGAGATATTCAGACAGGTTATGCTGAGTGTAATGCAGCTGTATCATTTTCTCTAGCAGCATAAAATCACTTTTAGACTGTGCCTGAACAAGGTATAAAATACGCCAGGATTAGAGAAATCCCTGCTTATTGGTTAGCAAACAAGGCGAGTACACAGTGACAAATCCCAGTCAACGTGTCCAAGAACGTAGCAAGCTGAAGGACTGCGTTTCATTTACTGTGTGTACGTAAGGGAGCATCTTTCATGCAAAGTGTTGCTTGAATGATTTATATAATGCTTTATAAATATACACCAGAGCACGTCTTTCTTCTTTCTTTGACACAGATGCAATCTGTCGAACGGCATGGTGCCAAAAAAGGAAGTGACAAGCGAGGTGGCAGTGTGGGACTTCACTGACCCAGGGGAGAGAGCCCCATGCAGCTGTAACAGGTGAGCGTTTTTCTTTCTCACCTGCTTGGTGGTCTTCCTCCTCACGCTGTTAAAAATTGGATCGACACCAGTTTCTGATATATTGCACTTCATAAGTGGTGAGAGATTCCTTCTTGGATTGACTACTCTAAATTGCAGTATAGATGATGACAAATTAACTGGCTGACAGATTTATTATATATCATCAGCCCCTTCATAATTGATATTTGATGAAGAACTGCAAGGGGTCCGTTCCTATAATGTTTAACAAGCGCTGAGACATTGGGGACAAAAGCTATTGTAGAGGATCTTGGACGTTCTTTTATGTTGAACATTTTTACTAGTTATAATAATAATAATAATATCAATAGAGTTTTCAAAATTAAGTGCTCATAATAACTTATATCACCATATGTACACCGGATTTACCTGAATGTTTGATTGTACGGCCCATAGGTTTGGTTTTTGGTCAGCACTTTCTTTGTGCCAGTGTTTTATATGGTGAAGTTTTGTCCAATGCCTTTTGTAGCTTGCCTTCTAAATTCTTCCAATAAAGCCAATGTTTCTGCAAGTGTATTAATAAAGAGATTAGTATTTTTATCTTTTAATATGATACGTCTAATTCTTGGTGTAGATTCGCACCAAGGTG
Organism: Silurus aristotelis; assembly: GCF_946808225.1. Taxonomy (NCBI): domain Eukaryota; kingdom Metazoa; phylum Chordata; class Actinopteri; order Siluriformes; family Siluridae; genus Silurus; species Silurus aristotelis. Next base: position 4,800,474 of record NC_139599.1, read on the forward strand.
AAAGTTTATCTTTTTTTTTTTCCTCTTGAAGGTTAAGGCCACAGTCGAAGCAGCAGCAGCAAGCAAATGGTTTTTCGGCTAATTCCCAGCCCAGTACAAACCCCTCATCCTCTTCCAGCTCTTCTTCTTTATCCTCCTCTTTACCGCCACCTTCAACACCGAAAAACAAGACTGCAGACAAAGCAGACAAGTCTGACAAAGTGGCCAAACGGGCAGCCATCACCCCCTTCCACCACCGCCTTTCTTTAGACCAGCAGCCATGCCCGGAGCAGGACGCACCTCCTGGAGCTCAACTGGTACTCGCAGCCTTGGACACTTCTCTGGATACCTTGCCTGGCTGCAAGTATCCTAAGCCCATGTTTACTGGCAGAAAAGGGCCTGAGTCTCTACTTCATTCTCCAGTATCACCACTACCACCTACACTAAGCCCACACCCTAGGGTGCAGGACCCTGAGGTTCTGGAGGTGCCCATGGATGTTTCGCATTGCCTAGAGGGGACTCCTGTGCTTACAGCCCCAGAAATGAGTGACACTGCTCTGTATACAGCCTCTCTACTGCCCAGAGAAGCCAGTGGGGGCTGGTGGAAGAGTTACAGGACTCCCAGGGTAGACAAAACTGAGTACAAGCCACCAGAATTGCCCTACGATATGGTGGAAATTAAAACTGAGGGTGAAGGAACTGCCTTGAAGAGGTATATATACCTACACATAACACTCAAGCATGTTTTAGTGTTTAGATCTGCTGCAGGGAAAAATGTATATCTTATCTTTGTCATCGTCCCCCCAGTTTTTTTGCACAGACGCACAAGAGGTTTAAGATCTCAGAAGAGAGGCTTCAGGAGCATATGAGCACTCTGGGATTTCTGCAGCAGCCGGGAGTTGAAGGGCTTGGGGAATCCGGTGAAGATCCTTACGACTTTAAGGAAGGGGACATCGAGTACAGCTTCCCTACCACCAAAAGATTGAAGAGCCGGGATCCCAGTCGGAAATCAAAGGTCAGGGGGCATATTGGAGTTTTTTTTTTTTTTTTTTGCAGTATAGAGCTTTATCTGAACAATACTAGAAAAATATGTACATCCAAAAAAACGGCCCAGAATTTTTTACATGGTGTTTGAGTGAATTTAAAAATAATATTAATGATTCAGCGATTTCATAACAGTTATCTAAATTTGTCCTCTCTGTTAGCTTTGTTTAAACTTTTCCACTTTGTTGTAGCCAGATCCATTGTTATGTTAAAATATATAACTGACTGAAAAACGCCTTGAGCATGTACTAATGAAGAAGATCCATATGTTTAGGATCAGGCTTTTGGTGGGTTTGAAGCCTTTGTTTTTTCTTGCCGCATTTGATTATTTGCTGGTAGCAAGAATGAGTATGTATCATTTTATTTCATTATTAAAATATATTCTAATTAAAATACCACAGAAATAAAAAAAACAAAACAAAAAAAATAGGTAAATATTTAGTGAATACTTCCCGTGGGCTCGCCACCTGCAGGAGGGACCGTAAGGGACGGTGCTGTGAGGATTGGGCAGCAGTCGAGGGCGGGGGTCTGCTTAGACTGCTGCCCCCGCGACCCGAATTACGGATAAGCGGGAAAAAATGAATGAATGAATGAATATTTGGTGAATATATTGCTGGTGACTATTAAAAAGAGTTTTACCAACAAAAAAAAAATTAGTTTTCACAGGAGAGTCCTATACTAAATCATTTATTTAAAAAATTGAGCAAATAATAACATTTGTAAATCAAAAACTGAAGCAATTTACTACGAAAACAGACCAAATATGCAAAATCTCATAGACCTGATTATATTTTTTTAACCAAATGTATTATGTAAAGAAATATCACTTTCTGTATGTACATAGTTTTCTAAATTTCTGATGAGCATATGTACAGTACTGTTATGTACATGTGTGTGTGTATAGATGAAGACGTACCGGTGTTAATATATAAGTGTATTCATGTTTATAATGTCTGACATGCATCTGATAGATGATAAAAAGTCAATGAAAAAAAAATTATAAAAACGTTGTAATTATTAAAACATCAACAAAAAAGGTCATAATGTTCGAAAAGTGTATAAAAACATATTCTATACTGTACATCATTACGTACACTGATACGTAATAATACGTATCTGCGCTAATCTATTGCTTGAATGATGTGTGTGTTTGTTTAAGGGAGAGGAGGTCAATGGCAACAGTGCCGTCCCTGAAGGAAAAGACGCCATGTCCATTTTCATCTCCACTCCTAAATTCGGTAAGTCTGCAGTCTGCAAATCACCCATGCATAATTCAAAAGCTGCAGACACTCTCATTGAATGCCGTCTTGTTCCAGGAGAGGAATTGGCTCAGGACGAGTCTGGGGGAAAGGCCAACCCGCCTCTGACCAGAGAGAAAGATCTGATAGTGCTCATATCTGACTTGGAAAACATCTTTGGGGAGGAGGAAGATGATCTCGGGGTGAGCGAATGTTAAGAACATCAGTATCATAGCAATCTAAAAAATAAATAGTCAATTGATTGTGAACACGAGTTTTTGACTTGTAGTCTGCAACTTTGGATGTTGCAGACATGGACTTGACAATCACTCGTGTAATGTCTTTTGTTGTTGCCAGTTACTTTCTTCAGCATTTAAATGATTATTCTATATTATATATATTATTATAAATCTAGATTATGTATTTTATAAATCTACTACATTGCAATGCATGCGCTTCTGTAGGCATCCTAGCTTTTGTTTTGGGAGGTTTCTAATAAAAATGTTGCATCTGTGATTTACAGAAAGCCATCAACATAAACCTGTCTAATTTGTCTTCTTTTCAGACCACTTTTACTAATCATCAGCATCCATCCAAGACTGGAGTGCCAGGGGCTGAAGAGCGCCCCCTGGGGATTGATGGGAGAGGAGCAGTGCCATATCCCTCAAGTATGTCATCGTTGGAGATTTTGTTTTTTGAATCCTATAGATGTGTCGGTAACAACGAAGCCACAGTACGAGACATATAAGATATAGGACAATAAATAAGAGACAATATTGACACGAGAGATCATCGAAACAATTTCCAATTGAAATGCATTTCTTTTTAATGACAACCAGTCAAATTCTGCCTGGTCCACATTATTATTTTTGTGAGAACTTAAAGGGCCACAATTGTTTATAGCTTTTGAAAATTAAGGTCTTTAAGGGGAAAAAAACAGCTGACAGAATCTATTCAAGTTGCACATGCACTTTTATACACATAAAAAAGTAATACATTCTTTACATTTAAATGGATACCTATGAATACCCACCTATAGTGTATGAATAACTTAGAATATGAGCACAGACAATATAGTGGTCAGAGTCAGTGATGTAATCTGCTTTAGGTGACTGCAAAAAATCTGATTAGGATTCATGTTGGTGTACAATATTTATCTCAGCAAACTCGAATTTTAGATGCTGGAACTGGAACTCTTGGTTTATACCCTATTATGTGCTCTCTTCATCATCTCAGCAGTAGCAGAGCTTCAGCGGATGTTCCCCACTCCTCCTTCTCTGGAGCAGCACCCAGCATTCTCTCCAATCACAACCTACAGAGACACCCCCAGCCAAGAAACCCCAGCACCCTTAGCAGGACACGAGCATCCCCTAAACGCACACACCAACAACCAGTTTAGCGATTTCAGGTCTGAAATGGATGAGAATGTGACAAGCCCGAAATCAGAGGACATACGGGTGTGTATATGACCTTGAGGATTTTTTTTCTTTTCCAAAACCACACAGCTTATACTGTAGGTAAGGGTTAGCTTAGTGGTTAAGATGTTGAGTTTCTATCCAACCACCAGTAAGATGCCACTGCTGGGGCCTTGAAACCAAAAAATAAAGATGATACTGTTGTTCTTAAAATATTAGGAAAATGTATTAATTGATCATCTTTCTTACAAGTCAGTTTGAATGAGCTGTTGCTACACAAATTATTAATTTTCCGAGTGTAATAATTAAACCTTTTGTACCATGTCCAGCCCCAGATAGGTTGTTCCATGTTTGCTCCCCTCCGAACATTACCCAGCCAGTGTCTTCCCCCACTGAAGATCCCTGAGCAGTGCTACTACAGACCCTCATGGTCCTTGCTTCCCAAGATGGAGCCCTACTGCCTTCCAAGCCAGGCTTCTTTTGTACGAGACGGATATGTGTAAGTTTTTCCGATTGCATCGATTTCTGTAAATGTATTGAAAAAATATCAATACAATCATTACACCTGTTCAAGCTTTGTGTGTTTTTTACATCAAATGTTTTATAAAAAACTCTCTTGAATTTCTCTAAAGCAATGTTCCCAGCATCGGCGCTCTGCAGGACCAAGACTATGCCCAGATGAGCACTGGTACCGCCTCTGTTGGCACAGCAGGTGGAGTCTTGCCTTCCCCAGCAACACCGCGTTTTTCTGTACCCACCCCACGCACCCCACGAACTCCACGTGGTGTAGGAACTGCCAGTGGGCAAGGCTCGATCAAGCAAGATGGTACAGAGCTCAGCTCACCCATTTCCACGCCCTCCACTGGTCTACCCCTGAGTTCGGTAGAGCCGCTGGCATCCGGGCCAGTTTTGCCTGAGGCGCACAGCCTCTATGTCATCCTACTTCTCTCTGATTCTGTCCTGGATGTATTCAAGGACCGCAGCTTTGACAGCTGCTGCATTTGTGCTTGCAATATGAACGTGAAGGGTGCAGATGTGGGTATTTATATTCCCGACTCCACCCAAGAGGATCAGTACCGCTGTATGTGTGGCTTCAGTGCCATCGCTAACCGGCGTCTGGCGCACGGTGCCGGACTCTTCCTTGAGGACGAGCTGGACATCTTTGGCCGCGGCTCTGAGGCAGGACGGGCGGCTGAGAGGAGGCTGGCACTTGGCAGGAGAGACACGCCTACCGGTGGGAGGCGAGCCCAGGAGCAGACGCCATTGGAGGTGCTGGAACTGATTCAGGAGCAGTGTTCCCAACCAATCTTGTCTGTGGCATCGCTGCATAGTCCTGCTGCTTGTTCTTGCCGTAACAGACAGAGGGCGCTCTTGCAGAGTTGGGTAGCTGATCGGCTTTGGGCAGACAGTAGCGATGCATGTGTGGAGTGTTACAACGCTCTGGTGCAGGGGCTGCAGTACGTCGACAATGCAGCCGGTGGAAAAGTGGAGCAAGCCTTAGTAAGGAGCAGCGCCCTGCACTCCTGGCCTCACACGAATGGTAAATATGTTCTCGTATTTTATTGTAACCCTGTGAAACTGTTTTTTTTTTTGTTGTTTTTTTGGTGGTTAAATGATTATATAAAATGTGTGCTTCCACAGTGTTGGATATCAGCATGCTGTCCTCTCAGGACGTAGTACGCATGCTGCTGTCTCTACAGCCTTTTCTGCAAGATGCTATTCAGAAGAAGCGCACTGGCCGGACTTGGGAAAACATACAGCATGTGCAGGGCCCACTTACTTGGCAGCAGTTCCACAAAATGGCTGGACGAGGTTCCTACGGTTAGTCTGACGTTTTTGAATAATAATGAGTATTCTATTATTCTGTTCTATTATTAGCTGCAAAAAAGTCGATTTTGAAAAGTAATGCCTTCAAAAGTAACTTCTGTAATCTTTTCGAAAATTTCAGCTCGTTTTTTACACTTTACTGAATTATTTCCATTCGGGGAGGCTTTTAATTGAGCTTCACTACAATATCTAACTTTTTGCTCAACTACATTTGGCAAAATTAGTCTTGCCTTTATATTTATGAGTGGATTAAAAACCCACTAATAAGGGTAGAGCGCGCTCTGTTTTGATTGCAGCAAGCAGAACCTTCTAAGAGTAATACAGTAAATAATAGAAGAAAGTACGTGTTTTGTGTACTTCCTCCACCACTGGTTTTTGAATATATGTGCTTTGACTTCTAGGTTCTGAGGAATCTCCTGAACCGCTCCCCATTCCCACACTGCTATTGGGGTATGACCGAGATTTCATGGCCCTTTCCCCTCTGGCTCTGCCCTTTTGGGAGAAGTTGCTTCTGGAACCATATGGGGGTCAGAGGGATGTTGCATTTCTTGTCCTCTGCCCTGATAATGACATCCTCCTTGCTGGAGCCAGAACCTTTTTTCAGGAGCTTAGTGCTGTCTATGAGGTATTAAAGCCATGGTATATTTAAAAATTCCTCAGACTAATAATATGATTTGGTGTCATTACCCCATTTTTCTGCTTGCATTTCAGTCTTGTCGGTTGGGAAAACACCATCCACTGGCCCGAATGTCCAGAGATGGCATTGTACCAGTAGGGCCAATGGAGTCTGAGAAGTTGGCGGAGAATGGAGGAGAGATGGATGAGTGGATGACAAGGCCCTGGGCAGGTCAATACCGAGAGGATCATTTAAACAAACTCAAGCTCTATGCTCAAACCTGCAAGCAGAAATTATGTAAGTATATATCACCAGCTGGTACTTATAGATATATAAAGGATAATGTTGTGGAGCTATATCTCGTGTTGCTAAATCAATATTATCTAAGTAATTTAATTGCCAAGTGAGTCATACTGTAAGTAGAAATACATGCTGAAAATGAAGTGGCCTTGACTTATGGCTATGATAACACAACTTGAAATAAATATTGGCACCTCAAGAAAAGCATGTGCTTATCAGGAGATTGTGGGTTCAAATCTTAACAATGCCACAGCTACCCAGTGAAGTAAACTAAGGAAGCAATATTGTCTCTCTTTCCAGTCAATCTAAATAACACTTGACTAGCTTTTGTATGTGAAAGAGGGCAGATAGCCTACCAAGGGTGGTTAAAAAGAAAGGTGTGGTTAGCAGAGGTGGTACATCAAAACTCATCTGAAACTACATTATGTTTTTTTGTCTTGCTGGTTACTTTCCAGCCCCACAGCTCTCGACTCTGTCATTAGACAGCAGCCTACTCGTGCCCCCAAAACCCCAACCTAGCTCAGCTCCTGTCCCTACCACCCAGTTGAACCCCAGCACCGGGGCCCCTGAAGGAGAAACAGCAGCAGCAGCTGCAGGAGGAGTCTCTGGAACAGGAAATACGCCCACACCAACGAATACCAGCGCTAGCCAGGCCAGCACAGAAGGTGCAGATACACAAAGTGTCACTAATACAATGGCAAACCAGCAAAGCCATCCAACAGAGAGTGCTGAGAGGTGAGCATACATACTGAATTTCTCCATCTCACTTAAAAAGGAACGTACCTGATCAATAAAACCAAAAATTACTTCTGATGTTTTTACTATGTCTGTCCATGGTGTATATTACACGATTATTTATGCATGAATTAATGTCAGTGAAGTATAAACAGCGGCACTGGATCTTTTCCTAACAGCTTGGCAGAGCGAGAGCGAATAGGCATTCCCACGGCGCCGCAGTCTGCCGATAGCCATGCCTACCCACCAGCCATAGTGCTGTACATGGTGGACCCCTTTTTGTGCTCCGGATCAGGAGTGGGGTCAGGTGAGGAAGAGGAAACAGAAGAGGTGGAGTCACACAGCATGTGGTTGCTGGCGCTTCTGCGCTGCTATACAGATATGCTGAGCACACTGCCAGAGAATTTACACCCAGCGCTGGTGTTACAGGTCAGTCGAGAGATATATGTATTGAATACATAAAATACCTTGATATTTCATACACACTGTATTGTATTATCAGCAGGCACTGTATCTACACCGATCAGGCATAACATTAGGACCACCCGCCTAATATTGTATGGTAAATCAGACCACACGGGCCAGCCTTCGCTCCCCACGTGCTTTAATGAGCCTAGGCTGCCTATGACCCTGTCGCCGGTTCACCACTGTTCCTTCCTTGGAGCACTTTTGATAGATACTGACCACTGTAGACCGGGAACATCCCGCAAGAGCTGCAGTTTTGGAGACGCTCTGACCCAGTCGTCTAGACATCGCAATTTGTCAAACTCGCTCAAATCCTTACGCTCGCCCCTGCTTCTAACACGTCAACTTTGAAGCCAAAATGTTTACTTGCTGCCTAATAAATATATCCATTCACTAACAGGTGCCATGATAAAGAGATAAACTTTCTTTCGGCTTCTCCCATTAGGAGTCGCCACATCGGACCATCCGCAAGTTTGATTTGGCACATGTTTTTAAGCTGGATGCCCTTCCTAACGCAACCCTCCCCATTTATCCGGGCTTGGGACCGGCACTAAGGCTTGTGCAACCCTAATGGCTGGGGTTGGTTCCCTGACCGGGGATCGAACCCGGGCCGCAGCGGTGAGAGCGCCGCATCCTAACCAAGAGATAATCAGTGTTATTCCCTTCACCGCTCATAATGTTACATTGTCATTATGTTATGTCTGATCGGTGTAAGTATATTTAATTGGTACATTTGTAACTCGGAGTGTTGCGTACACAATAATGCTGGAAGAAGTGTTTAGTCAGCACTACCTTCTTCTTAATTTTGAGATGAGGTCTGGCAAAAATTAGGTTGAATATAATGTCTTTAATGGTTTCCACATTATTCAAAACAATTGATCAAATGTGCTGGATTTTAGGTGGTGCCATGTCAGTACCTGTTGCAGCCAGCCAGTGGTGAGAGTCCTCTGTACCTGCAGCACCTTCGGTCTTTGGCTTTCTCTGCCCATTCACAGTGCAGGCGCCGACTTCCAACACAGACACACATCAAGTCGCTCACAGGCTTTGGCCCAGCTGCTACCATTGGTTCTTTGTTCAAGAGCGTGGAGGTAAGCTTCATTCTGATAATGATGTAGTCTTTCATGTTCACTTAAGTCTGCTTCAAATGACAATTTTCAGGGGTCTGTTAACTTAACGTAATTGTATGTGCCCTTGGCAGAACCCGAGCTCTATGCAAGTGTACTCTCCTCCGTTTGTCCTGGCCCCTCTGCGCACTAAGCAACCGGATGTAGGGGAGGAAGCTACCACACGCAACAATGTGCTCTTTGTGGGATACTGTCTGTCCCATGACCAACGTTGGATTCTTGTCTCTTGCACTGATCAGCAGGGGGAGCTACTAGAGACCTGCATTATCAACATTGATGTCCCCAACAGGTAGGGCCTGCGACACAACTTATTGATTATGATGGTTTTTTTGTAGATTGAGAGAAATAAAATGGGGTTTTTGCCATGCAGGTCTCGGCGCCCCAAGTTTTCCCCACGCAAAATAGGCCTGCAGAAACTGTGGGAGTGGTGCATCGGGATCATCCAAATGACAGCAATTCCTTGGAGGATAGTGATCGGGCGATTGGGTCGATTAGGTCACGGTGAACTGAAAGGTTTGTGCAAGTTTCAGCCTGTGTTTATGGCTGCTATACAAAGTTACGAATCTCCACCTATGACTTGTCTGTGGTTTGTTATCAGATTGTGTTCTGTTTTTCGGCACAATTGTAATGTCTGTTATTAAGTTCTGAGCCTTGTCTCCTGTTTCCTGTTGTCCTGGCACTAGTTTAGTCCCAATTTGCTTTTGAAATTCACTCTATTTCTCTGGGGAGATGTTCCACCAGCTTTTGGACAATTGTGTTCATCTGCCACAAGGGTGTTAGTAAAGTCATGTATTGATGAAGGTGAGGTGAGGTGGCCTGGGAAGCAGTCAGTGTTCCAACTCATCCCAAAGGTGTTCAGTAGGGATGAGATCAGAGCTCAATAGCAGGCCACTCAAAATCTTCTTTTCCAAACCATGTAAACCAGATCTTCATGGAGCTTGCATTGTGCACAGGGGCATTGCCAAGCTGTCATGCAGGTTTGGGTTTCCAAGTTCAAGTGTACGCAGAATTTTATTAAACCGCATCTAAAGTCAATTGTGTGATTTCAGCTTTTTGATAACATTTTGGAGAAGAACCACGTATGGCAGGAAAGGTCAGGTTTCCTAATACCTTTGTCCATATTGGAGTATAAAGATGGTCCCTGAGTTAGGATGGTTTGACTTATGATTCTTTGATCTTCTGATGGCGAAAGGAAGATGACAAAATGAATTAAAAAAACACTTTTCGCACAGCAGGCAAACGTAGCAGCCTACTCAGGAACCGGAGCTCTTTTCCGTGGTCTATATATTATTACAATTAATTGCAGTCAATGTTTAGCTAACTTTTTAGAGTCGACTATTAGTGCTTAACCTTGATCTCTGCCTCTCATGTCAGACTGGAGTCTGTTGCTGGGTGAACACTCTCTGCACTCGATTAGCAGGCAGCTGCGGGAGGCATGTCGCATGTGTGGCATTTCAGCCGCTGATTCGCCATTCATCCTCAGTGCCTGCCTCGTCTCCATGGAGCCCCAGGGATCCTTCGTGATCATGCCTGGTAAGAGCCGCTACTCTTAAAGATTTCATGATGAACAGGCTGACTTTCAAATTTACACTTTCTATATGTATTTATCTGGCTATCGATGATAGAGCTAGGCAATTCATTTTCACATGGGGTGGCAATAGGCACCAGTGACTCAGTAATGGTTTTTCAGCTTGACAGTTCTTTTCTGGATTTTTGTGTTTGCAGATGCCGTGACAATGGGATCAGTGTTTGGCCGCAGCACAGCTCTTAACCTGCAGACGTCTCAGCTCAACACTCCACAGGATGCTTCCTGCACCCATATCCTTGTCTTTCCCACATCCTCCACCACGCAAGTGGCCCCAAGTTCCTACCCGACTGAGGACAACCCAGGTATGTGTAAACTTGTTAAAAAAACAGCAGTTTCTAATCTGTCTGCAATTGATCAGTGTTACCGTCATACAGATCTCACAATGAAACCTGCACTCAGTACTTTTACCAGCAGAAGGTGCTGTCCACCTACAGGCTGACTCACCACTCTTTTTTTTTTTTTTGTCCTAAACCTTCTAGATGATATATTTGGCCTGCCGTTCACGGACGACCTGGAGAAAGACATTGAGCACGATATGATGTTGATCACCGGAAACCTTCACGCTTCCCCTAACACTTCTCCTGTGCCTTCCCCCGGCTCCCCCTCTGGTCTGGGGGTGGGCTCCCACTTTCCTCACACACGGGTTAGCATCTTTTTACATGCAACACCTGTTAACTCTTCCCTCATTTATATCTAATTCATAACAGAGTGCTGTTGAATCCTTAAACCTGATTGGATAAAAAGTTCTAACGGTAGTTGTTTTGCATTATTCCACTAATTCCAGTGATTGTTTCTATAGTAACAGCGAATTTCATTTATCATTCAGTGTGTTTTTAACAGTCAGCAAGACTTCAGACACATGGGAATCACCAGGAGAGGTTTCTTTTCACTCTCTCATTTTATTGCAACTATAAATGGATTAAAAAAAAAAAGTAGAACTTAAATCTCTAGTTAGGCAAAACTTCAGCCGGTTATGGGAAAATATCCGTTTAATGAAACTCCTAATTATTCTTACTTATGTATTTATTTATTAAATCTCGCACCATATCTCGATGTGGTTTTCTTGTCCCTGGAAAAGCTGCTTAAAATTTTCCACGCACTAAATCAGTGTATTAATCACCAGCTTTAAAAATCATTCCCGGCTCTACACGTCCACTGTGGAGGGACTTTTTGAACGCAATGTATTTTAATAAAAATATAAAAATCAATTTCAAATTAATAAAATGTGACTGCACTTTAGAGTTTTTTTTGTGTTTTAGTTGGAAATGATCCCAAACTTTTAAAACTTTCTGGTGATTTTTTTTATCTGAATTTTCTCCTCGCCCCTCGCTGTTTTCTTCCCGTTTTCATTTTTCATTCTGCAGCGTCTCCTGTGTTACCTGTCCATTGCGCTCCAGAGTTTAGGAGTTTGGTGCATCAATAATAATAGTCTGTGGGAAACACAGTGCTCCATGTTTAGGTGAAAAAACTAAACGAAGCATCGAGGCAAATAAGTTTACGAAAATAAAGTCAGAATTGCGGAATTCATCATATCGGAAGTCAGAATCCGGGGAAGTCAGAATCCGGGGAAAAAAGGTGGAATCTAAAGAAATAAAGTCAGAATTGCAAAAAATAAAAAGATGGAATTTCGAGGAATAAAGTCACAATTAGGCAAACATTTTTTTCACACACTTTTAAAATGAAGCAGAATCCTCATACTTAGTTCCTGCCCATTTAAATGGACTTTCTTTTTGTGTGTGTAATGTCTTGTGTACAGTGTCAGGGTGAGCGGTTGTTGTCTCGAGAGGCTCCTGAAGAGCTGAAGCAGCAGCCCCTGGCTTTAGGCTATTACGTCTCCACTGCTCAGGCAGAAGGACTGCCTCACTGGTTCTGGGCTTCGTGTCCTCAAGCGCAGAACCAATGTCCACTCTTTCTCAAGGTAGGAATCAAGGATAATGTCCTCTAAATGTTTTTATAATCACTAATAATCTCTACACACATGCAAAAGAAAAAAGATTGTGTATTTTTATTAAGAATTATAAAAGGATGTTTAAAATGTGATCCGTTTGTGTTTATTTTAAAGGCCTCTCTGCACCACCACATCTCCATAGCTCAGACAGACGAGCTCGTCGCCAGCAAGACGTCCCAGAAGAACCCACATCCACTGGACTCCAAAACCACTTCAGATGTGCTCAGGTTATTATGGATTAAAATCATATTATCCATCAGTCTGCCCTTGTGTTTAATCATTTTTTCGTGCTGTTCACTTTATACTGATACAGTGGAAAACATTGAAACTCTGAATACATAATTGTTATGCTGAATAATCCAAATACATAATAGTGATTTTAAAATGATTTCTCATATTCATACAAAAACCGAGCCTACAATGTGATTAAAAGTCATTTCGCTTCCTGTAAACATGAACTAAAACCTATACACTTGTGTTTCAGGTTTGTGCTGGAGCAGTACAACGCCCTCTCCTGGTTAACCTGTAGCCCGGCCACTCAAGACCGCCGCTCCTGCCTCCCTGTGCACTTCGTCATCCTCACACAGATGTACAACGCCATCCTGAACATCTTATAGGACTAGTGGAGTGAGGCCAGCACACCTGGATGCAGCTGCGTGCCTCTGAAATGGGTGTTTGGGCCCATTGTTCTGAAATGTAGCCATCATTCGTGGGTTGAGGTTCGAAGAGGAAACTGTTTGCTCTAGCACTGCCTTTCTTTACGCAACGGATTTCTGGATTTCTGGGCTTTTGACTTTGAACCAACAATGGCAGCTTGTGCTATCCATAGAGGCCAGTCATCTTTTTTTTGGTTTATTATTTATTTTTTTTTGGTGGAAGCATGCGACCATCTCAGAAATAAGCATAGTACAATCACTACCCTTTAACTCTCAGCTGCTGACTGGAGGAAAAGGGTTTTGAATCTTGCACTTTTTGGATAAACAAATCGAGCTTCAGATGGCAGCCATACTTTTTAAACGTCTTTTCTTTGCTCTCCTCTTTCTCCATTTAAGACCCTAGCAAATTGGGCTGGCTGGAAGAATCATTCAGTAATAACACTATGGATGCTAACATCATCTCAGAAGGCCTCTGGTTGCTAATGTATCAGCAGTTTTATCGCTTGCCCACAAGTCATGCAAATGTGGTCTACAGACATGGATGGAGCAACTGGTTGACCTGATTCGAATGCTATTTATATTGCAAGCAATTTTTCCTACATTTTTTTGCTTGGATTGGTTCTGTTTTGCTAGACAGCTTCCCTTCATAAGTCTGACATTCAGTTGTTTTAAACACTACTCAGTTTGTCTCCAAATTCATCAATCAATTCCACATATTCAAAAATTCCCCCATTATATCTGAATCCGATCCAGTGGCCTCTTATAAGATACATAGCTAATCTAGGACCACATTTGAAAGATGTTCAAGCCTGAAGCAGTAGCACGGTGGTTAAGATGTTGGAATTATGATCAGAGGGTCATGAGTTCAAATCCCGATTCCAAGCTGCCACTGGTGGGTTTGAGCAAGGCCTTTAATCCTTGCATTAGTGAGTTGCCCCGGATAAGGGATCTGTCGGTAGATCAAACTACTGTATCCACATAGTCACAAAATTATTGCTAAAAGGTTCTGTTACAGCAACAGCCATTTTCCCACAAGCCTTGAATCTTCATGGAACAACACACACTCATTTCTTTCTACGGCCTGAACCAATATGCAAGAGACTCTCTCCATCGCACCCCAAACTGCCCACGGTGTGTAATCAGCCCATAGTCTAATGGACCAGCAAGAGAAGCCCAGCTAAACTTTTTTTTTTTTTTGTAATCTATTGTACAAAGCTCTTCTGATGAGATCTCTCTCAAATTTGTACTTTAAGCTGGACCCTCGAGAGAGAAAACGCAACGGACTTCGTTTAACAATGGCACTTTCTCCCTCGCGACCCTGATGTACATATATTTGCCAGCTAATATTTGACAATGAAATCGAAAAAACTCTTGTTTATAGTGTAGACTTTGCAGAGAATTATTTTTATGAATGCAAGCAAAAAACAAAAAAAAAAAAAAGAATTGACTAATTTCCTTTTTTTTTTTTTTCCTTCTTCTTCTTCTTTTCCAAAATTCAAATCGAGAGCATCAAGATGGTAATTTTAAAGAGGATTGTACAACAAAAATGTTCAAATGCCATATTTATATATTATATATCCCATTGTATACATTTACATTTATATCAAATCTCTTTCTAGCTACCACAAAAAAGGGGGAATATTGTGTAGGGATTTACATAAAAAGAAAAAAAAGTCTTTCAGGAGACAAAACAGAATAAAGTGTTTATGAAATGAATGCATTAAGTTGCCTATTTTTTATTTACACTCGTCTTTTTTTTTGCCTTTTAATTTAATGCGTTAAGTTAATAGCTGAACAATGCAGAAATGATATATTTATGAAGTGTTTTTCTATCACTGCAAAATGAACTTGAACTAGGCAATAGATCGAATTCAGTGTATATGAACATGAAACCTATTGTACATTTGAACTAATATGCATTATTTGTAAGGCAAGTCTTTAAAGATGTCAAAATTGAACCATCAGAAAAAAGGCCTGTTTCTTATTCATTCACAAACGTTGCCCTGTAATTTGTATACTTCCTTGCATGTTTGTATATACACTTTTCAGCAGTGTTTTTTTTTTTTTTCCTCTCCTCCGTATTTTTTTGAAGCTGTACATTTCATGGCATTATTGAAATTATTTTATTTTTTATTCTACATGACTCCTATGAAGTTTTTTTTTTTTTTTTTTTTGAGATAAAATTATACAGTATAGCCACCTCATTCAAATACAGCCAAGGGTGCATTGCCAAGACTTATGTATACTAAGGACAAATACTTTTGGGGCAGGTTTGTTACACCTACCATCATTTTGAATATTTAGCAGATCTGTCTCTGGGAAAAAAAAAAGGATCTGTAACTTTTACACTTTTTTTTAAAGTAAATTATTCAAATCTGAACAGATTGTGTGTGTGGTTTTTTTTTTGTTCATGTTCATTTGTCTAGTTAAATTCTACTGAGTCGGAACTAATTTCAATTGTTGGAAATCAAAATAATGGATATATTAAGAAAAATGTCACACTGTGTGTCTGTTTCATATTTTTAAATACAACAAAAACATTGAGTTGTTAACAGGAATTTAATAGGAGACATTAATTAATATAAAAAATTTTTATAATATGATGTAATGGAAGCTCAGTGGTTCAGATGTTGGGCTTCTGATCTGAAGGTCATCAGTTCAAATCCCTTCACCACTAAGCTGCCATTGCTGGGCTCCTAAACAAGGCCCTTTACCCTCAAATGCTCAGTTTTATGAATTACATAATTGAATCGCTCTGCATAAGGGGGTTTGCCAAATGTCGTAAATGTAGGGTAAGGATTAGTTCTGTGTGTCACTGTTCTGTCGGAAGATTTGTCATTTACTGTATAACCAACCAGTAATGGTCAGTATCGCTCCCTGGCTTTGGCGTAAAAAAACGTTGTTATTTTGTTGTTATTCATTAAATCATTATTTAATTGCAATTAAGGGATGAAAATAAAGGTAAGGAACGTCCCCCAAAAATCTTAGCTAGCTGGAAATAATTTCAAAACAAACTAACTAGCGTAAAACTTTCTTTCTTTCTGCAACCCTCCCCATTTATCCGGGCTTGGGACCGGCACTAAGGCTTGTGCAACCCTAATGGCTGGGGTTTGTTCCCTGACCGGGGATCGAACCCGGGCCGAAGTGGTGAGAGCGCCGCATCCTAACCACTAGACCACCAGGGACCCCAAACGAGCTAGCTTATATATAACCAAAATAGCAATTGTTGCCCTGTTATACCAGTGTTTCTCAGTCAGCCCTGGTCATGAACCACAACCACAACTTTTCGAAACAGGCAAAAGAAGTACTTTGTGTATGTACAAAGCCAGCTCAATGAAGATATAGTTTACATGGTTTGAAGTGGAAGATCCAGAGTGGCCTGCTGTTGAATCTATTTAACACCTTTGAGATAAAACACTGACTCCCAGACCTCCTCACCACACCTACAGTACGTACCTGACTTTAATAATGTATTGTTGTACTACAACATGTATAAACACAAAAAACACAATCAATCATAGATTTGGAGAGGGGTTTTTGTTTGTTGGAAGGGGTCTCCGGTGTCTCCAGTGTGCTTTGCTGTGAAGAAAGAAGAAAAAGCAGTGGTCTGTTGAACCTAATAGGAGCAAAGAATTACAGGTAGCCCCTGAGTTACAATGATTTGACACGATATTTTGAACTTACAATGACGATAGCGATGCGACAGAATTGTAAAATGATTTTAAGTTTCACGTGGAAGGCAAACGTAGCAGCGTATATGAGATGTGAGATGTTTTACTTTCCCGAGCGGTCGATAGAGTTTAGTTGCCTGGGTAATATCTTTTTGTGTTTTTGGTGTTTCAAATCCCACTGAAACAGAACGCCCTGTTTAGTATCATTAGCTACAGGTGTGCTTCTAATTGCTTATTGCGTTTGGCTCCGCCCTCCACTCGCAAACCGGTGCTTGTCCATGCGGTCACTGCCGCATACATATACAGTATACTGTAACGTTTAAACGTTACAGTACTGTAAATTGCTCTGTTTTTCTAAATTATGTACTGTAATGTGTCAAATTTGTAACAAATAACAGTATACTACCCCATACTGATCATCATTCTTTAAGACCCCTGGGAAGGCTAGGCCATGTTTCAACTAACGATATGTTTATGTTACAATAGGGCCATCGGTACGCATCTCCATCGTAATTCAGGGACTACCTGTATATTGAAATATAATTTATTCTTTCCGAGTTAAAGATTCTGTGGTAAAAGTGTTCAAATGGCAGCATTATTCTTAAGGGATCTCACCTGCCCTGATACCTGTGTTTTCAATTCCGAATACCTAAAAAAAGCACAAATGCTCACATCAGTAATTACTTTAAAATCACTTCCTTATCCCGGCATTTGAGTCGCCACGCAGATATGGACCATGTGTCTCTGAAAGCCCGGAAGATAATCCATCTAAACATGTCCTCATCAACCTTATGGCACGTTCAAAACAACTGAATTATTTTCCAGATACTTTGACCAGAAGTGCTGTTTTTATTTAATGCACACACACACACACACACACACACACACACACACACACACACACACACACACACACACTCACATGTAGGCGCACAGGAACCAGACCAGATGACTCACATTGAGAGGCGAAACAGGCAGAGAAGGTCCATTTTGGAGATCAGGGTCAAGTGAAAAGGAGGCCCACTTAAGTACAACCCTGGCAATTCAATAACACTGGGCCTTGGTGCTAGCACTCGAGGAGAAAGGAAATCAACAGAATGAACATAACAATAAGAACGTCTCACCCGAGCACCCCGGTGCAGTGGTCATTGAAGAGAGGACTCTAAAGAGTCACTCTGGGGTTCAGGCCCGGGTCTAATGGCAATCCATGGAGTGGCAGCAAAGGCTAATTGTGTTGTACATTACCCACAGATGGCCTATTAAGCCTCACTGGCCCACTTTAGCCACCAAATGGCCTCTAAATTGGACAAAGGAATTCCAAGTGCACCTTGCCAATGAATCTATATAAGCTTTAAAATGCCATTTCGAATGCATATGAGATTATAGGTAAAGTAGCGTTTGGAGCATAGTATCGGTGCTATAGAGGTTATTACAGTGTGTCAGAAATGATCATTTTAATGCTGATTCTGATTCTAGACTCGCTGTAGATCCTCTATTAAAATATTATGATGAGGAGTCCATGCTGTATAATGAATCCAAATTGCATCAGTAACCTGGATGCATAAGGTCACGGCTCTTTTTCTCCAGTTCAGAACGAGTCATTCAATTAATACAATTAATTACATTTATTCTTTTTTAAAGTTATAAAAACTACTTTCTTTAAAGTGGTTCTCCTTTTAGTATTACATTATATAAAAAATTATATAGAACAAATTTTAATCATGTGGTAAGTTTCTTCAAAATACTGTTAAAGCTCAACGGCTCATCTGTGGTGGATATTCACTCCTGCTTTTCTCAGGTTCCTGAAAAGGTTCCTGTGGGCGATCCACAATTCTAAAGTTCATTTTTTTCCTGAAAAGTTTCCACTTGTGGATATACAATCCTAATTTTCCTGGATTCCAGAAAATGTTCTTGTAGTAGATATACTTCTCTAATTTTCCTAGACTTCCCGTGGGCTCACCACCTGCAGGAGGGACCGTAAGGGACAGTGCTGTGAGGATTGGGCAGCAGTCGAAGGTGGGGGCCTGCTTAGACTGCTGCCCCCGCGAACCGAATTACGGATAAGCGGGAGAAGATGAATGAATGAATGAATTTTCCTAGATATCAGAAATATTTCTTTGCTCCTGAAAATTTTTCTAAAAATGGATTTACATGCCTAATATTCTAGGGTTCCTGAAAAGCATGTTTGATCCTGAAAAGGTTCCTGTGGTGGATGTACATTCCTAATGTTCATGGGCTTCTGTAGTTGAAATATTATACATATAACTAAATGATTTTTTGTAAATGTTATTTAAAATTTGCTGGGTATTTGATGCTGTTCCTGTGGTCAATCTTAACATTTCTAGACACTTAAATATTGTTCTTGAAAAAAAATTTGAAGAAAAAAAAAAGTGAGACGCTAAAGTTTCAGCTGCATTTTGTGAAGGAAACATTCCAAATGTTCCTGAAAGATTGTTTTAACGAAAAAAAAACACCAAAAGTTACAGGGTTCCTGAAAATGGTTTTTGGTTAAAAAAAACATCCATGGGTTGTTGGAACTCATCCAGGTTCCTGAAAAGGTTCCTATTATAAAAACGCCTTAATTTAATGAGTTCTTTGAATCAGTTTTTGACTTCGTAAAAAGGTTTAGCCTGAAAAGTATCCATTATGGTATGAACATGCAGGTTAAACTCTTGAAGCAGAATGTCTGTGTGCTGGCTAGCATGGCTTTCCAGCATAGTGGGGTGTGTGAGAGTGTGTGTTCGTAGCTGTGTAGGGGTCAAGCATTGTGGTAGGTCGGCTTTATTTTGAGCTAAACCCTTACGGGTTTATTAGGTGATAAGTGCAAATACAGGCTCACGGCAGGCTCACAGGGCTTCACACACTCACACACAAACACCACTGAAAGTGACCAGCTCGAACTGTCACCAGAGCTCTGTAACTTTATAATGTGCCGGATGAAGTTAACAGGGACAATTTAGTAGGGGATTTCTGGGCAAATTCCTGTCAGAAAACTTATTCAGACCTCTGAACCATCACAAAGCACCTGAAGAGGCTTTTTTTTGGTGAAAAACAGTGCGGCACTTGTGTTTGAGTCTTACGTTGTTTTGGCTGATCTGTTTGAATAAAAAACATTTTTAAACACACAGAACGTGAGGAAAATTTTGAGAGATGGTTATTGCTGAACGTTATGAAGAAATAGTTTTAAAATAAAAATGATTTTTGTGAGAGTTCTTGAAACGGCTCCTATATTCGATACACACTCAATATTGCTGAGTTGACATCCTGGGGTGGATACCCACCTAATCTTCTTGAAAAGATTTCCATATTTGATACACACCAAATGTTGCTGATTGACCCAAAGGATCCTGTGGTTCATATACACCTAAGGTTTCTGGGTAATTAAAAAGGTTCCTGTGTTTAAAACACACCACCGGATTTCTGGGTTCATGAAAAGGTTCCTTTGGTGGAACTACACCTAATGTACCTGAGTACATGGAAAGGCTTTTGTGGTGGATATGCAGTTAATGTCCCTGGGTTCCTATAAAGGTTCATCAGTTTCCTTAATGGCTCTTGTACCAGATACACACCTAATTTTGCCAAGTTCCTTAAAGGTTCCTGTGGTGGATACACACCTAATGTTTCTGGGTACATGAAAAAGGTGTCTGTGGTGGATATGCACTTAATGTTCCTGGGCCATGAAAAGGTTCTTCAGTTCCTTAAAGGTTCCTGTGGTGGATACACACTTAATCTTTATTCTTCTAAAAAAAACTTTAGGGCACACAATGTTTTATATACTGTAGTAGTACAAAATAGCATTTCCTCTTCTCCATCCCTCTCAGTGGAAAGAGTACAAAATGTTCATGTTTAACAGCTGCCCTTGCTCTTTCATCACCAGATTTTCCTGCATCTCTCCACAAGGGTGAGTTGTTGCTCAAAGTATTGGGCCTTCGATGTCACGTGACCAAAATAGAAGTCATCTACTGAGAACAGTGACACGACAATACTTGTTGTTTGGCGTATGGAGAAGTCTAGAGTTATGTTGTGATTTATTGCAGTGTAGGTGATTGTGCTTCTTCTTCTCTGAGCTTTCTCTCATGTCACGATCCATTTCCTGTCTTGCGTTTTCTACATGGACACACCCACAAATATTTCATATTCACCTCCCCCAGTCTCACCCTTTCCACACTCACAATTATACATGCCTGCTCCAGGTAAGTGTTCTGTAACACACACACACACACACACACACACACACACACACGCACACATACCCAGACTTACATTTACTTAACAATAAGGCAGTACATCTAAATTCAAGAATTTTTCAAAAATATTCTGAACTTTAAAAGACGCAACATATTTGAGACATATTCCTTGATGAGGTTGTAAAACTTTTGAAAAACTGTGTACTTCATCATTGTGCCGGTGGAAAAATTTACATTTCTAAATGTTGTTTTTGCTTGATCACATGTTTAATTTGCTGTTCTATTAGAGAAAAGCACTACAAACCTGTCCACCAATTTTGGACTGTACACAGTAGCTTTAGCGCTTGAACAAGTCTGAGTATTGTTTACTTCTAGTAGTATAAATCTTTGCTTCATCTCAAGTTCAATGTACGTATTAGCAAAATTCAGTGCTAGCTATTTACATTGTTTTTACTTGTTAGAATATTAAATCTAGAAATAAATAAACTTGCCACTGCTCCCTGGCTGATGTGCATGAAATTTGCAAACAATTCGGAGAACAATCCAATATTCCATGTCCATATAAACTCATACAACTTGTAATTCCCTGTCTCCTACCAGTACAAGCAACTGAAAACACCTCAGCAATGAAATTACAACTCGGTAACAAAATCAGCATGTCATCATGGTCACAAAACCTTTGATTTTATAAAAAAAAAAATATTTTCTTTATCTTCTTACCATCATAATCTGCTCTTAATAAATTAGGGTTGTTAATAGTAACAACAATTATCATCCTCATCATCGTTATCATCATCATTATCATTATCATGGCTCACAAGAACATAAGCAAGATTTCCTGGATGTAAAAATATATATATATATATATATATATTATTAATTATAGGAAAGTGACGTTTTATATTGTAATCAAATCAATATTTACAATATTAAAAAAAAAATGTAACCTAAAATTCTTCTTTTTTATCCACTTCTTAAATGTTATTGTTAACAGTAATATCATCATGGTCATTCCTTAAATCATAACTGACAATACCATTAGCAAGGATTTCTGAATCTTCTGAATTATTTATTATTTATATATATATTTTTAACCACCATCAATGACTACATGATGTTTTCATTGTATATACATATATATATTATAATACATTATAATTTAATACATTATAATATATATATATATATATATATATATATATATATATATATATATATATATATATATATATATATATATATATTTTTTTTTTTTTTTTTATTTTTTATTTTTTTTTTTTTTTATTAATTTTTTTTTCATGAGCAAATTTGCCAGTGAGCAGAGTTGAATTGTTTTATACGTCATGGTAGTAATAATTTTCTGATTAATGTGCTACGATTAAGCTATTGTCCAGGACAGCTTATATATGAATTTGGAATGCAATCCAACATTTCTCTAAACCACTAATCATAACAGTCAGCTTTTTCTAATGCAGAATACAGTCTGAATACAGTCTGAATACAGTCTGAATACAGTAAGAATATATATAGATAAAAAGATGTGTTTTTGCAGATTTGTGATCATTCAGCCACACGTGTGTTAGTAAAGTCAGGTCAGGTATGTAAGGAAGGAGGCCTAGGGAGCAGTCAGTGTTCCAATTCATCTCAGTAGGGATGAGGTCAGAGCTCTAAAGCAGGTCACTCAAGATCCTCCACTCCAACCCATGTAAACCATATCTTCATGGTGGTGGCTTTGTGCACAGGGGTTCAAGTTCTCCTAGTTCAAGTGAAGGAAAAATTTTATGATACTGCATCCAGACATCCTATAAAATTGTGTGTCTCCAACTCAATGGTAAAAGTTACAAGAGGATTCACAAATAGCAGGAAAAAGTCCCAGTACTTTTGTCCATATAGTGTGAATTCTATAAGATTACATATATGATTTCAAACAAATCATTATTTTTTTTTTTATATGATTGTATTTCTAATCTGTGATAATGAACCATGGGTTTATTGATCAAGACTCCAAAGCTCTTGTACAAACATGTCTGCTAAATTCCATAAATGTAAATATGTATGATGATTTATGTCCAAAGCTCCTCCTCCTTCCTGTGGAGCTGCTTTGAGGGTAAAATAATAAGCAATAAAACCTTATGCACAGTCATGAGTTTCAATAAATATTTTGGTGGATACATTGCATTACAGTTTAAGTAGTATAAATTTATAAGTAGTATATTTATATACTAATTATGGAATATATAGTAATGGTATTAATGTGTCTGTAACAATACCTAGTTTGTATAGTTATATGAATGTCATTAACATTTGCATTAGATTTGTCATAAGCTTACTGAAGCATTCAGGCCATCATAGACCAACGAGCCTTCAGAGTGTGTGTGTGTGTGTGTGTGTGTGTGTGTGTGTGTGTGTGTGTGTGTGTGTGTGTGTGTGTGTGTGTGTGTGTATTCTTTCATTGTACTGTATATGGTTGAAATGGCAAGTTTTGATAGTTGCATATATTATTGCCTTTTTAATTACATGCCAGAACATTGTATTTTTTTTAGATAGTTATGTAAAAGTAAAAAAAAAACAAATAAACTATGCTCGTTTTTATTGTAACTTTTATTTGTTTTGTTAGAAAAACTTGACCTTAAAATCTCATCAGCTTGAAAAACAAAGCAAAATATACAAAACTTTATTAAATTTTATTTGTATAGTGCGTTTAACTATGGACATGATCCCAAAGAAGCTGTATAGAAATAAATAGATTGCAAATAGATATTTTGGCATAATAAATTTGTTTCTGAAAGTGTATCCCTGATAAGCAAGCCTGTAACAAGAGCAGCAATTGAAAACTCCCTGATATGGTATGAGGAAGAAACCTTGAGAGGAACCGGACTCAAAAGAAAACCCATCCCCATCTAAGAGACCCCAAATGTCGATTTATTATAGTTTAATCATTGTTGAGGTTGCCAACTGTTCACTGATAGACACTTGAGTAAAGTACGTGTTCATGGCAATGAACAAAAATCTAACAAATATAAACAAATATTAAGTGAAATAAAAAATTTTAAACAGAAATTCAAACAAGCAAAATATTTCAAGGTTGTTATTTAACACTAACACAATACCATCGTACAGCTCTCATACGAATCCTCACGTCGTATATCACTCGTGTGCTCATGAAACACAAATATTCAGCTCTCACTAGCTAAACTTACACTTGCTAAACACTTGAAGGAAGAATGAAAGGTTTCTCTGTCATAGTGGTTTCGGACACACTGAAGCTAGCTCCTTGACCTTTTCCGAGGATCTGGAACATAGACACCGAACATTTTACTCACACATTACTGTGGTCTTCAAAGCACTCCAAAGCCCCTCAATGTGCCTATAATTTCAGTCATCAGTCACCATTTTTTCCACCAACAGATGTTTCCCGGTGTCAGTAAGTAGCCTGGCTTAAAAAAAAAAGGAAAGAAAAGTAAAAGAGAAAGAAAATGAGAACACCTCACTCTTAAACAGTTGCATATGGAAGTTTCTAGTGCTTAGTGTACTTATCACAGCGGAAATACACTGCATGCCTGAGAAACGAACAGCTCACTCGTGGGACACAGGAGGCGCTAAAGACGAGAGACGTTAGTCAGGTCAAATTCATGGAGAGACAGCGAAAAGTCTAGGACTCGATCTGATTCGACCAGGCTGTGGTTTGAATCTGTACCTTACTTTCAACTGGCTCAGGAAGATTTTAATATCATGAAGAGGGACTAAAGGAAATTAACAAACAGTTGGTGACCTCTAAACCTTGTCATGACATTTATCTTGTTCCTGGGCCTGTTAGGAGAACTGCTTTTTTCCTTTTTTTTCCTTTTTCTTAATTAATAAAAAAAAAAAATAAGTATTTATCAAAAACTATGGTCACTCAAGTTAATTGATGATTAAAGATCAATGATTATTCATTGATGTTTTTTTTGGATTTGGGGTTGTTCATGTAATATGTGTCACAATCAGCAAAGGCTACTGTATTGCAACCCTGAACCTTGGACTTATTTGGGAAAAATGATCATTGCACTGACTCACCAGTCTCACTTTACATGCACAAACTGTATAGTCAATGTTTCTAATTTTATTCATTTTATTTTTCTAATTTTTTTCGTAGTTTTTCATATTTTTATAGCACCAGCACACCATGACAAATCCCCTGTACATGCAACCCATGACACGTAGCGATAAAGATCATTCTGATTCTGATTAGATTGAGGTCTAGTGTTCAGTAGCATGAATTATCTGTATTAATATGTATGTCAGTGGAAAGTCCTCACAGCGATAAAAACCAGAAAAATGTGTGTATATTTTATACATATTTAAATAATGTATGTAATAATGCTAATCTTTTTTTTCTAGTCACTGTTTACTAGAAAATTATGTTAATTTATACCTTCGTTCTAAGACATTATAAGTGTATCTTTTGATATTATAACTTAGTGTGTGCATGTGTTTGTGGTGTAAAAATATTGTTATAATCTATGTACTAATGCAATTAATTAATGTTAACTAAGATTACTACATAAATTAGATTCAACAAATTAGGAGTTTGTTTTAAGACATTATGACAATATATTTTTGTCAGTATATTTTATATTTATACCCTTAATTGATCAATTTATGACTCTGCCCTGAAATAGTATTGGGTTGTTGTGTTATTTTGTTTATATTGTGTTGTAAAAAAAAAAATAATTTAGTTCCATTTTATTGAAAGTGCTACATATTACATCTGGTCTTGTTTTTCACACTTTTCGCCTCAATAATATGTTACATACAGTAAATGTAGCATGGATAAACCATGACGTTTTAAACCCTTTCCACCCTGGAATCACCAACTTATCAATTTCACACCTGAACTTATAAAAACAGAATTCAGTGAACAATAGGTGACCTTTTCACAGGAAGAATAAAAAACAAACCCATAAGACAAGAAATGAAAAATCGCATGTAAAAAATAAAAACACATGATGCATGTGTGTGACATATGAAAAACGTGAACATGAATGATGTGTGGGTGAAAAGGAAAAAAGTCATATGTTCATTGTCCACATTCATATGAAGTTTGTGGGAATTTTGTGTTTCAAAACGTTGAGAATTTTGAATCTTTTTTTAAATACTTGGTGCAGAACGATAAGAGTGTGTGAGAGAGCGAGAGAGAGAGAGAGAGAGAGAGAGAGAGACAGAGAGAGAGAGAGAAAGAGAGAGAGACAGAGGGAGAGAGAGAGAGAGAGAGAGAGAGAGAGAGAGAGAGAGAGAGAGAGAGAGAGAGAGAGACAGAGAGAGAGAGAGAAAGAGAGAGAGACAGAGGGAGAGAGAGAGAGAGAGAGAGAGAGAGAGAGAGAGAGAGAGAGAGAGAGAGAGAGAAAAAAACTCTTGGATAAATGGAAACGACATGTTTTCTAACTGACTCGACAAGCGCAGCATTATAAAGTGTTTAAGAATGAAATCATCTTTCAAAATCTTTCTTTTTTTTTGTTGAAAATTTCCTCCTCATCCCAGATAATGACACATGAAGCAGCTCTGGGTGACAGATAATCACCGGGGCCAGATTCTAGAAGATTAGCATTTGCTTTAGTGGTTGGTATGGGGCCGAGGAAATCATTTTCTGAAACCGATTACAGGTTTTTTTATATATATATATTTTTTTTTTTTTTTTTGGGGGGGGGGGGGGGGGGGGTGTCCTATGTGTGTTTGAGCTTTGATTTTCCACATCAAAGTGCCATATTTGTATAAATCACATCCATGCTGTGATATCCAGCCTATTTTACACTCCAGAGCTGGATATGTTCAATATGTACTCCAGATTTTGGCTGTGAACATAAGCAAGCGTGGCTTCAGTCGGACGAAGGATGGTGTTTCACGCCTTTTGGAAAAGGAGAAAGCAACAGATTTGCATCAGGTGACAATTTGTAAATGACAACAAAGTGACAACCATTTTGTCTCTTTATTTTAAATCAGACAGATGATTTTCAATGATCTTTCTGTATAATTATAATCTAGTCTGTAGTCCAGCACAACACAAATACTACAGTCATTACCTCAGGTGTATGAGAAAACTAATAGTAAATAATACAAATCCTGATTTATTTAAAATTTAACAACACTAAATTTATCTTTATGCATTCGCTCACCAAAATGAGTATACCCTTCCACCAACCATTTTATTAGATCTTCTCAAGAGACAATACTATACTAATAAAACTTGGATATATTTTAGAGTAGTCAATGTGCAGAGTGTATAGCAGTATAGATTTACTGTATCTGAAAATAACTCAACATTCAAACATTACTATTACAATAACAACAAAATTGAGTCCACCCTAAGTGATAACAGCTGTGTGTCGTGTAACCATGCAAAGCCACACGTCCTATTTATCATGTTCATGTTTTTGTCTGCATGACAGCATCATACAAATGTGTGTTTCTTTTATTAGAGCAGTTAAAAATCTGGTTCTTTGAGTCCATTTCTCTCATACTGACCACTGGATGTTCAACACGGAACCTCATGGCAAAGAATCTCTGAGGATTTGGGTTTAGAGTTGTTGCTCTCCACAAAGGTGGCCAAAGCTATAAGAGTTACTATACAATAAAGGGTTATACAGAGGTTTTCCAAGACGGGTTCCACTCAGAACAGGACTCGCAGGGGTCAGTCAAAGAAGTTAAGTCCTCGTGCTGTGCAGAAACTGGTTTGAAAAAAACAGACGCGTGAGTGCCCCAGCATTACTTTTACTTTTTAGAGGTCGCAGAAGGTCCACATCTCTGGTGAATTCTATACACATGAGGATTAGGGCAGTGCTGAATAACAATAGTGCTCACATAAAATATTGACACTTTGGACAGAGTTTTGGTGTGTTCACTTAGGGTTTACTCACTTTTGTTGCCAGTTATTCAGACAATAATGACTATGTTGTGTTATTATTAGAGGACAAGTAATATATATTCTTTACAAGCTGCATACTGACTACTGTAAAAATATATTTCTATAGTATTGTCCCTTGAGAATATATAATAAACTAGTTGCTGAAATGAAAGGGGTGTACTTACTTTCGTCAGATACTGTACACTGTATATATACACACAAAAAGAAAGCTGAACATTGACTATTGAACATATTACTATTAGCAAGCACCAAATATTACTAAGAACTTAATACTTTAAGAAATATGTTTTTGAATTCCCTTAATTTAATTTATAAATATAGAGACAGGGGACAAAATTTGCTCTTAAAAGCTGCCCAACTATTCAGATTTGTGTTGACACCCTGATTGGTCTGATGGTGGCAATGTAGTGCAGCGTTTCACATCATGGATCACATCTCTTGAAAATGATGTACTTTCACATTTTTTTCCCGGTTCACTTGGCCCATTTGAATCAAAACAACCCTAAAGACTGGAACGCTTTCTGTCCAGGAAATTTAAATTACATGCAAAATGGTACTTTGCAAAATTTCCTTCGTTTCTGACCTCATTCAGACAAACTCAATGTTTTAATGCCTGATATAAAAAAGGAAATCTTTGCACTATTTAGGGTATCTTTAAAGGACTCACCTAACACTTGAGGTGTGACTTTAAATTACAGGGTGAACCTTGTAAAAAATGTGCTGGTGTGGAAATTTAATTTTATTTTTTTACAATGTTTTGTTTGTTCAAAAATTTTTTTATTTGGTGTAGTAGAAGAAAACGGCACCACAAACCTGTCCACCAATTTTGGACTGTATATAAATCTTTGCCACATTCCAAGTTCGATGTATTTGAAAGTTTCAGTTGTAGCTTAACATTTCTTTTTTATAAGGATATAAATAAATAAATTAACTTCCCCCTCTCCCAAAACATTTGCACCAAATTTGGTCAAAATTTATTTTTAAAATCATGTAAAATTTGCGACCTACAACTTGTAATTCCCTGTGTCCAACCAGTATAAGCAACAGAAGACCCCTCAGCCTGAAAGTTCAGCTTCGCATCAACTTGGGGTTGTTCTTCACTTCATCAACATTTTAGTTATGACCCGTATAACCAACATTTGCTGGCTAGCACATTGCTAAAGCTACACTGCTGTATTGTAATTTCACGTCAAAATCAAGTCAAGAGTGAAGAAGCTTTTATTGTCATTTTAACCTTCTAATAGCTGAGGCAGTACACAGCGAAATGAGACAACGTTCCTCCAGAACCCTGGTGCTACATTTAGCAACATAAAGCTACATAACAGAAAAATCGTTCTTCAAAAAATGCAAAAATGTTTAAGCTACAAAAGTGCAGGTAAATTAATATTTTATGAGCTGTATGTGTCTGACAAAGCAAACAAATGACATGACTCTATCAGGCATCCATGCCCCCCACCCCTTTCAGCACATACAATGTCCTAAAATAAAATTAATACAACTTGCAAACGACCACTTATGAGATATTACAAGCACAGCACAACTCTATGAAGCTCTACTTTTTTACATTTTTGACATTTGTGGTTTTCTCATAACCCTGTACAACACAGGTTCTTATGTTCTTGAAAACCTGTTTCCTCCATATGTTAGTGTTTTTGTGCTGTAACACACCTGCTCCAAGTAATCAGCTAATGAACAGCCCTTCCTGCATTAAAAGTGTGTTAGTGTGCTGGAGCACTACAATGTGCAGCATGCTTAAAAACCTAATTACCTCCATGGCACAGCCATGAACCAGGAAGTGAAACTTTTTAGAAATATTTCTATGTATTATTTACCCTCCAACTCGCTGTTTTTATTTTTCGTCACTACAGTATGTTTGTCATGTGACCACTAGATGGCGTTCCAAAGAAGAAATGCCCACAACTGCACATAAGCAATAAACCATCCTTTCTTCTCTGAGTTCTTGGGTCATGCAGAGTTCAGTGCATCATCCCTTGCAAGTTTCCAGGCCGGGATATTCAATTATCCTGCATTTTGCTACAAACGGCACCACCTACAAAATTTTGAAAAAAATCAAGAATCCAAGTCACTGAAGCTTATATTCAATTGTTGCTTAGAAATTTCAGAGCGGTCAGTTGTTACAGTGCCAGTGAATAAAAAGAATTCAGTCATTTCAGTAAGTAAGCCTTACTTACTAAAGCGCAGAGTGAAAAATCGTGTATCGAGGGATTGAGATTGAGATTATTACCAATTTAATAGAATCCTCTTTTTTCTCTGTAATGGACCAGTTTTAGCTGTTTGGCATGTGTCACCATGCTGGGATTAATATATACAGCTGACTAATGTACACACTAACGAAGAAGACTACAATGTTTGTGCGTGTGTGTGTGTGTGTGTGTGTGTGTGTGTGTGTGTGTGTGTGTGTGTGTGTGTGTGTGTGTCAATCAGTAAAAGATTGCGTATTTCCTAACAAAAAGCTAGAGATATAGATGGGGAGGCAGACAAACAGATATAGAGAAAGAGACACAGAGAGAGAAAATAGATATGCAAATATAGTTCAAAATATAAACAGAGAAACATACAGTGATTTATACTGTAGTAAGAGAGAGATGGGGAAATGTTATAGAGACATGGACAGCGTGATCAAGATTGAAATCTATATAGAACAATACAGAAAAAAAGAGATGAAGAGAGAGAGAAGGAAGGTTAATGAGAGAGACAAATAGATATAAACAAAGAGAGAGAGAGAGAGAGAGAGAGAGAGAGAGAGAGAGAGAGAGAGAGAGAAAAGAACCAGAATATTTTTTCTATACACTACTTTTCTATACATTTACAAAAAGTCATGTGATCATATATTTTAGAAGTGACAGATGGAATTATTGACACACAGGTGATTTTCACTTGGAAATTGGCGATTAATTCAAGTGAACTGGTATTTTATATATATATATATATATATATATATATATATATATATATATATATATATATATATATATATATATATATATATATTCTCAAGGGACAAAACTATAGAAATGAAACTTGGATATATTTTAGAGTAGTCAAAGTGCAGCTTGTACAGCAGTATAGCAGCCATTATTGTCTAAATAACTGGCAACTAGAGCCAGAGCTGTTGAAAAACTGTCGTTTATTTCTGAATGGAAGGGCATCGTGTTCTGCTTCAGAATGTCACAGTACATGTTGAAATCCATGTTTCTCCTCTATGAACATGAACAGCTCCCCAGTACCAGCAGCACTCATGCAGCCCCAGACCATGATGCTACCACCCCCATGCTTGACTGTAGGCAAGACACAATTTTCTTGGTACTTCTCACCACGGCATCGCCAAACAAAATTCTCATCAGAACTCAGGACATGATTCCAGTAATTCATGCTCTTCGACAGGTCATCTTCAGCAAACAGTTTGTGGGCTTTCTTGTACACCAGCTTCAGAAGAGGCTTTGTTCTGGGATGATGGCCATGCAACCCGACTTGTCGCAGTGTGCAGCGTACGGTCTGAGCAATGACAAGTAGACCTTCTGCTGCTGCAATCTTAAAAGCAATGAAGGCAACACTCATGTTTCTCTCTTTTTTTGAAGCCAGTTTCTGTACCTGATGCACATCACTAGGGTTTGACTTTTTTGATGGACCCTCGTGAGGTCTGTTCTGAGTGGAACCCATCTTGGAAAACCTCTGTATGGCCCTGTACTGTACTGTAACTCAGTTTCAGGGTGTTACCGATCTTCTTATTGCCAAGGCCACAACAATTCTTTGCCATGAGGTGTCGTGTTGAACATCCAGTGGTCAGTATGAGAGAATTGTACTCAAAGCACCAAATTCTAACTGCTCTAATACAAGAGACACAAATATCTATGGTGCTGTCAAGCAGACAAAAACATGAACATGATAAATAAGACATGTGGCTATATATATATATATATATATATTCGATTCAAATATTCAATCTTGATTCATTGCATGATGGTCAGTCATTAATCGCACATTTTTATCAGTTCTAAAGGTACCTTTAATACTTTTCAAGTTTTTTATACACTAATTGTAACAGATCTCAAAATCTCTTCCTTTGTATGAATTATTTTATATTGATCTAACAATTTTAAACTCTGGAAATTATTATTGTAATATTAATTTCTTTTAAGATGTCATGTTTCTAAAGTTATATGTAAATTTTTTTTGTGGTTGTTTTAATTGTTAAATATGGTACAGTAGTTGGCTCCTTTAAGAATTCTGTTCTGGTAATATATAAAATTAATATAATATAAAAAAAATTGTGATAATTTCGACATTATATATATATATATATATATATATATACATACACACACACACACACACACACACACACACACACACACACACACACACACACACACACACACACCATTCTTCATCAAACTATCTTTAGCTGCCTGTCTAAGGCACAGTTTTGTCTTTACTGAGCTTTGCTTGATGGTCTGATATGTTTGGTGATGAAACAGAGCTCTGGACCTTGCTACAGAAAACAAGAATTGTTTATCACTGTTTGGATTTATTTTTTGTTCTGTAAACATCCATTATACATATCAAACCTCACTATTGTGTATACTATGAATGTTGTAATAAACTGGCAAAATTATTTTCTCAAAACCATCCATCCTTCCATCCATAGTGGATTCCCGTGAGCTGGAAGTGCAGACGTCTTACAAGAACAAGAGAAATGGAAAAGATGAGGCGCTCTATATGAACAGAGAAACTCTTAGAGACACTCTAGAGCTGTGCTAGAAATGATCTTCGCCGAATCGCAATGTGGCAGCGAAGACCATTCATACTCTAGGTCACTCAAGTTCAGTGTGTTTTCCCTTTTTTTTTTTTTTTTTTGTTGCCAACCCTTTTTGTTTAGGATTGCAGAATGCAGTGAATTTGTGCTGAGGGCCGAGCGAAGTGTTGTATTGATGCCGAGCTTCACAGGGCCGAAGCTGCAACAGAGTGAGAGAGCGAGTGAGAGTAATCATAGAACGGCCACTCACGGCTTTTTCTTTCCATCATCCTGTGAAGCTCTTCTTTCGATAGACGACACACAACCCACACAGCACCTTCTTGATCGTGAATGCTTCAATACCCTCTTCTATTCACAACCTGAAATAACCTTTTATGTGCCATAATCTATATCATCCCTCACCCTGTGCAAAATCAAATCCCCCCACCACCACCACCACCACACACTTCCACTCTCTCTCTCTCTCTCTCTTTCTCTTATGAGCTTTTTTCAGAGATCAAAGTTACAGGGAAATTTATAACAAACACAAAACTAAAGGCCAAAGTGTGTCTGCTGCCGACAGCTTTTATTCCAGCTGGATAATGGAAGCTGTGCTGCACGGAAAGCTCGGGAAGACTAGCCCACAAAGACCTGCGCCCGAATGCCTGGAGTAGATGATTGGAATCAATTAGTGGACAATGGGTCATTGAAAGCAGCTCTGTCATAGCATAAATGCATTGACGCTGCACCGCTTATACCTGATCCATTGAGTAAAGCAGGAGCGGACGCGTACAAAAAAAAAACCTATGACCTATGAAATATACAATACATTTATACAGACTTTGAACATACTGTTCACTTGTACCAATGTATATCATCTAATCTGTTCCTCATTGACTTTCAGCGATTACTTTAATTCAAGCGATTTTTTTTCTCCACTAAATCGACACAGCTTGATATCTGTTCACCGCTAACCTGATGTGTGAGACATACCAGATTTCATGATAATGTGGTTTCTTGGACAATAAAACTGCTACTTAGTGTTGGCCAGCTCACTTTTGATAATGAAAAATGGCTTGTACTGTACACAAAAAAAAAAAAAAAACCCGCAAGTCAGCCATGCAACCCAGGTTCCATTTAAATCCAGATATAATGAAAGAAACGAAGAGCAATTCACGAGCCACATGCTCACTAGGCCTAAATGGACGTCCGCTTGCTGGCTCCTAATACGTTATAGAGCGCCATTGTGTTTTCACAAAGCATGCATGCAATTAGATTTCCGCCTGCCATACTAACATTTATACACCAGTTTGGCTGCTGTGGGATTTTTCCATCTGTTTAAAATCCAAGCCAGGTTTCCCATAGATGGAAGTCTGGCTGCTCTTTTAAACGGAACTGTTTCAGATTGTTGGGCTTTTTTTTCAGAGGCAACAAATGGAATTTAAAGCTTTAAGGTTAAGGTTTTAGTTTGGGCCAGATACTTCAATAACGCAGTACATTGCCAATTTGCATTATTTCATTGATCTATGATGTTCGAAAGCTTATTTAAACACAAACCAAAAGATTCGGGCAAAGTATAGTGAATGATCATGAACGAAAAGACAACCGTGAATCAGACAATCATAAAACTTACCCAAATATAGATATTGGCAAGACTTCACAACATGTAAAAAAATGCACACAAAGAGTCAATGGACAAGAAGTGAACCAAAAAACATACAACTGTGATAGAATTCTGCTGCCATTGACCTCTGTTGGTGAGAAGAGATATTATAATGAGCATTCCAGACTAATATTTATAGTCGAATCATTTAAACCCACCCCTTTTTTTTTTTTTTTTTTTTTTTTTTTTTTTTACAATTATGGCACTCCAAAAGGTTTTTGCTCATGAATGGGAAAAACACACTAAATAGATAAGCAAGTAATTTTCATTTACAAATCACAATTAAAACGGTAATTAAATGTTCGAATTGTATAAAAAGTTCAAATCATATATAGAGAAAAAAAAATTGCAGATATATCTTTTCCAAAAAATGTAAAGCTAAAATCCCTTTCACAGAAAAAGTAATGAAAGCTATTCCCAATGTAAGCGATATTTTTACTATACTCAAATGGGCTCACTTTTACTATATAATATGTACACTGCATGGGACACCAGTCTACTGTAGACCAACATGCACACACACTTTTACACACGTTCACACCTAGGGGCAATTTAGTGTACTGTATATGCAATGGTTTGGAGGTAAAATAAAATTTAAGAAGCTGAAGAAACTCACATGAACATATGGAGAAAATAAAAAACTCCATAGACACAATAACCTGATCACAGGATGCAACTTGGTCTCTTGAATCTGTGTTTCTGTGAGTAAAAGCTGTTCTAATTCATAGGGTTATGATTTGAGAGGAAGGTCTGCTGGAAATGTGCAACGAATCCTGATTCGACTGAAAAATTTATTCACGTCTCCAGTTTAATGTAAAAATACATTAAGAACCCCTTTTCCCTTAACATCCTGTCCATTAGATGCTGACCCAAAGACGCTGACCCACAACAGACATCCAGCAAAGACTGAACTTCTTACCATTTGAGTATCTTTCATTACTGTTCATAAAAATTAATCTTTGAAGCTGTAGCGAAGACACGACAATAAAG
Source organism: Silurus aristotelis (assembly GCF_946808225.1). Lineage (NCBI taxonomy): Eukaryota > Metazoa > Chordata > Actinopteri > Siluriformes > Siluridae > Silurus > Silurus aristotelis. The sequence continues at coordinate 4,835,577 of NC_139599.1, forward strand.
AAAAAAGGAAGCGAGGGCAGAGGGACGACGAGTGGCTGCCCCGGCTGCGTCCCTTTGCTTCAACCTTCCTGAGATAATGAGCGCCTGTGTCTCTGTGAGCAAGATAAACATTATTTCTGGCATATTGTGGCCGCCAGCAGCTTATTTATGGCCTGGCTTTTGTGCCGGGGGAGCTAAAAATGCTTGAAAAAATAAAACAGCAGAGTGGGAGCCCTCGTCGGCTCGAGTTCGCTCCCCTACCCTACCCTCGTGAGCGCTACAGGCACTCCAAACGCTACATCAAACGCTCAGCATCCTGGCCTTGCTCCCTGTTAATTGTATACCTATTGTTCCCACGGAGCGCCTGAACAGGAGAAAATGGAGGTGGGGAGAGGGGGAAATAAGCCTCTGTAATGAGGCCACTGCAGCTGAGTAAATATACTCTAAAACAATATGAACTGTTTTGATGCCTGTCCTCGACCCATGCATGCTGCCAGGCTTATTACAATCTCACCTTGATGATAAATAAACCCAGGCGAGGTTGTTATGGGGTAAACATAGAAGTTTGAGACGTGAATTGCCAATTTGGAGGCAAGTGAAAGAAACAGTGGAAGTATCTTTGGAGAGCACAATCGCAGGCACATATTTGGATCAGCAACATGTGCACCATCGAATGTAAACTCGAACTCCATGTTGGAAGCTATTTTCAGGATTTTATAATGATGATGTACTATGATTTTTATTATTATTATTTATCAAGCTAGTATTTTTTTAGTTTTTAGACGCACATGTGTCTAGGTGGTCTAGTGGTTAGGATGCAGCGCTCTCACCGCTACGGCATGGGTTCCATCCCCGGTCAGGGAACCAACCCCAGCCACTCTTAGTGTCGGTCCCAAGTCCGGATAAATGGGGAGGGTTGCGTTAGGAAGGGCATCCAGCGTAAAGACATGTGCCAAATCAAACATGCGGATGGTCTGCTGTGGCGACCCCTAATGGGAGAAGCCGAAAGTAGGTTAGATATGTGTCTAGGATCTAGGACCATCTGTGCCATCCAAGAAGAACCTCATTTTACTTCACATTAAGCTGCTCATTTTTTGATCTTTTAGAATGTGAAAGCTTAATTGTTGTTCAAAGCCTTACCAAATTTCAAAGCTAGTACCTTGGTGTTGACACCCAATCCGAAAAAAATCCTTGCAACATAACATCATTGGTTGTCACACCAGAATGGTGTAACTCATTGCTGTTTCTTTTTAATGACAGAGCTAAGTGAAAGGGAATGGGCCAGAGTTCAAATCCCACACTGTATGGGGCAACTTGCTGTTAGCAGAGGAAGTATTTACAAGGTGTCATTTTTATGGAGATGTGGCTCACAACAGCTTTTCGAGGTCTGCTCTTGCTCTTGGATTGACTGTGCCCACTTTTTTGAATGGAAAAAAAGAGAGAATAACATGTTAATTGTGCCAGAATATGCCATTTAAGATGTTGTGTTGTAGCAAAAGTTGGTCTGAAAATATGCTAATTAGCATGCATTCTTAGCAGCAGTCTGGTTAGATATGGTATGGTTTCAGTTAGGATATTCATTATTTTATAGTTTTGGAAAAAAAGTAAACCAGTTGAACTGAACTTTTTATTTGAACAGACTAAAAAAAAAACAGCTGAGTGCACTAGTTGAGACCAGTCATAAGTGATGCCAAGGTTTTCCCAGGTCATACTTAAAGTCCTGGCATTTCTAGCCCTGGGGTTAGAAATGGTCGAAACCACATACACTCTGTTTTTAAATTCAAATTCAGATACAAATAGTGTCTTTACACACCTACGGCTCTAAAGGCAAGTGCCGCATTGTTTCGTTGTTGAGAAATAGTTTTTCCTCCAATTTTTACTCTCAATTTTGTTATTTAGGCTGAAATAACAGTGATGAAATTAACAAAAAATAAATAAATAAATAAATGAATAAATAAATAAATAAATAAAACAGGCAGACCAAATTCTTATTTTATGCCATGTTGAACAAAGGGATTTTTCCTTGATGATGCACTTCCATCGAGTTCAAGTTTGGGAAAAGATCGTTCAGAACGGCAAGCTAATTGAGATGGTTATTGTTTGTAAATGTAGAGTTCAAAACCATTTACAGGTAGTAAACTACCCTGTTTCAAATATCCAATCTGTAATCTGAAGATAAGATAAAACTTGTCAGTGTAAAAATTACTGATGACATTAAAACATGAGCATTAAATCACACGTATCATTTCAGAAATCGTTTTAGTTTTTATTTGGTATAAAGCTCAGCCACAAAAGGAAAACACTTCAGCAATGATTAGTGACTGTAAAAAAAGTTGAAAATGTGACATCTCACTGTTTTCTTCCCTTTCCCCATAGTCAAATCCACATCAGAACCCACCACCTATGGCAATATACATATAATATATAGTACCAGTTTTGGCCTCTTCAGGTCCTGACAGATTCAGCGAGCCATTGTGACAGTGTGAATATGTAACAGAAACTCACTGGCTCCCTCTAATCAAGCTGTCACTCCCTCTTACCATCAGTGCCAACAAACTAGCAATTAACCTCCTTCAGTTCCACTGGCTGTCTTCTGGCCCAGTGTGCTCAGGGGTACATTGACCCACCACCCAAAACTACAATCACATCTCCAGAATCCTCTTCTAATTCTATCAAAAGGACCCTCCTTCCCATCATACACCAATGCCTGGCATAGAGCTGCTTAATCAAGATGAATTTACCCAACTGAAAGATATACTAAAGGAGGACTCATTTCTCCACACACTATGGGATCTTTAAGAACTTTTCCAGTTTTAAATGAGAAATTACAACAATGGACAAATAACCTTCACAACCAACTTATAACCAGAGTGTTAAAATTCATAATCCTGTATTAGATATCCCATTGTCATTAAAGAACTTTTATCATATGACCCAAAGTTTATGGAACCTGACCTTCACACCTCTAATCTTCACTCTTCATTGATCACTCTTCACTAGATATTGGAGTGTGGCTTGTAGGGATTTGTTCTCATTCCACGGCATGAGCATTAGTGAGGTTAGGAAAAGATGTTAGGTGCTAGGGCTGACATGTATTTAACATTTTAGTTGATCCTGAAGGTGTTCAGAAGGGGTTAAGTTCAAGTTCTTTGATTCCAACTTTAGCAGTCTCTGTCTTCACGGATATTGTTTTGTGCACAGTATTACTGTCATGATGGTACATTCATTGTCATTTAAAAATATAATGCTATAGAGTACAAAGTCTTTCTAGACAATGCTTTACTTCCAACAGAGTGGCACGAGTTTTGGCAAAGACCCACATATACAGTGTCAAAGAACATTTGGCCGTATAGCGTACATCCTTTCACCTGTTAAGTGTGCCCAAGCACTGCTGCTCTACGTCCAGAATAGAGGAACCAAAAACAAAGGCCATTTTTGTAGCACTTTTCCGACAGACAGTGTTAAATAACATGGTGCATTTATGTAATCTGGATCCAGAACAATCATTATTGGGAACTTGTGAATGAGGTACCATTTCCTCATTGCTTAACAATGCCAGTAAAAGAAGGAGCACTCTGGAGATTATTGGGTGGTGACATGATTTCACACGTGTCACGTGTACCATATTACAGAAAATCCAAGAAGTATGCTAGCTATCTAAATAGTATCTCACTCCCATGGAGTACCGAATGGTGTGTAGTGGGAAAAAAGAACAAGATAATGGATTTGTTTCGTTCCATTTGTTCCTGTACCACTTAGTTCTCAATTTCCAATATTCTGTATTAGTTAAAGATTATAATCACACTCTTAATGTCACCCAAATGAGGATGGGTTCCCCTTTTGAGTCTGGTTCCTCTCAAGGTTTCTTCCTCATAACATCTAAGGGAGTTTTTCCTTGCCACAGTCGCCATGGCTGCTCATCAGGGATAAATGCACACCATTCACCATAACTGTTGATGTTTGTAAAGCTGCTTTCAAACAATGTCTGTTGTGAAAAGCGCTATAGAAATAAACTTGACTTGATTTGACCATGGCTTGTACAATGGCTTGTGAAAAAGTACTAGATAGCCATATGTCTAAGGTTAGAAAATCTTGATATACTTAATATACTTTGACATAAGCCATTTTACTTACTACATTTTTAAACGTACTGTCACTTTTTTAAGGTGACTTTTGTAAGCAGCATTTTTTCAGTTTATGGTATAGATCTAAATTCCAAGCAATGCTAAGACCTAAAACCCATCAACCTGTTCATTTTAACTCTTGTATTTGTTTAGGAAGTTTCCACTGTGATCAGCTGTTAGCATTCAGGTTATTTTTTATTATCAGAGCTTTTATATAGCATGCTAGCAAACAGTCATTAGCAATAAAGCTGTTGTTAGTTAGCGTTAGTGAAGGCTTGTTCTAAATTTGTGGTGAAAGAGGCATTTATTTACCATCGCTAACTAGAAATCATTTTTTTTAATTTGTAAAAGTTAAAGTGTATTTGGAAGATAATAGTTTTATTTTGTGGTAAAATTTAGTTTCAACCTTTAGTAGGGCCAAGCATTTATTTATATTAATGTTTAGTGATTATATTTTATTTAGGTAAGGCCATTTTACCACTCTGGAGTTTCAGGTAAAAAAAAAATTAGGAAATGCATTCACGGTAAACTTGGTTTGCTAACACATGGAAAGCATTGTTTTCTGTTTCATTGTATTAACTTGGACAACAATATGACACTTGGTTGCACGTGTACTATGAGTAAGACACTCCTAGTTATCATTAATTCCTTGGAAATGAATGGCTTCGGGAATGATTACACATTTACATGATGTTTCCACTTGGAGGCAGATGAAACGCTTGTAATGGCACAATTACTCAAACTTCCCTCATGCAGCCTACGACTGTTAAATATGTCCAGGCTTCAATAAGAACTGTGGAGTCCCTTTCACCTTCAGTTTTCTCAAATTACTAAATCGCACTTTCGCTTTCTTCTCAGTTCACACACTACGTCTTTCTGCTATTCTTACATTTATATATATTTAAGTCTGAAAGCCTGATTTTGTAAAGACCTGGTTAAAACTGCTGGAAGCATGAGTCTTTTGTGACATCCCTCATTAGCCAGGTTTATATTCTCATGTTTATGTTCTGTCATTGCACAACAAAAGCCTAAATGAGGGTGAAGGCGACCACTTGAAAGGGCTGCCCTAAACAGATCATGATGTTTGTGCCGCTAGTAAGCTTCTTTGCTCGTTAGACCAATACATTCGAGGCATAACGGTCTAATTTAACCTTATTAAATTTGCAGGCGGGCTTAGGTTCCAGGACAAGATATGAGCCTACTGTAGTCTTATGAAGGTACAAAAAAAGTTCAAAACAAATTCCCTTGAGCATACAAAAAACGTTAGCCGAGCATATCAAGTGGACGGGACTGAACTGAAAAACTAATCATGTCCTGCTTATGCCTAGAGATGCTAAGACTGATGTCATGGACTGTGTGCTTTCGATATGTAGTGTTTCATTATAGCTGCACAATGAAACCGCCATTCAGGATCGCAGAGTTGCGGTTAGAATGTTCTCCGCTAAGCCAAAAACTGCCTGGCTAGTATTCGCTGCCTGAGACTACAGGAAATTATGCAGACGAGTGACAGTTATATGACTGAAAGGGAGAAAAAAAATTGGTATTATAAAAGTTTTAATAGATTGAGATCTGTTATAATACGGAAGCAGTCAGACATTTAATGGTCCTGTTTTATAAAAAAGAAAAGAACATATTGAGAATCTACCAAAACAATATATGAGGAATAAAACAAGGCTAGGGGGTGTACTGTGAAAGAAAAACACTCTGTTTATACTGTAGTTATGTTTAAAATTGTGGAACGACAGCCTTTCCTAAACTGGAAAGAAAAGCAGTTACAAGTGCAGATAATGTTTAATAGTACAAATCAAAGACATGGAAACAAAAGGAAAGATACCACAAGCTTATCACAAAGCCATAGATTGTCGAACATGACAACAATCATGGAATACAAATGTGAGACCAAGAAGCCTGTGAGTACTCCTGGGCCCCTGAGCAATGCCCTTAACTCCATAGCTGCTCAGTTGTATGAATGAGATCAATGTAAGTTGTTCTGGATAAGGGCGTCTGCCAAATGCTGTAAATGTAAATGTGAAAGATGAGACAATGTGCTGATCAATGGTGACAAAGAACAGTTGCGAGTGATTAGTGATATGAGACAGTTATGGGATGGTGCAGTGGATACTGGGAATTGAGGTTCGGGGCCATATTCCTGACAGTTACAAAGAAAGTGCAACTCTGGTTTTAGAAAAAGTGGAGCAGAATTACCTCAGATGTTACAAAGCAATGAGAATCTGGAGACAAAAAAAAAAAAAAGCCTACAGAAACAAGAAAATATGATGATGAGTGCATGAATATAAACCATGCAACTGAAGCTACTATCCAAGCTTCTATTATAGAAAATTCATCAGACAAATCAAAATCAAGCGATGAACAGCAATGTAGTATAGGGTAGTATCAGAAGGGAAATTCCAAAGTTTTGAACCTGAATATATGTTTGTAGCATGAAATTAGTTTCTTTTCAAGATTTAGGACTTGTCTGGCACACAAGGCTAAACCTTGTCAGGCCCTATCACTGGGAATAAGACTGTGCGAGCATTCAGTCAGCGATAAGCTTTCGGCATGCACGGAAATCCACCATCACTCATGTCATCCCATGATAGTGTTAGACATCCTCTGCCAGTAAAAGCAAAAGGAAACGCAGAAAACATTGACCCAACAAGATGCAGAATAACACGGAAATAACCAGATGCGTTACAGTAGCTAATTATAATACAGTTTTTTGTGATACTTAAAAATATGTTCATATTTATATTTAAATGTCAGCATATGATACTGCCATAGCACCATATTCTCCTAGCAAAACATGGGCAGAAAAATATACTTCGCTGTCATAGTCCAGGCTCATAATCGAGTATCATACCTGTTTCCTCTTCAGCCACTGTAAAAGGTCATCTTCTCACGCCTGCCTGTCACCCCATCCAGGCAGAGGAGGATCGGCGGCATGAGGAGGGGGATCGGGGCGAGAAAAAACAACAAACCCCAGGAGCTAAAAAAGGAAAAAGAGGAAGCGCCTTACAATAGTGGGGACCTTTGATCCATTGCAAAAGGAACTTCCCCTCAGGGCGCAAAGTATTAATGTGAAAGTGACTACCTCGGCGCACATTTGTTACGCCTGAATAATGGGGACTAAAATTAGCACACAATAGTGGGCAGACGGGTGATTCTAATGTCCAGCCTTGTGCAGGAAGGGGAGCGGGAGGTGATTGTATGAAAATGAGTGATTTGCCGGCGCGGGACTTGTCAGAAGCGGCGGCTGGCCTTCCACGTCGTGCTGGATGGAGACAGCGAGCCAGGGCTTAGGTCTGTCCCAAAGGGCGCATTCTGGACACGGCCATTGTGTGGAGACCCTTTAAAAAAATCCGAAGTGTGTACTGCACCCGTGCGCGATAGTGGGTGGGGTTGAGACGTTCTGGCTTTTTTCACGGATGATGTTTGGCTGATGGAGACGTTGGAGCATTGCCACTGGCCGGGAAGCAGAATAATAAAGGCCGGCTTTTCTCGTACGTGTGTTAAAGAAAGGGGAGAGCGTTGTCAGATTGTCAAAGTGCAACTATTACTCATGTATAGAACAAAAGCTGACCTTGTAAAACCTTTTAATTTTTTGTCAAAAAGAAAAAAAAAAACGTTTCAAAAGGTTGATTTGCTGCATTTTCACTTTTCATAAATAGACAATACGCCTACGGGGGGTTTATTATCCCTGCCGCACACATCCATTTCCCTTTATCTGGTTTATACTTTTTAAAGCTTTTCAACATAAGCACTTTATTAATTTGCACTCATACTAACTATTACTTCCTTCTTTCGAAAAGTTTTTTTTTACTTGATTGCTTTCTTAAACTCTAAACCATTTGGCATATTAGAAAGAACGGAAAGAAATCACGATTTAAACTATTAAAACACAATAAATTGAATATCACTATCGCTACAGTTTTAATACTAATCAAAAACCAAAGTAAGCCTTGACTGGTGAAAAAAAGACTTGAGTAATCACTGTGCAATCTCTCAAAGTCTACAATTTGCACATTCATGAATGAATAAAAAAAAAAAAACTAAAGCAAGTTTTATTCAATATTACAAAAAAACACCGGATAATATCTTCAGTTTAGGGCAGAGGACTGGGACAAGCTAATGACATACCTGTACATGCTTCCGCAGGTCGTATGTTGAGCTGTGAAATGTCTCCAGCTGTGATTTTGCCGAAGGATTTGGCTCGCTTTATATACAGATCATTATCGCACTGTTTTTCATTAAAAAAATGAAGATGAATGAAAAGCTGATGAATTTGGTCCAGAGATGCTAATCTGGCTCTTTTGTCCCAGACACTGCTGCGGATGACTAACTATTTAAAGTGTAGACTTTAAAAAAGTCTTTTCATTGAATACAGTATTGGCATTTAAATTATTAGAATTTGCAAATATTGTTTTATAATTGGCTTGTACAGTTAAATATATATTTTCTAAAAGTGAATTCTATTTGATATGATATTTAAATAATAATTATTTGAATTGTATATATTTTATTGAATTATATATGAATACAGTATATATATATATATATATATATATATATATATATATATATATATATATATATATATATATATATATATATATATATATATATACAGTACAGACCAAAAGTTTGGACACACCCTTTTATTCAAAGAGTTTTCTTTATTTTCATGACTATGAAAATTGTAGATTCACACTGAAGGCATCAAAACTATGAATTAACACATGTGGAATTATATACATAACAAAAAAGTGTGAAACAACTGAAAATATGTCATATTGTAGGTTCTTCAAAGTAGCAACCTTTTGCTTAGATTACTGCTTTGCACACTCTTGGCATTCTCTTGATGCCTACTTTGAAGAACCTACAATATGACATATTTTCAGTTGTTTCACACTTTTTTGTTATGTATATAATTAATTAATTAATGCACAACAAATAAAATTATCATAATTGTTCCATGGTATGATAAGCATTTCTATGCCATTTAAAATAATATACTAGTACTGTAAATGTAAATATAAAATGAATATATCAATAACTGCAAGCATCTCTAATCCATGCATTTGCATGACTTTATCTCTAACTTCTGTGGAACGCTCTTTGGTCTTTATTTTCCTTCAGAATCCCAGACTGACCATTGATCTTTAAACAGTGGGGTTTTATATAATATAAACATGTTATAGCAACTTAAATGATGGCAATGGTAAAGTAATTGTGGCCTGGTTGAGGCAATTTCTTTTATCTGTGATAAACCGCGATAAACGGATGCCACCATAAAAATGCTATTATATATTTACGGTACTGTACTGTATTAACATTTGACTTCATTTTATAATCAGTAATGATATTTTTTATTAACAAATGTCATTATTTTTACATAAAACCTAATATAAACATAAAAACAATGACCTATACGTTTTTTGGACTATTGTGGACTATCCGCAGGAGACCGGGAAAATCAGCCAAACAAATTTGTGTGACATTGAAACCGTAGTAAAGCAGGAGATTACTGTATATATATATATATATATATATATATAAAAATAAACATGGCCCAGAGTTCTGGCTTGTTGCAAAACATGTCCTGGAAGTCTGCTGCTTTCTGTTGCTTTAAAGCGAACTGACAATTACACAGCACTGATGTAAGGAGGAATTGGTTTGGGAAAGTTTAACAAGGCTGAGGTTTAAAATAAAATGGGATGTGAGCTCTGGTGTACGTTAACATCTTTCTGAGTATTGCAATGAATCCTGCCCAGGTGCGAAGTGAGATTTGAGATGAGGACCAGAGTTTTGAACCGAGTAAGTTCTTTTTTTGTTGTTTTGTTGTGATTTTTTTTTTTTATTCTTACTGTACGGTTGATGGTGAGGATAGTGCAGCTGAGGTGTATGCCATACTAACCCTTCATCTGTTGCCAATGCAGTAAGAGAAATTACTCCCACTTGTCCCTCCTCACACTTTTAAGGGTGCACAAATAGCCAGGCTTAATAAAATAATTAATATCCAGCGAGTGCTTTCCTCCTGAATTTGTCTTTACAAAAAACCCAAATAAAAATAAATAATAATAATTGTAAGGGGTTGGGGATAGGAGGCCTTGCAAGTAGCTTGTTTATGTTGCTCGACTGAAAGCTGTTAAATGTTTAAGTCCTGGTAACTGAAGCCAAAGGGCCTGGTGGTAAGTACAGTATCATGTGAGATCCAGGCAGCAGTGTCAGAGAAAAGGCCCGAAGGCAGACAAGCTCCTACTGAGGAAACTTTGCATGACCTCTTGTAATGAGAACAGCAAAAGGCTTTCTTTCAAGGAGACAGAAATCAGACAACAAGTACAGCGGGAGATTTTAAACGTGTGCATTCCGGGAATAAAACTCTGCATTTTCCTTCAATTTGACTCATTCTTTTGGTTTGTGTGATTAGATCAGAAGGTCCGAGAAAACTAGTTTCTTCCAGCACTAACGTTACCTATTAGCATCAATCTTACCATAAGTACACTAGAGAACACAGGGCTTTTTAGAAGCCGAATACACAAACAAGGCTGATTAAAACTTCCTCTACCTGTTCATAAAACCTTTGAGCATTTATATGATGGTGAGGTAATGATTAAAATGTTTAAACACAAACATTCCGGGTTAGCAGAGTTTGGATAGAAGTGATAAAAACAAGGCAACAGGACCTCTTGGCAATTACAGTGAGACGTGATAATAGCAAAAATAACCTTTCTACTACAAGGAGAAAAAAACTTTTCTGGTGTGTGCATTATTAAACGGAGAAAAGCGTTCCAGAGCAGCGCCAGTCGCGCGGCAATAAACGAAACAAACCAAAAATTCAAGCGGATATTGGTGTTCACAAAAAAAAAAAATCTTCCAAGGTCTAGGTGAACTTTGACAGATAGACCTGATGACAAATGCCTGCACCAGTCGCAGCTGGTTCTGGGTATTTAATAAACATGTAAACAATCCAGTTCACCTCATTAGGTGATTGCAGAGGGCCACTGTGTCCATAAATCACAAGCCAGGTTATCAAGGCCTCTGATCTAAACTATAGCGGGGCGCCCAGCTGTCTACGCCATACAAACTGTGAACAGCAGGCTGTAAAGAATTAAATTCTTCCCGACTAGTTTACCTTTTGCCTTCACCAAGAACCAGGCACCGCGCACTCCATCGTACAAATGTGCAAACAGACAAGGGGGCTGCTCGTGTAGTACAGTATCGATTACATTCTACACAACTCCACATTTACATTTCTGCTGCACGTGGATACACTTGAGCGAAATTACTTCAAATAGTGACAACAGATATGCATGTACACATTTATTTTATTTATTTATTTTTTTCCTGTGCAGTTTTTACAGTTTAACTCTGGCATGATAAAAAGTTTATTTGGTAGCTTAAACTCTGACCAAGAACTAAGAATAAAAAAATAAAAAAAATGTTTTATATATGTATATATATATATTTTTTTTTCTCTAAGTTTATAATAAAATACAGTTAACACGCTATGCACAAATCACACTGTGCTATGGAGAGCTGCAACTCTGTCCACTACCTGTAGAGACTGCAATAAGGATCCTATAAAAAGATTTTATACAGTGACATAAAATACTGGAAGAAAAAATAAACATTTGATGGGAAAAACATGTACACTTCTGTTTTATGGATGCTCTCAACTTAGCTATCTATCAGCTTTCAGCTCTTCTACGTGTGCTTCTCTTTTTCCAATTCCATTGCATTATTAGAAATAGGTTCTTCAAGGGTTCCTAAAGGAGTTTTTTGTTGAATTATCTGTGTTTGGGCAAAGTATCTGCTGGAGGCTTTAACAAACGGTTCTAGATTTAAGTTATGCTATCTCACTTACTAAGTGACAGCCCTGAGGTAGATTTTCTTTTAAAAACACACTCAAAAAATGTTTTGCTCCTCTTACAACATAGCAGATACCAACACTAACATTCTTAGTGCATTCAACTTTTTTCATTTATCTATTTATGGATATAATAATCATTGTGGTACATCCAAGTATCTAGTTCTATATATGTGTTGTTACAAGAAAATATATTCAAGAAAATGTGTGTGTGTGTATATATATATATATATATATATATATATATATATATATATATATATATATATATATATATATATATATATCAGTGATGGGCTGTCAGGGCAAGGCAAAGCCTTCTCTGCTGACCTAAACACTATCAGAAGCACTGATCTACATTTACAACCAACAAATTTCTTCCCAACAGTTTATTCTCTTCATTTCGTAGCGTTTCTCTTGGCTGCACTGCTTCCAGTACGTGTATGTGGATGTTAGATTTTTTGTCCAACCAGATTTCAGCCTTTATGTTCTACCATGTCAATCTAATCTGCCCAGGGCCTTCAGACTCAGTAGTGCTGGCCGTTGTACCTTAGACTATATTAGCAACGGGTCTGTTTCTTTAACCAATCAGATTTCATATTGCCTCACAGGGCCAGCCAGCTGCATCAGCATTTTTCCGTCCTCTGATTGGTTGGTTAAAATAGAAACTGTTAAAGCCAAGTTCAACTAGCAAAACACTTTTGTAGCGCTCTGCACACATTAATTCATCCGAGTTAGACTTTTTTAATGCCCATAATGGTTGACAAAGAAAAATTAATTCATTTAGTCTCGGACATACTTAAAAATCCATTTCAAGAAAAGCTAGACATTGTGAGAAAAGGTCGGCCAACCCCGAAGCTAGTTAGCTTGTCTCCGCCTGGGAAAAGGTTTGTTCGCCATCTCCAGACCAGTGAATACGAGCGGTACCACTGGATTACAGCCTCTGAGGAGCGGTGCAAATTAAGAGTCTGCATCTCTGGTGAGTAGGTTGTATTTTATTTATATTTATATTGTTTTTGACATGTTATTAGATAAATAATGATTCTGAACTGCTCCAGATGATGTAGGTGGAACAGTTGCGGTGGTAGTGTAGAGGTTTGGAGTTGTCTTAACTGGGTTTCTTTCTTTAGTAAAATGGTATCCACCCTCCATATGTGATGCCTCGTTCTGTAATGCCACTTGTTGTTATATTGTGTTTTTGTTATCATAGCAACGTATAATTGCAATAAATTGGGTAAGTCCTAGACAACATATATACAACGTATATATATAAACAAAGGTTAATTACTGTTGTCTAGAGCATTAATGGTTTTACAATAAGACTATTTGACTGTGGAGCCTACATTGGTTGTGGTGGTCTTTTTTTTTTTGTAAAGGATTAAGGGTTATGGAGCAGCAGCAAGCCTGAGATGACGTGAACCTAACTGCTATTGACAGGAGCCTGGGCTCAAGTCAAGACTTCAGCTCTAATCAGAACAAGCCTTTAATCATGTCAGTAAGAAGAGAGGCTTTAGAGCCAACTGCCTTGCCACTATTGAATTTCCTCTGCATCCAGGTCAGAACATATGGGCACTTGGAAGAGCACACCGAATAAATGTGTTGACACTTTCCTACATAAGACAGAATATGGGACTGAAGACACATGCATGAGAAAGAAATATGTAAGACAGACATAAGAAGGACGTGCATGGCCGGTCGTTTTCAATGAGAGTGCTGTCGTCATCGTTATTATGATCGAGGCAGACCGCGGCTGTGCCGAAGCTTGAAGTATTGTGTCTAATTTGGGAGGCCAGTCAAGGAAGGGGTAATATCCTGGCTTACATCTTTAACCTATTCAGGCAGAATGATGTCATGATTAGAGGAGGAAACTGGGATCCCTCCAAAAGCCAAACACCCTGAAGCTGCCGAGGCAAAGCGAGAGAGAAAAATGTAGGAGGCCATATTTCTCAGTGGTTCCATGCCTGCTCTGTGGTGGGAGATCAAAGCACAACAACACTCACCCTCTGACATGAGAGAGCACATGCTTTAACAGAGAGGGGGGTGGGGTGTGTATGTGGGGTGGCTGGCCTGGCAATGCTCCGGCTGCCCCTACCTCCTTGATCTCGTCCTCTCATCCTCTGGCCCCTTTGCTCATCCACGTCTGACACAACATGGTATTTAAGATATGTGGATTGACTATACCCCCTTGCAGCAAAACTCTTTGGACTTTAGACTGTGAGTTGTTAAATAAACCAGGCTGAGTGTCCTGCTCTGCAGAGGAGTGGTGATGAGGTGATCCAGAAATAGAGTAAAGCTTAAAAAGAATGACGCGTTTCCATGATTGCACCAGGGCTAACTCGATCCAGCAGGATCAGCACACTTGTTAGAGACGCTATCTGTTTTAATTATGTTCTCGACCAGCAAGTGAGTGAGATTGCGGACACGTGATGTATAGTTTCTGTTTAGGGTTTGGGGAATCCTAAATGGACTGCTGGAACAATGTTGGAACAATAAAGGCTTTCTGCAAAGACACTTATCAGTCCTCGCTCAGCTGAAAGTTCGATGGATGTCAGCCAGAATCGGTGCAAGATTTGCAAGCTGCTCCCACGAGACACAGTGCATGTTGTTAAACTGTAAAATCAGCTGCACAAAAAAGTTGCACTGAGGTGGTGGTGGGGAGGGTGGCTGCTGCCACAAGTGGACTATTCTCATCAATGACAAATTTCCCAGTCGTAAATGGTTAAACGCTCCTTTGTTTTGGTCTTGTGTGAATAACTGACGCTATGGCAAGGCAAGAAACTTTCCTAATGAGGAAGAATGGAGGCTCCGCTGTCCTAATGTGGGTAGATGCCTCAGGGCACATATGCGATTTATGACTAGGGTCATGTCCTTAAAATTGCAGAGGTGCTCACACAAGCAAGGCTATTTGGGTTGTAGCTCTTAATTAACAAATGGCTATAGAATCACATTGAAACACGTGAGGAAACGTGATCCTCCGGTCATTTTCTAAACCACACGTGCGCCGATTTCAAAAATATGCATCTTGTCTGGCATTAATGAATAGTTAGCAGAAAAGGTGTGCACCCTAAAAACAGCAACTTGCCCACCTTTGGCCTTACCATGTATGTTTTGAGCAAGCCCGATCCTGCTTTGGTGGGAGGACAGCAACAGAATCACTTCAGAAGGTTTCCCCTTGCAACACATAACTCCCGCAATCCTGTCATTTCCTTGAGGTGAAATATGTTCTTACTCTAAACTAAAACAAACAACACATATTTCTTCATCTACATGACACCCGAAAGGCGCGGTGACCCCAGGCCAAAGTGGATCCTGATTGGCCCTTTCATGCTGGCCTGCTACAATCACATGCAGGTTCTTGTCATTCAATTAGTTGCTGATTTACACCTAAAGAAAACCAAGTTCAGTGACTTTCTTCGCAGTGCAGTTTAATCTTTCTAGTCGTGGCAGATTCCTAAGGCAGATCACAAGGATCACAAATGCTTGATATATGCCATATAGTGCTTTGTCAAAAAAAAAAAATGGCTTCCTTTCGACGAAGTAAATGTTTACGAGAAAACCACAAATGCAAATTTTATGCACAGATGGGGTTCCAGCTAGCGAGTCGAACCAAGTTAAGCCAAAACCAAAAATGGAAGTGTGTATTTTTATGATTGTCATTTGCACCAGACAGCATTTTCAGTTGAATCCTAAATCCAAACACATTTCTCCCTCCACACGTGCCAGAAGGCCTGTGTTTGTTTAGGCCCTCTTTAGCTTTCCCTCATCACTAGAGGCGAGGCAATCGACTTTGACTCAAGCCCCCTGGTCCTTTCAATTTTTCCTGACCTCTCGCATGTGCTCAAGATGTGGTCTTCTATAGATTCCTCTTGTCTGACAGCACTCTGGAAGCCATTTTCTCCTTCATATCTGATGATTGGGAATGCATGTGACACCATGAGTGAGGACCAGTTAAAGCTTAAATTTGGCCTCACCATAGACCTCAGACCTTGCATCAGCCCTGATCATTAGCCCATCCCTGGACTGCCCATGTGCCAAGGAGCACCATGGGGAAACAATCTATGGAAAGCATGAGCAGGAATATCTTTCACTGGCTGCCATAAACAAACTGATTGGATGTGTCATTGGAGGGTTTTTCTTGTTGCAACTCTGGAATCCTGAGGATGAAACACAACATGATAGGATGTGCCGTTCAAAGCGAATAACTACAAGCCCATATTTGATGATTTACCAATAACTGCAATTCCCAAAATATTTCAATACATTAATGAACAACACACAATACCATTTATTGTTACATTTATAGAAAATCATCAAAACCTTTTAAACATAGGGCTGTAGTATAAATGGTTTTATTATGGTGCATCCATTTGCAGTCCAGTGTCGTTCCACTCAAGCTGGAGCCACACCAAATTCTACCTGTTTAATGAGTTGATTTGGGCTTTCAGTAGACAGGTGTGGCTTCTGCTGGGTTGGAATGAAAACCTGCACTTTCACGAATTCCTTCTGGATAAGACTGGACAGCCAATGGGTCTGTTCAATCTAATAAACTTCTATATTTATTTATAAAAATTTTTTTTTAAAGCTGTATGAGGAAAATAATAAATAATTATAAACAAATCATATTGCAAATAAAAAATAAGGAACCATATAGAAAACTGTTTATATGAAGGAGACTTGCTACCTTACATGTGTATGTGTGTGTATTGTAATAGCATGTTTGTGTGAGCATTGGGGGAGGTATAGTCATGTGAGCTGCGCGAAGGCTGTCTCAGCGCTTCCTCCAGGCGGTAAAGCGGGCGCCGTGGCTCTCTGGACCCTAAGGAGCTGTCAGTCAAAACCATGAAATATGTAAAGAGCCCTTATCTCCCTCACCGAGGGCACTTGTCAGAGTGAACAAGACCTTCTACCTCTCTTTAGCATTTGCTCTCTCTCTTTCTTCTGGTGAAATCTTCCTTTTAAGTTTTTTTTTTTTTTTTTTTTTTTTTACAGGTTTCACATTTCTTTTTTTAATTTATTTATTTACCCACATCCCATTTATTCATCACACTTTCGGCACATAGCTGACGGCACTGTCGTCTTTCGGCACATAGCTGCCTGAACCTTCTCATAACCTTTTTCAGCTGCTCTGGAAGCACTAAGAAGCTCCTAGGGATGTAACCGAATATGAGAACATGTTCAGAATGAACTGATAATGTGCTCTAAACGGATGGAAATACAGAAATTAATAGTAGGTGCACAATTGTTTTGTTTGTTTTTGTGTAGAGTCAATGTTTTTTACTAGCAGCCTGACTTGAGGACTATCTGACGGTGGGTCAAACTAGAAAAAATTAAAGTGTTTCAATACAAACAGGCCTGGAAATCACAAACAAATATGCTATCAATATGGTAGCATATCTCTTTTGGAATTTATTGGGAATTATAATGAAATAGACCCAGTTTTGACCAGCAGCAGCACTATGTTTTAGGTTTGTACTAAAGTTTTTCCAACTCTGTTATACACTCATATAGTAAATCTGATAGTGTTCCCAGATTTGGGAAAGACATTGTTTTAAAACTCAGTCCTGTCAAATACAAAGCTTGCTGAGAACCTGTAGACATTCAGAAATAAAGTTATGTTCTGCAAATTTATGTTGTCCATTCGAAATGACTTTTCACTGTTTCCAGCAGTACATTGGTACGCTTTAATATAAACTTACCTTATAATATAATACATTTTAGGCCATTTTCAGGTCAATGTCTGAAATGAAACATGTATCAGATATCATGTTACACCCGTAGCAGTTCCTACAAGAATCTGCTGTCACACACTGTCGCCCCCCTGGTGTGAAGATAAAGAAAATGGTGCTGCATGTTACACATTGTGCCCTGGAGTCAAGTGTGTGATGCATATCTGTGCACCACTGTCATCCAAAATGAAGACTTGAAGAGAGAGGAGAGGCTGCCATGAGTGAGGTATGCTTCACCAAACTTACACAATGGCACTTTTGGCTTTTACGGGGTATGTCAACAAAGAGCTTTTACCTTCCCCATGGAGCGGCTGCATCCACATGCCATTTGGAACCGAGTGCAGTCAGCTACTCACAGGTGGTTAAGCTGTTTGATATATTACTTGATATATTGGTGTTTATGGTCTACTACATTCTCAGGGCATGTTGTTAAGTCTTAATGGGACTTATCTGCTGTCAAACCAGAGTGGCTTTCGAAATCGTCTACTCATGTGAGAAGTGGATTTACATCATAATATACATAAGACATGGTCGGTAGGCAGGAGGCATTGCTGGCTCGGATTGTAAAGTTTGTGGACTGACATGACAGGATAATTTGTGACTTATATATGAGTTGATATATGGAAAGAAAGGTGTGTCAGTAAATCCATATATAGAAATTCTGACATTTCAGCCAATGTGTTCCTGAAAGATGTGACACATTCTTACAAATTTCTTTTGATTGGCTAGCTTACAGTCCATGACCTTGAGAGGATTTCTGAGAGAATATTAATATATGCTATAATCTAGGTCACTCAAGATTACCTTGACAGAATTACTGCAAGGATTTTTAAGTTATATTAATACTCTTATAGAAATACCTAACACAGGCTCTTCTGGGATTTCTGATATAGATAGATTTGCTTACGCTTATGCTAGCAGCTAGCTAACTAGCTTAGTTAGAGTTTTTTTTTCTATATTCATAAATGTCTTTTATGAAGTCAAATTTTTATCATTTTTAATAAAACATATAAGGGAATGCCCAAAAAACTATTTCTTGAACTCAGTAAAGTGAATTGACCTTGGGATAGCTTCCCTTTAATAGAAAAATGTAACAAATATATATCAATAAAGCTGTTCAGTAAAATTTCCCTTTGTTGCTGTATTCATATTGGCCACTGGTACCAGTTTATGCATAACTCACCCTCCCCATGGAGAACAACACTGGATTAGTGACCTCGGATTGGCCACCTCATCCCAGCAGTGACGCAATACCACAGACTGCTCAAGTGCCTAGCATTTCCGACCGCTTTATCTGAGCAATCTTAACAAATGCTCTTCTCACACACCCAAACCCTATTCCCCTGGCAACACCCCAGCCCACCTCTGCTCCTGAACGTGGCGTCGAGTCCATTATGCCAGGTGTTAGCCGTGGCTATAGGGTTGCTGTGTCATTAGTAGCAGTGCTAATGTAATGCTATCCAAGGACGGCCTGCCTGGCCAGGGTTTGGGGCAGACAGGGAGTCTGACCAAAGCGTGGCATCGA
The DNA here is from genome assembly GCF_946808225.1 of Silurus aristotelis. NCBI lineage: Eukaryota > Metazoa > Chordata > Actinopteri > Siluriformes > Siluridae > Silurus > Silurus aristotelis. Next base: position 4,854,798 of record NC_139599.1, read on the forward strand.
TTCTAATGGGCCTTTTAGGCCTGTAATGATGGGAATCTGTTCACGCCTCAGCTGTCATGCCTAATTACGGCCAACTAAACAATGACTCCATTCACACTGGCTCAGGTTACCGCGCCTCCACTTTCTCTCTCTCTCTCTCTCTTGGACTTGCACACACTTTCCCTATCACTCCTCGCTTCTCTAAGCCACTGAGTGATCCACACACAGAGGCCTGCGCCTGGCCCAGTTGTAGGGTATATACATCAGATATGTTGGCACTTAAGCAACATACATCAGCTGGGTGAAACAATATATACTCTCTCTGCAGTTGTGTACAGCCCGATGGAGCCTTTTGAATGACACGATAGGCTAAAACTGCTTTTAAATAGCAAACTAAATCCTAACTGCTCCCTGGTCACCTAATATTCAATTAAGGCAAAGACAGACTGGAGCAACTGTAGACAATTAGCCTCTAAAGTGTGAATTATGGGGTGAGAAGTAACAGATTTGACAGTTGATAATAAGATGCTTTTTTTTGTAAAAATAATTTATAATGAATGAACTGGGTAGGTTTTGATGCTTAAGAGGATAAATATTCTTGATCTGAAAGCTTTTAGTAAGCTTTATTATTATTATTATTATTATTATTATTATTATTATTTTTTTTTTTTTTTACATAGTTAAGGGCAAGCCTTTTATGAAGTAGAACTTTGGGATTTATGGAAGGCTTGAAGATCTCATCCTGCATTTGTTAGTTTGTTTTATTTATTCATGAAGCTTTAACGTAAAACCTATGAAGAATTCACTCCAGTGCTATGGATTAAGTGAATACATTGAGCAAATTAAAATTTTATTAATCACAAAAACAACCATGCAGTGAAAGGGTTTGAAACACAGGGTTGTGATGTATATAAAAAGGAATAAAATGTAGAAAGAATTAAACTAATTAAGGAGTTCTTTACTAAAGCATGCAATAACCTTCAGACAGCCCAATGCTATCTAACTGGCGTCTAATGCCATTTATAAAATGTTTAAAAAGTCCATGTATCCATTGGAAATGCAGTCTTTACTCTTGCTTTCACCTATAAATAACCATGCTCAGATGTGCTTTAGAATGTAAACAATTCAGATTTGCAAATGCATGACACCAAAAAGCTATTTAAAAGCTATTCATGGTCTTAAATCTCAAACCTGACATGTTTTCAGAAAGTTTTTGACAGTCTAATGTTTGAATGCTATAATCATCTGTGGCCCAACCGACGCAAACAGGCGAACTAATAAGAGCTCACATGACAGGATTTTAAAGTTCCCTCAATACAATTTATCATTTTTCACTGCTAATCTTTAACCAGAAAGGTAACACATGCTTACCAGACACATGATTTCTGAGTATTCACTCCTCATGTTAGCTTGCTGAGAAAAAATTAGTGAACTGACTGGATGTGAACAAACTAATATACTGTAAGTCCACCTGAGAGGATGCAGCTAAATAATGCAAGCTAGTCTGGCAGAACTTTCTGAAGTGATATGAAACCATATTAGGTAAAATGAGATCAATGGCTAACATAAAAAATCTAAAAACAACCCAAAACAAAATCCCAGACAGCCTAGATTTAGCTAACTTGAAGTTAATAAAACAAATGCTAATTACTACTACTTATTTACTGTAAACAGGAGCTGCTGCTTTTTCTTTAATCTTTACTTCAGAAAACTCTGATCCACATTTAAAGTGGAAAAAAAAATTAAATAAACACTATATGCCATTGTACAAACCTGCATAAAGCGCATCTGTGAATAGCTATTGACTTGTCACTAACAGCTCTTATTTGCAAATGTATGTCACCAGGCAAAAGCCGGCCAAGGTCTTAAATCTCGGAGTTATTTAACGTCAGCGAGAAGCTTCCCGCCGCCTCCCACTCAGAAATGTTTATGTACACAAGCTTTCAGCAGGGCACTTAACTTTAGGTCTCCGATCTATAAAGAGATAATTGCTGGGCGAGTGAAGGCAATGGCTCTTGCATCTAGCTTTGTCAGATACCTTTGTCAAGCCTTACCTTTTATCTTAACGTTAGCGGTGCGTCCGTTCGTCTGTGTGTGTGTATGTGTATTCCAGCGTGTTGACATTGCAAGTGAGTGCGGACTCTTTTGAAAAAGTGTCTTTGTGAGCTGCATTACTTGGTGGAAAAGTTCAGCCTCACACACTAAAGCGTCAACCTTTATGTTCATGCTCTCAACCCACTCTTAACGGTCTAGCACCAGCTTAACCGCCACCAGACTTTTTTTCAAAATGATATCTCGCAGAAATATATGACAAACAGAATAGTATATGGAGAATATTTGGGATTTCGTTTTTAGCTTTTAGGCATGCATTTTTTAACAGTATTTGATGCTGTGTACCCTCTAAAATTTGTTCACATGGCTGAACTAGGTAAAGAGCCTGGGGACTACAGACAATGGATTGCGTAGAGTGGTCGACTGGTATGTTGCATATTGGCTGGCTGTGTGGAGCTGATCGTCGAGGTGTGGAGGTGGATACAGTGAGGTAGATAACAAAATCTTAATTTAAAATAAGATCCTTGCACTGAATCCCAGTTGAATTTCATCCTTGGCATGGGACAAGACAATCTGAAGAGCAGCTAAGAACAAACCTGACTTTAGCTTCATCCTTTGAAAGTCTTTATATTGCTTTGGAATAAATGCTAATAACAGATATGAATATATACCCGCTCATTGGTTAGCAAAATATTTAAATCTACTTCAATCAAACTGAGACTGCAAAGAAAAGCATACATGGGCAGCAAGAGGACACGACCCACAACAAAAAAAACTCCAGTTCAAACCCGCTTAGATCGATTCTAATAAGATTGATTTATATTGCCAAATTGTTTTACAGCGAGTAAAAAATAGATCAAACCATTTCGAGAGTGAAATACAGTAAGTTCCTCAGATTGTATTTTCAACAACAAATGTACAGTGTAAAATAGAATTAAGAGTGGACAGTAAATCTATAGCCCTGAGGGAGTCAGGAAGTAAATTCCTTTGTTTAGGCCCCTACACACCCACAGACTCCTAACACTTCAGCCAGGTTGCAGGTTGCTGGGAGACCTTGGTGTTCTTGATAGGACATATCTCTTAATCATGTCACTTATGAAACTGTTGTTCTCCACGAGATGTGCTCCAACATGTCGGCTGTCTTTCCAGAGGGTTCAGAACAAACTCCAAAATGGCACCAGGGCTGTAAGTAAAACAGTGGTCTTAAGAGTGGCAGAAGATTCTTCAAAATTACATAGTTTACTACCTAGGAATTAGTGCCACATACATGGAATGAATGGCGTTGAATCTTTATCATTCATTTTTGATCTTCGGTGACATCATGCTGTTTATTTCATGCTAATTTGTTCTTCAACACCATCATAGTTCCCAATCTAAGGCTTTAGCTGTGTTATATAGCTGCACTGCATTCTGAACTCTTTAATACAATGTTTGCTGTTTTATCTACTGCCATGTTCATTAATATGACATTAAATCCCACTAGAAATAAAGAGCATTTTTTATTTTCAGGGCTTAATTCTTAATTAGTAGTATAAGTTCAGATTGCAGGAGTAGTAGTAACAGTAATAGTAGTAGTAAAACAATTAATAGGGGAACTAGTAGCTCAGTAGTTAATCGAAAGGTCGTGAGTTCAAATCCCAATACTACCAAATATTTTTTTTTTTAATTAGTCGCTAATAGTACTTTATTATTTAGCTAATTATTAATAGTAATAGTAGTAATAAAGTAGTAAATGTGGCAGTAGTGCTAATTTGCTTATACATTAAATTGTTTGTAGAAACATTGGATTTTGTTGCATATAGCAAACCTTATAATCTACTTCTATCGGCCCCTGCTATGCAAACGGGGTGTGGTGGATCGATTTATTGCTACGCACCTTCCGTAATTCACGATAAGAGGTTTCCTCCTAAGGGTAACTGCTACCCCTCACTCTCAGTTGCAGTCCGAGCTTTCATAACAAACTCTCACTCCCAGCGTTTAGCCAAGAATGTTTATCCTGTCTTCACCAGACTCCAAGGACTAATATTAATAATAAGGCTTTTGAAGGCTTTTTTTTTTTTTTTTTGCTAAATACTGTCCCACTTGCACACCTTTCTGCTGCGCTGTGGGTGTGACAGTTCTCTATTCACAATTTTCTCCTAGCGCTTTTGTTTTCCGTTTTCAGTTCTCCACACAACGGCGTTCGTTACGTTTAAAATAAGCGCCCGCTCAGCATAATTAGTTTCAGCTTGTAGTCTTCCAGCATTTCAAGACCAGATGGTGTTTCTCCCATTTAAAGCATCCAAATATTTGGGATCTTTTTCGTGCAAAGCTGCCGCAATCCAATCCCATGTCCCCATATCATTTTACAATAGACGAAAACTACACGATTTCTAAATGATTTCTCTTTCATCCTGCTGAGCCACAGTGGTCTCCTTACTGGGAACAACAGCAATAGTAATTTGCTCATTTAACCGCTTAAGCATGTCGTGGCTTTTTATTAATTTACCAAAAGCTCTTCAGTTCAACAATTCGTTAAAACGATCGATGCTAATAAATAAGTTATTATTCAGTGATTAATTTTAGAACATATTATCATGTACCTACTACGAATTAACTATGGTAAAGCCGTAGCAGGGAGCCTCAAGGGTAAGGAATATATGCAAGGCTTCAACATGCTTTGTTACTGAATTATGTCTCTTTTTGTTTGGTGTAAATGTTATCAAAAAGATCCATTAATAAATAATAAAAGTGAATATAATGAACAAATGACTATTTACAATATACAAATGTATTTAATTGGATTTTAGTTCTTTCAGGTGGACACTTGCATTTAAAAATGGTTTATGTAAAATTTAAAAAATGTATCAGGTTAATTAATAATCAATATTCTACATTTACTGATCAACATCTAATTGGTATTTATTCCTTAACACACCTTCCTTGATTCCATTGCTAAATCCATCGCTTTGAAGCTAAATTATGGTAAATATCTGGATCTGCTGCACTGTGTGAACTGCACACATTAAAAAGGGCAAAAAAGTAAAAAAAAAAAAAATTGTTGATCTGCCAGCTCCAATGCAATATAAAAAAAAAAGTGATTTTAACCATGGTAGCCTTTAAGTAAGCCAATACGCCGAGGGTTTCTAAACAAAACAATTTGAATGTTGTCTTTGAAACAAGAAGACACATAACAAAGGCATCTTTTGCAAATTGCCTGCTCTCATGAGAACCTCTCATAGGAAACACATTTTTCAGGGCAAAGCAAATGCACTTCAAACCGCACACAATCACTACTCTTGTTCTCTTGGGCCGCTGAAACAATCTCTTAATTAATGTGAGTTTATGGTGAACCACTGATCAGTGTATTAAAGGTCTCTCCATACCCTAGGCATGATCAAGGAAACAAAGAGCAAAAATCTTTTGCTTAATGCCCCGGCTGTTTTCAAGATACGCTTATTACAGCCTGTCAGCTTGGTGTTATTCCGAAATGTTTCGATGCATAAACTCGCTGTAAAGCATTTCACAAGAGGATGTTTACCAGGAAAAAAGGTAGTAAATGTATGAGAAAAAAACCTTTTAGAAACAAAAATACTTTCGTTTTGTTGGAACTGAACAGTTCCTAAATCTTTTTCTTTCAAAATTAATGCAGAGACTGGATAATAGACATTTTCTAAAAGAAGATTATGTTGTTCTTGTTGTTGAACTTTTAAAATTCTCTGCAAATAGTAACAGTTCTATTTAGAGCAAACAGCCTACTTACACATCAGTGACCAGAGCATGCTGCTTATCCATCAGACAAAAACCTATAGGGTATAAATACATTCTTTATAAAATTAAAAAAAAGAAAAGAAAAGGCTTTTTTTGCCACACAATAAAACAGGAAATGTATTTATAAAATCCCCCCCCCCCCCAATTTCTTCCCAGTTTGGATGCCTTCCAGTTTCCACCCAGCTCTCTTCTATCAACACACAGAAACCCACTATCAGCCATCTTCCGCATTCATGAGCTAATGACGCCTGTGATTACCTAGTTTACTGTGATTGACAGGAGAGAAACCGAGAGGGAGAATATGCCGTTCCCCCTACAGCCGGTTTTGCTCTGTTGTCTTGGATGTGGTACTACTGATCTTTTGAACTCCAAAAATGTGTTTCTTTTGTCCCAGAAGCCGACAAATTAAATAAATGAACTATAATTTAAATATATATTTTTTAACAGCAAACGTGTCTCTAAAGTAGGAATGAAATAAAAGGAAATTAAATAAAACATACAGAATATATCATATTTCCAAATAAAGTAAAAATTTGTGGTAAAAAATAATAATAAAAACTTTTTAGAATTGTTATTTGAAAAGATATTTACTATCAAGGGTGTACACATATATATATATATAGATATATATATATTTCAAATGGTAACTTTTGGGAACAATTTATCCTGTGAATGCATGCCTCATCATACTTTCATATCATGTGATTCTCTTGACAGCTCCTGGTTCTTGTCAGCCATGGGCCTTGCCTTGTTTTCTGACATGTTTGACTTTCTGTTTCTCCTGTTAGTATGTGCAGCCGTGTCAAGCAACTGCTGCCAGTTCAACCGTTAATTTCACCATTGTCATGGGCCGCATTTAACCACATGCTAACCTCGCATGAAGATTTATGGCTACCTAGGGGAAGCCTGACATTTCTATGGCAGGCAGTGTTGCCCGAACCCAATAACGAATGATTCTCCAACTTTGTGTTGTGAGACATTGTCGATTTTTGGAGGGGAAAAAAATTAAGCACAGACCTTTCCTCACGGGTCATCTCCTTGGTTGAGTTATGTCCGCCTTTCTTTCTTTCTTTCTTTCTTTCTTTCTTTCTTTCTTTCTTTCTTTCTTTCTTTCTTTCTTTCTTTCTTTCTTTCTTTCTTTCTTTCTTTCTTTCTTTCTTTCTTTCTTTCTTTCTTTCTTATTTTTGGAACAGCAACGAATTTGTCTTTGAGTCAGCATTGAAGCCTCCAGGCATCAAACAGGCTCGAAGTGACAGGTAAAGAAGACTGGCAGCGAGAGAAAGAAAGAGAGAGAGTACACACCACCCACAGTACTTACTTGGTAAACATGTGTTACGGGTGCCAAAGAATGCTCTAAACAAATATTGACCCCACAAGATCAGAAAGAAAATGATCTACAGCTTTCAGTCTTCTGTGGTTCTCCCCTATTTTCGTATTTGCTGTGGTTGTGGTCACTGGTCTCGTTTCTGCCAAAAGTTTACTCAAGTACTAGCATTTAGCTGACCACATGGTCATTCCCATTAGACTTCAATCCCCTCATGAGTTCCCCAGCGCGGTATGTGTGTTTGAATTAGCTATAGCTAAGACAAACATGAATATACAGAGTGTATCGGACACAAAGTCTTACTGACATATCGTTTCACTCAGTTCAATGCATTTCTTTTAAAGGAAGGCCCCTGATTGGGTAGCTGCATGTCTTTAAGGAGATTTTGAAGGACAGTCCATTTTAGAGGTGGTCCTGACCTGGATTTAACTTGTAGGACAGTATTTTTTATTTATTTATTTTTTTGCTGAACTGACAGGCTGAACTGAATAGGGATTATTGTTCTGATGGGCCAGGCGCCCAGTTGTTGGGTCACATGAGTACATGAGTTTTATAAAACTGTGAGAAGTGTTAACATCTCCATTCATTAACCAGCATAATTCACATAAGGCTCGAGACTGCCAGTTGCCCTTTTGTTTAACAGTGTGTGCTCAGTTAATTTAGATTCTTATTCAAATTCATTTTTGTCAATAAAGATAAATAAATAATATGAGTAAATAATATAATTTATGTATTTTATGCACACAACTGTATTTTGTATACGCCTTTTCAAATACTGCTGATGATGTGTCACGCATATGTCATTAAACAGGCCGAAAAAATAATACCAGGCTAAATAGAAGTAAAATCTATCAAGTGTTTTACATTGTGGAATAACTTGACATTAATACATTTGAGATTCTACAGTCTGGGCTTGAAAGAGATCGGCTTTTGCCTCATTACTTCATATCATTCTGTTTATCTTTTACATACACCACAAAATATAATACACCTTAAGACATTTGTTAACTTTTTCAATTTTTTTCTGGTCAGAATCTACTGTTTCCTCGTCAGAATCCACTATATGAACAAAAGTATTGGGACACCTGACTTTTTCAGACATATGTGTTGTTTTCCCAAACTTACCAGTAACTTGGATATCTTTGGATGTGGTAATATAAAATTTTCCATTCACTTGAATTAAAAGACACAAACCTGTTCCAGCATGCCAGTGACCCTGTGCACAAAGCAAGCTCTATGAACATATGTTTTATATGGATTGGAGTAAAAGATCTTGATTGGCCTGCTATAGAGCTCTGACCTCAAAACCTAGTGAATACCTTTGGAATGAATTGAAACACTGACTGCACACAAGGCCTCCTCAGCCTACATTTACTAACACTCTTGTGGCCAAATGAGCACAAATCTCCACAAACACACTCCAAAATCGAGTGAAACATCTTATTATAACAGCAAATGAGCACATGTCAGGTTATTAGTCACATCTTATGGTCAGGTGTCCACAAACCTTTGTCAATATACAGTAGTGTATTTCATTAGATTTTGCTTATCATATAGAGCTAGGAAAGTGAGCACAGTACGTTTTAAGTGTTTCATGATCTTTAGATGTTTCGTTGAATGAACTTTTTCATGTATAAACTATAAGTATATATACAAGTACTATTCCAAAACGAGTACTTGGCTGAGAGTTTTTCATTGAAATAATGTATTAGCTATATTGCTTGCCTTTTAGTTCAAAATCAAGATTCTCTGTGAATGAAATGGAATGAAATAGACATATCAGTAAGCTGATAGTTTGATTAAGTGCAGTGGCACTCGAAGTGTCTTGGCAAGCTCACCAAGCCTGGCAAACTTTCATTACACTGTGCCAGGGTTTTACTGGAAAATGACCAAATGGCTGTCTTAGATGTAGAGCAATATTGTGTTATAAAATTTATTATAGCACAGAGTCATATGAACTCCTATACAAAGAAACGAACCTACGAATAGTTAATTAAAGAAATACATGTCAACTGTATGAAGGGTAAATGCCAATATTCTCAATAAACCTAATATACAGAGAGCTAAATGGGCTGCTATTGGATAATATACATCTTCAGGTTCAGTGTGTTGCATATTCTCTAATGCCTTTTTGCTCACCACGGGTTGGTAAGAGTGGGTATTTGAGTTAGCTTAGCCTTGGTTTCAGCTCAGAACTGCTCAGAGTTCTTTCATTCTGCTCTGACCTCGGAAATCATTTCCCCTCTGTTGATTTCCTGTTGATATTTTTAGGGGTTTTACCACCATTCTGTGCAGACTGTATTTACCAATCTAAAATTTTTAGACTGGTCCATACATGGCATGTTCAGCAGAAGCATCATCCAGCATCATCCAAACTTCCTGAACATCATACTAAGAAGAAATGTATGTTTTTTCATGTTCAGTTATATTGCAATGTTTGGGCATGAGATGACTTTAAAAGTACTTTGAAGCTTGTGAGACAAATGTTAGATTTAAATGATTAAGCTTAATAAAAATGCTTTCCATTTTATTTGAATTTTAACATAGTTGCCAGTTAAATAAATTAGAAATAAAAAATTGTAACATTTCTAAGCGGCATTTTAAGAGGCAATGCCTAATTTTTACAATTCCTAAATGGCAGCCCAATTATGGCAACACTGTTTCCTGCTATAATGGCATTTCCTGTCCATAATAATTATATATAGTTTTAAAATCAATGCTTAGGTCAAACATTCTAAACATAAAACTTCATTAGATTTATTCGCAAGCAGGGAGTTCATCCAAAAAAGCACTGGCGCTGGCTTTAAAGAAACTGTCGAAGGATGTACATCCATCAGTGTTGGAAGTATGATCTATCAACACTGTGTACATCGGGCTGAGGTGTGGAATCAGAAGAATGTGAAATATGTTAAATGGTTCCCTCTGCATTGGCATCACGCCACTGCTGATTCTGATCGATGGGGCTCAGGGATAAGACAAGAAAACAATTACATTTTCACTGCCTTTGAGTTTCAGCGAGTTGGTTTTTCTCCAGGGGGGTTAGTGGGGTTTGAAAAGACTCAAGGGAACCAGTTGAACTTTTGATTAGTTGGAGTCGGCATGCCTACACTTCTCCAAATTGTGTTGGGATACAAGGTGCATAATTGATGAAGAGCATAGGGACGCGGGCGAAACAAAATGCTTTTCCATTCAATTAGTTGCTTTGTTCATGAGTACTGAAAAGAAACGAAAGGAAAAAAAAAAAGCCCCAGCATTGGCTTTCTATTTAATCTCATACAACTGAGTGGTAGAAAATCAATTAAAGAATTTACAGTAGCATGACATTTATGCAGCTGTTTAGCCATAAGACATCACTCAAAACTCTTAGAGAAATTTCATGTTGCGCGCTACAGCACTCCAGCTTCCTTATGCCCTGTTGTATTCTACATTCGATGCTCAGCTGTATGAGGAATTTTGTCTGAAAATACTATTTGTCTAACAAAAAAAATAAATTACCGTTTTGATTTCCTCTTGCGTGGCTATTAAGATATAGATTGATCATTCACTTGGTATGCATTAGTAGCAGTTCAAACCAGTCCTCCCATTCTCCTCTGACTTCATTTGTTTCCCAGTGCATAAGTGGAATTTTTTTTGTCTTTTGCACCGTTCTATGGAGACTGTATTCATGCCTTTGAATTATTCAAATAAAGAGACTAGTCTCTTTGTTTTTCTCTTATGATATTGATACGAATAAAATCGAGAATCTTTTGTGTAATATAAATCTTGATAAAACATTTACCTATACGAAGTGCCATTTCTGTCCTTGTGTTATTATAGAAATGATATCATAGAAAATATCTGTTAATATAAACAATGCAGCCAGAGCTACTGTATTACTGTATCAATTTCTGACCAATCCGAATCGAGGATTCAAATGGACTTTGATGTATTCTATAAGCAGAAAAAAAGAATTGTTAGAAAAATTATTGAAATTGAGTTTAAATCTTTTCTGACAATAATACAGTTTGAGGCCTCAGTTTCAAGAAACCACAAGTATATTTTATTAAAATGATGAATGGAAATGGGTACATGGTGGGAAATGTAGTCAGTCTGCTTAAAATTTGGTTAATTATGTAAGCCTTTTCTAGCGAAGTGTGATTTCCTCACACAATATCATGATGTTATAACATATATTGAATTATATATTATACTATATGATATATAATATCACAGTATATTATATACATATAATAATTAAAAAAAATAAAATAATATATATATATATATATATATATATATATATATATATATATATATATATATATATATATATATATATATATATATATATATATATATATAAGTGAGGGAACACTTGAATCACACATATCACACAGCCACTCATAATTTAAGTCAGTAGTGTGTATGGCGCCCACATCCCTGTATGGACTCCAAAGTACGTCTGGCCATGCTCTTTGTGATTTAACACACACACACACACACACACACACACACACACACACACACACACACACACACACACACACACACACACACACACATATATACATATACATATATACATATATATATGTATGTATATATGTATATATGTATATATATATACATATATACATATATGTATATATATACATATATACATATATGTATATATATACATATATACATATATATATATATATATATATATATATATATATATATATATATATATATATATATATATATATATATATATATATATATATATATATATATACACACACACACACACACACACACACACACACACACACACACACTCTAACTCTGTGAGGGTGTGATATGGCAGTGCATTGAGGCTGTCAACATTTATGATAATACAAGCACAGACTTGAGGTGTCATGTGATTAAAGTAAAGGCGGATGCATGTGCAGACTATTGTGTTAGGTGCAACCCAAAACAACCAACCACTCAGAAACCCCGCACCATAAAGAGAAACCATGGATACCAAGCAAAACTACACAAAGACACTAAGCTTGACAAATGCACACACATTGGTGTGCTAATTCGAGGTGACAAGGATGTACAGATGTGACATGCAAGGGCTGATGGGTAATGTAGTCTTTGTGTAGATCTCAGCATAACCATGACCTAAAGTAATTTTAAGTAGCAGTACAAACATTTATATTCACATTTATGGCATTTGGCAGACACCCTTATCGAGAACAACTTACAATTATCCTGTTTACACAATTAAGCGCCGTGTACCAGAACCCAGCAGCGGCAGCTTGGTCATGTTGGGATTTGAACTCACAACCCACTGATTAGAAATTCAATATTTTAACCACTGAGCTCCGATTTCCCCCAATTATGATCTATATACACAAAGTAACAGTGCATATTGTGGCTGGTGGTTGTTCAGTATATCACTCAAATTCCAATATGACTCCAATATGCACCAGTAATAAGCTGTTGAACTGTGTAATTACTGTTAGCACAAAATGACTTTCAGTACCACTCCTTTCTACAGAAGGAATATTCTACTAATGGAACTGTTTCATCAGTAGATAATGGAACGGATGCTGTTTATTATCCAGAATATCCAGAATCAGTCAAAAAGAGACTGGTGTGGGCAGGGAACAGAAGAAACCTTGAGAGGAACCAGACACAAAAGGCAACCCATTTTCGTCTATATGATGCTAAATCCCACCCTCTACAACAGGATATTATATAGACAAAAAGTGCAATTGTGTAAACAGGAACTGATTTGATTCTATAAGCAACATGTGACTTTGTGTTTGGGAACTCGTCCTACATGCACATCATTGTGCAACTCTTTTCATCCTTTGAATAAAAGACAACAGGCCATCAAACATACATGCAGCTCAGACCTGTGCTTCCTCAGCCTCGTTTCGATTGGTTTGCAACTTCAGTCTCTGCTGTGAAAATGAATGCAAAACTAAAACAAAATTGGAACTGATTTGCAGTGTGAACTTAACCAATGTAGTCGAAGGGTTCAGTATCAACAAATTAGTGCACTTTGAGTCACTTACAGACAGTAGAAATGAAGCAGGATCAGCAAATCAGCAGTAACAGCCTCTGTCCATATTTACACACCCACACACACACACACACACACACACACACACACACACACACACACACACACACACACACACACACACACACACACACACACATACAAGCCCTTGCATAATCTAATCAAGTTCGATGGCTAGCTCGATTAATAAAGCCGGCTATTGACTTCTAATTGGCGCCGCTCGGCTCTGCTAATTTCCTGGGACGAAATTACACTAATGCAGTTGGCTTGATGGAGTACTTATAGCCAGCTCCCAGGAGAGACAGCCAGCAAAATGTGTGTAGGGTGGGGAAGAGAAGAGCAGCAAGATATCAAGGGAGAATGAGAGAGGATGAGGACAAGGAGAAAGAGGAAGAGAAGAAAAAAGTTCGATAAACATCTAGGCAATGCTGATTAATCAGAATCCCACTTCTAATCACTTCCCTCTGATCAGGGTTTTGCGGAAATGTCCCAACGCAGTATTATTTACAGCGCCAAAGTTCGCAGAGAGAGCTGTAACACTAGCCACCTGTCTACATGCTAATGAATTCGCTTCAAGCCGTTCATCTCTGCCGCTCAGAGGAACTGCTTCTTCTTCTGGTTGTTGTTTTCCTTCTTATTTTTCTCCTGCTATAGTCGACCAGATTGATCTCATTAGCTGGAGATGGTTAAGAGCATGCAGGGACATCAGCCACGCAGACGACGAACATCCAAGTTTATTAAGGATCTGATCAGGAAAAAAAAAAGCAGGATGAGAAATGTTTTTTTTTGTTATTTATCATATTATATTATTTACTTATTAACTAATTTGTATATAATAATGTGTGCAGTTAAATCTTAACAGTTCAGTCAAAACCAATCAGAAACTGCTATCGGATATCGGTCCAATATTGTGTTCATTTACTCATGCTGGAAACTCCAGAGGTGTAATGTGATGCCAGTATTTATATTAGTATCAATACTACAAAAATGTTAATCTGCATCTGCATTTGAACCTAAAGTGGGTGTGGCCAGCATTTATTAAACACTGTAATGAAAATAAGTACATGATTTTACAGAAATGATGAAAGACTTTCAAACTGAATGTAATATTATACACTCATTGTTCACTATTTTAGGGTCATTTGACATTTATGGAATTTGGTAGACGGCCTTATCCAGGGCAACTTACAATTATCTCATTCATACAACTAAGCAGTTGAGGGATAAGGGCCTTGCTCAAGGGCCCAGCAGTGGCAGCTTAGTGGTGGTGGGATTTGAACTAATGACCTTCTGATCAGAAGATGCAATGAATGTAAAGCATTAAATATTATAATCATTGGCAATTTATTGTTGTATAAGAACGAACAAATGCCTTTACTAGAAAAATAATCAACTTTAAGGTGATAGCAGTAGCAAGAGACCACAAATCGCACAATTCCATCCCTGATTATTTCTCAATTAACCTCCTCATTGTGTTTTTCTTCTTACTTAATGTTCGAATGACAATGTTTTTGTTCTACTTAAAAGTGACTTAAACTTAATTATAAATTTATACATGCATTTAACCCCTGATGACAATATTTTTTCAATGCATTTCAAAACTTATAAAATAGTTCAATAAACAAAAAATAATACCATATGAAATCAATTATTAAATTTATTCCATGAGAAAAAATTAAAACTCCACAAACCAGTGCAGTTTGTTATCAGTTATAAAACCTATTAAAAAGTACACTATTTTTCGTAAATGTGCAGCAGTTTGCATAACAATTCACAATTTGTATAAGGGAAAGGTATTATTTATGTACCTTATGGCTTGAGGATGTTTTTGTGTGATATTAAAACCACACTGTCTTCGTTTCTCAAAAAAAAAATCAAATCTGGATTGATAACTAAGGATTCCCAGTGATAGTGTGGTTTTATTATATTACTTTGTCGTAACAAGTTTTAAAATATCATAAAAAAATATAATCAAAGTATGATTCTGAGGTTTTAATTGTAATTCTGAGGTAAATGTAGATTGTAAAATCAATAAATGAATAATAATGTCACCTTGGTTTTGAAAAGCCAGCAACTTTAGACGTTAGATGTTAACATCACTACAACAATAACAACCAACAAAATTTCATTGCCCTGATGTTTATTGGACATTTTAATAGTGTTAAACAAACATGTAGATTCACACTTAAGGATCAATGAGTCATTTCACTGACATTAACATGAACATTTATATGGTCTGTTTTTTTTTCGTTGCCAGATCACGTGACCTCGTACTTTCCAAGACTAGGAAGAAAAAAGCAAAGCTTCCACCTAGTTGAAGACCTAAGGGAAATAAAGCCTTACAGGTCGACACCCTGTATTCAGAAACATGTCATGACATATTAATGCAAGAAACAGATAGTAGGCGGAATGACACTTAGAATGGCACTCCCTCATTTGAGGCGAATGTGAAAAAAAAAAACATCAGACCAAACTGGTAAAACAAACTAAGCAAAAACAACCCCATTTCATCCGAGTAGCCAATGAAGATAAACCGTGTGAGCTAATCGTTTTATTTGGCTAAGCTAATTCTTCCTGCTTAGCAGCCAGAGTCTGAGAGATTAAAAAACCTACTGTACGCAGAGAAATGCATACAGTGTAAGATTATTTGGGATTCTACTCAATCCCGTTTAAGCTACCAAGGCTTAATCATCATGTTAGTCATATTTATTTAGGGGCCAATCATTTCAGAATAGCTGATATGCTGACATTTGGGAGCATGGAGTTTATATAGTACTGATATATGCTGATTTAAGCAATGGTGTATTTATGAAAAATAATAAGTGTAGTACACTGATTTTCAAAAATATGTCTTACGTATTACTTTAAGTCAAACATAGTTAATTTGCATGGTACCTTGTCTCATGCTATTTCTTTTCCCTTAACTCCAGGTATTAAAGGTACACTAGGTTTGTGGACACCTGACCATAAGCTTTATATTTGTGTTTTGAACATCCAATTTCATATTTAGTCCCAATTTTTTGTTAGAATCACCTCCACTCTTCTGGGAAGATGTTCCACTAGATTTTGAAGTGTGGTTGGAAATTCATTCAGCCAAAGGATGTTAGTAAAATCAGGTACTGATGTAGGATGAGAAAGTTTATCCCAAACTTCATTGCACAACGCACTTCAAAATCTAGTGGAACATCTTCCCAGAACAGTGAAGGCTATTATAACATGAAATAGGGATCAAATATGGAATGGGGTGTTTAAAAAAATATATACGAATCTTGTTCATGTATCCACAAACTTTTGTTAATGTAGTGTACCACACACATATGTACATCTCTTTATAGGATTGCAGGATATGTGAAAAAATATGCCGATTATTATTACATTCTTGTATTTTTATTAGAAACCTTGTGCTGGAAGGAAACTTGTCTATTAAAGCTGGGTCCCATGTTTGAACGTTCATGTCTGTGGAATTTGGATGCATGGGCAATCTCTCCATTTCCATGTGGATTTTCTCCAGTTTCCTCCTACCTCAACAAAACACACTGTTAAATCACCTCTAAAAGCCATAGGGCAGTATATAACCCATTTCTGGTGTATTCTCCACCTCCGAGTTCCCAGAAGGAGACTCTGGATTTTTGATAAGAAAAAAACCCCAGTTAAAGTTAAAATGTTAAAACAATATGGATAAAAGAAAGTGTGTTCATATGAGTGTAAACTTGTAAAATCTTGAATAAATATAGATATGCATTTTGTTAATGTATTATATTGAATGTTTTTTTCAGGCTTTCATGCACACACACACATGCTGATACAAATGCTGACACAATATTGAAGTGCTCCTTCAGAACCATATGATTAATGGATACATTTAAAAAAAATGACTTTTTTTTTCACCACTGGTCATGACACTGAAACTGTAGCTCATGGTATCGTGCGCTAAACCTATGATGCATGCGGCTTGTAATATGAATTGTTATAAAGAATGAGCGAGAAAAATGGGTATGAGTGGAGACGAAGAAGTAACTGAGGTATAGCAGTAGGTGTCACTCTTCCTTCCTCTCTTGGGATGATCCTCAGCCAGAGCGTCTGCTATTCCCCCGTTTACTTCAGAAACTCGGATCAGATCACAATGCGCCCTTCTCAACCAGCGTTTGTGCATTCAGCATCCTTATTGTCTATACAGTGAGTGCATACACATTTTCCTTTACCGAACTAAGAGTATATCAGAATAACATGGCGACACAAATAAACGGTATTTGTATACAGATACATATTTGTGGGAGCTGTGGCTCATGTCCCAGTGAGTGACGGCTCATAGAGCAGGGCTAATGATCAGGCCACACTGGTGTCAATTTACTTACTGCAAGCGTGAAAGTGAAAGCTTTTCACCTTGAACTCCGTATCGGCAGCTTTGTCCGAGACCGCAAAACCCACAGGCCATGTATCTGGTTCATAGTCGAAAAAGAAAAAGTATCACCCCATGAAAAACTGTAAATAATGCCACTCATCAAATATTCATGCTATCACACCCATGCTTTTATATAAAGAAGTGGAACATGTTATATGAACCTAAATATTTATTGCTATAAGGAATCATGCTTACACTTCACACTTGAGTAATTGATGAAGGTAACAGACTTTTCTTGTCCCTGGGGTGTGACTACATTATACTATATTATACATTTATAATATACAACGATTTAGTATCCAATATTTGTACTTTTTACTCTATAATATTTGAATTGAAAATGACCGTTACCAATTTCGCCATTTTATTTGTATACATTTTATAAAATAAAAGAACTAATGGTTTTACTACTTTGTGGCATGATACTGTATTCGTATTTGTTAATTAAAAATACCTTCTTGAATGATTGCCTATAATGATTGATAATGATTGAACGCATTGTTGAGGTGTACGTTTGAACGCACTGTTCAAATCAGTCTTTTTTTTATCTTTTTTAAAATTATTTCATTCAAGTCATATTGGAATTAGTGAATTGGTTTGTAATGGAGTACGTTTTGCGGTAAGGGAGCTATACTTTTCCTCAAGTATGATTTTCAGGTACTCTATAAAATCCCTGTTTTTTTTCCCTATGGCATTATTGTTATAGGTTACCGTTGTCGTTTGTCTCATAAAACGATCCTTCTATTTGTGCTGCTCCGAGTTCTCAGTTTAAATCTCTGTGACATGCTTAGACTATAAGCTAGCCAAGTTTATTTTCGGTCTTTTGCAGCTATGAGCTGTGAAGCTATACAAATAATGGCCCCACTTTCAATTTCCAGATCTTTCATCGACAACAAGCAAACCTGATCCCGCCAGCCCAGGGCCGGAGATCTCTCCACTTCCCGGTGTCCGAGTAATGATTATTAACGATGTCACCCGATCGGTACGAGAACTGCACATGTCGATTGTGTGTGTGTGTTTGTGTGAGCGAAGGAGGGGTTGTGGAGACCATACAGCTGGGAACCGCCACAACAATTGGGGGAGCTGAGTGCAGGGTTAGGGAAACAATACAGTCCAGTGTCCATGTGCCTATCATGATCTCCTTAACCATGAGTTCCCCTTGCCCTTCCCCTTGTCCTCTGGGGCTTCTCCTCAGAGAGCCTATTGTGCAGTATCTGCTATGCAATCATTCCCCTCATTCAGCCCCCAAACTACCAAACCCACCACCACCTCCTCACTTATTAGG
Source organism: Silurus aristotelis (assembly GCF_946808225.1). Taxonomy (NCBI): domain Eukaryota; kingdom Metazoa; phylum Chordata; class Actinopteri; order Siluriformes; family Siluridae; genus Silurus; species Silurus aristotelis. The sequence continues at coordinate 4,873,633 of NC_139599.1, forward strand.
GTCTTGAGACATACTCAGACTCCAGACTGGGAATCATTTTGGGCATTAAGGTTCAGGTGGTTTTAACATTGGATCCCTCAAACCTAATCTGTTACAGGCTCAATAGGACCCTGGTTTGTCCAGGTACTGCACCATACCCAAGGTCCAAGAAACCTATCGTTGGATAGCTTAGTGTGATCCAACTGAGATTTCATTTTAGAATCATATTTTGGGAATTAATGACCTACAAAGGTACAGAATTGGGAAGAAACCTGCAATCCAAAAAGAAACAAACTTCAAGCGGAACAAACCAAGACAGTAAACAATCATAAAACTGTGAAATATTTCCAAAGAGGAAGTTCTTATTAATTTCGCTTTGTTGTGCAAATAAGTACAATGCTAACACTAATGCACATTTTGAATAATTAGGATTTTACCAAGTGATATTTGACACCGCGAACAATGAAAATAAACGCTAAAATATATAAATGACACTTGGTTCAATTTCACAGTTTAAATTAATAAGCACTTTGGTGAAAATCGCTGCCACACAGAGGCTTCTGTCATATGGACTGTGATATACAAACAAAGCTTTGATATTTGCTAGACATTTAGTGTTTTGTGTTTGAGCCCTAATAGTGCTTCGTTTCCAGAAATGTCTAGCGCATGAGCTTTTTAGAAACAAAGCCCACAAACAAAAATCTGCCCATGAGGTTCTTTTATGATTTCTGTTTTTTTTAATACATTTCCTGTGGTGCTAATGATAATGTAGCTGAGTTCCTTAACAAGTTCTTGGGATTATAAACAGAATACTGTGGAATAAAGATGAAGTCGGAAGAGTTGAAGAAAAGGAACAAAAAATTGGCAGAGAATAAACACAAAGGAAATCTATGGCCAAACCAAACCAAGAACTCTTTTATATAGTGGGTAAAAAAAAAATTTAGTAATTTGTATGGGATTAGGATGTGACAATGGTGCATTTCTTGTGCCTCTGCATATCAAGTCACATGAACAAGCCTGAAGGGTTATTGATGCTTTTAACATCCTCTCCCCATATTCATGAATGCTGATAATGCTAATGTTCCATGACTTTTAATGGCCAAGCACTCTGGGTGATAACTGATGCTATCTTACGTCCTCTCTCTCATTTCTCACCCGGAACAACACATCATCCAGATAAAGAACTAATCTAAAAGTTTTCCATTACATTGTTTTTTTTTTGGAGGGGTGCTACTGCCTCGTTAATGAATCTCACTCTTTGTTTTGTCTGATGATGCCTCTATTGTCCCAGAGGTCAAGTGACAACAAAATGGGAGTCTGCTCCCATTATAGGGGAGTCTGGATATGGGCAGATGCTGGGAGACCTTGTCACACCATACAAACCTCATTACATCCTCAGTGGTTTCGGAAATGCAGGACCCTAACTGCTGATTTAGGACATAATCAGGATGGATGGTTGGTTGTTCGGTGACCTCAACATACGGCGATAGCTGATGAGAATCTTCCAGGAAGTCTTCTTTTGCACCCTCCCTTCTTCTTAGTCAGCAGTCACAGATCCTTGGGCTAGAGCTGTCAAAACTGTGCATAAGGAAAATAAAGGAATTGATCTAATGGTGATATATTTGCTGGGACATTTGTGTAGTTATGGATTTAATCACCTAATTACACATTTTCTTATAATTTTGACTGCTGTAATAACCTAGAGTTACTGTAATAACCTTAACCTACTCCTATACCCTCAAGCTATTGTAAAAACCTAGAGATTTGCAATATACTAGTGCTACCAAGATATCCTTTAGCTAGAGTAATAAACTAGAGCTACTGCAATATCCTAGAGGTTCTGTAATGTCCTAAAGCTACTGTAATAACCTTGAGCTACTGCTATATCCTTAGGCTACTCTAATAAACTAAAGCTATTGCTATATCCTAGAGCTACCAAAATATCCTTGAGCTACTGCAATATCCAAGAGATCATTTAATGTTCTAAACCAACTTTACCAACTTCACCCTAATGCCATATCCTCAAGCTACTGCAATAACCGAGAGCTTTTGCAATATCCTAGAGCAACCAATATATTTTCAAGCTACTGTAATAACCTAGAGTTACTGTAATGTCCTAGAGCTACCGTAATAACCTCAACCTACTGCTACTGTATATCTTCCAACTACTATAATAACCTAGAGCTACTGCAATATCCTAGTGCTGCCAAAATATCCTAGAGCTACTGTAATAACCTAGAGCTTCTGCAATATCCTAGAGCTGCCAAAATATCCTAGAGCTACTGTAATAACCTAAAGCTACTGCAATATCCTAGAGCTGCCAAAATATCCTAGAGCTACTGTAATAACCTAGAGCTATTGCAATATCCTAGAGCTGCCAAAACATCCTAGAGCTACTGTCAAGCTACTGTAATAAACTAGAGCTACTGCAATAAACTAGCGGTACTGTAATAATCTAAAGCTACTATAAGAGTTCAATATGCTAATTGAAGGCATTTCAATTCAGTTTGAAATTGTAGTAGATGTGCAGTACAGTGAAAGATCGACATATGTTTATAGAGCTATTAGATTGGATAGTATGAAATGAATTGATACTAGAAAGACTTGCTTTCAGTGTCTGCAGCAGCTGCCTATAACTGTGGTTTTTGGAGGAACAAGACCACATTGACAGTTACTTAGCTTTAAACAATTGTGAGCTCATGGACTCTTATTACAAAAGCAACACAAACTGTTGAAGTCTACAATTGCTAGTTAAGAGTCCACAAGACACAGTTGTCCAGCATACAGACTAAAACACAAAGCAATACAAAAGGCTGCGCACCCCCCCCCCCCCCCAAGATGTTATTGGAATACATAAGAACTTTTTATTTTTTCAGCCATTGCTTTGGAAACAAGGTCACAGTGGTGCATATTTAATTTCAATGTATGGACATTAAGTTTCTCTGTCTCAAAGATATTTGCAATATATTATATCAGTAGGGTTGGCCCTGTCCCCCACCAATGTGTGGGGACACATTGCACATTTATATTTGGATTTGGATTTTGTTTGCAACGTTAGATTTCATTCAGAATAAACACAAAAGTTAAGGCTGTGTTTACTGTTGTAGACAGTTAGTGTGTCTGCAGCCTCCTTGTCTGATGTTGTCTTTTGTTTTTTTTTTACAAAATCTTGCACATGTGCACTTTGTGTTGTTAGTTTATATTTCTGTGTAGTTCTGTGTTCCTTTTTGTTTATTTATGTTGTCTGATGTGGCACCTTGGTCGTGGAGAACCGTTGTTTTGTTTCACTGTATACTGCGCTGTATATGGTTGGAATGACAATAGAGCCTCCTTGATTGACTTTTTAGTTGGAATAAAAACAGCAACCCAATCACATCATTAATAGGGTTGTCATCTTCTCCACCTTTAAGGTAATCTTCTGTGTTTGACCATAGGCCCATGTGATTCCTGCCCCAATAGGCATCTATTTGTTTCCGAACGTTGCCTGATCACTAGGTGCAAATAATTCTATGCTGTTAAATTGGTACAAATTTACGCAATTTGTCAAGTAGCTATTTTATTTGAATTGTTGGCCACCCATAAAATTAAATTAGAATTAGCATAATTGACAAAATTGTAAATAGAGTTGAGAATAAATTCTACAAAAAAATGAGAATTCGTTGAGCAGTTGATATATCTGGCGGCGCTCTGCCCTACCTACCCCTATGGACAAGTCGGCACTAAATAATTGAGTTTGTTATTTAACTGGCTACAACAGATAATGCTATTTAGAAGAGGAGCCAGGGAAGGCTCCAGGAAATGAAGACTAAATGGAGTTGTACATCTATAACCCCACCTTGACTCAGCGAAGCTCTTGGAAGGCTAAACGGGGCTTTAAATTGAATGCTCTTTGGAATACTTGATCGTGTTGTCTTTGCAAAGCTTGGCACAGAGTGTGCAGCTTGCCACCTGGAGCAGAGCAGGCACAAGGGGCAATATATTGGCATACTGAATCATCTTCTCATTGTTGACAGGATAAATGAAAAATCCTTCTGAGCCAAATGATTTCCACTCCAAATTTCAGCTGCTATTTCTTGATTAGTGCCGGGCCAGAATGTGGTCCAGCTGTGGACGTTTATAATCATATTTTCAACCTTCTGCTCCACTCCACTGCAGTAATTTCTAATGCTGCAAATGTGGGCCATGATACATGCTTGCTTGATTCTGGATTAATTCGAGGTGAATGGCCTTTTTCTGAGAACTCATCACAGGGTTTGGGTCAAGGATGTTTCACAGTCGGTACACCCTCACAGGCACTTGTTCAGAGATGATATACATGTGGACATTCTCACGCCCTTCATTTCCCATACATGCAATTCTGATTGCATCGTTGTAGAAGAGAGTCTCCTTTATAGTTACTTCCTGGAATTATTTTCTCTTTCAGACAATTCTGGGTGAGTGGAGAGGGACGTGGACCTTGGGTTATTAAAAATAGAGCCGGAGCCTTGCACCATTGCGCCATTGTTCCTCCAAGCTTAGCGCACAAGATAGTCATCCACACCAGGGAAGAATATTAGCCAGGTCTTAAGCGTAAAGGACCTGTAAATCTTCAAAAGTTGTTTACTTTTTGTCTAATAAAAGATAGAACTGAAACTACTGTACCAGCCTTGACTTTCTTTTCAAGAAGCCTTATATGATATGATAAGATTAATTCATCTCCAATAACCACATTTTTGATTTGAAGTGAATCTAGAGATTGTCATGAGTTAAGGTGGGAATACATCCTGAGGGGAATGCCAGTCATTGTTGGACACCAAGTTGCCAAGTTAGCAATACTGTCAGCATTTTGGGAGGTGGGAGGAAAATAAAAGAGCCTAGAAGAAACACAGGAGAACATATAATTTCACCAATGACAAGCAACATGATCTTATAATCGAACCAGGGACCATACTGCCAACAAACAGGTCTTTAAAGATGATTCACCTTCTTTACTGAGTCGACCTACTCATCATCAGTGTTTGCAGTTTTTTTTAATGAGAAAACCGGAAAGACCCTTCCATAAGTATTGCAATGCCACTATTGCGTTGCAGTGAACATGATGTGCTGTGCAATAAGAGCCAGTGCCTGTGAGCTTTCACCTCATCGATTCAGACAGGCAGGACTGGAGTTAATTACTCTCGACTCTCTCCCCTAGCAATCACTTGCTTACTCGGCCGATCATTATTCTACTTCACCCCAACGCCAAACCCCACCCTTCCTCTATTCCAGGAGGTGTACACTTTCAAGGCCAGAGCATTTGTGGTAGTGGCGGCACGGGGAAAACCAGAGCTCCGTCATCGGTAATCGGATTTCAATTGCGGCGTCTTAGAGGTCGCATCAATTTGATTTTCTCCCCATGAGCAAAGTGATTAGTGCCTCAGCGCTGGAGGGTTTGGAAGGTGGGTGGGGGGGTCAGGTGAAAGACCCCAGAACAGTCTGCCTTTTAAGTGGTCCTGCCCATTCACTCATACACCCCTGATTCATTTCTTCCAGGCATCGACACGGGACCATTTATATTCTAAAAAGGAAAAAGTTTTATTATTATTAATAAAATGGGTCATCATCATCATCATATAATTAAAACTAATTATTTGAAGTAGTAGTGTTTATATGTATCATTATCAATGAATATTATTATAAACAGATAGCACACATTATATAGTCTGTAAACTACATTTTCTGGTTAAATAAATAAATAAATATCGATTTTCAGACAGTATTACAATTTCCAATGATAGAACCTCATGCATTCGCACCATTTTATAGAACAAACAAAAGCATTTCCATTTCGGTAAGTGTTTTAATGAGTTCTCCTAAAGGAAGCTGGGGAATGAATATGATCCCGGTGCTGAAACACAAGTAGCTTTTGGGCTTTTTAAACAGCGCGCAATAAAAATAAGACCCTCAATTGCTTTCCATCCAGCGTAGAGCAGATGCGGACCTCCCTTTCCGTGAATTAATCGAACAATACCACAATACCACCATGACGTCCCACAGTGTAATTAGTAATTAATGACATGTCCACTATTAATGTCTACAAGCTGACGTTTGTGCTCACACACACACACACACACACACACACACACACACACACACACACACACACACACACACACACACACACATGCACAATGTTGTTTCTTTTTTTTTGGTTTAGCATGTGTGCTGGGACATGTATGCATTGTGCTGGACTTCAGATGTTAGTGCTTGCCCCCCTCCCTTCCCTTCCCTTTCTATTCCTTCCTCTCAGAGGCACTGGGTTAAAAATAATGTACTGCTTTCTGCAAGAGAGAGGGAGAAAGAGAGAGCGGGAGAAAGGCAGACAGTCCGGAGCCATAGGTCCTCTCTCTCTCTTTTCTCTCTCTTTTTCTCAAACACACACACACACACACACACACACACACACACACACACACACACACACACACACACACACACACACACACACAGTCATCAGGAAGAACCCAGTGTACAGATATACATTTAACTCCTCTCTTGAATTTTCCCCCCTTTTTTCTGAACCCTGACCTGGTTGAGTCCACTTAAACACCTACACATCTCCTTATATACCATAAGCTCATCTTAAATCATGTATTAAATGAACTCCATTTATCTTTCTTTCGGTGAGTAATTCAGTGCAGGTAGATAAGACTGAGTTTTCCCATGTTGCTAGTGTAACGCAGGTGGTATGATAAGACACAAGATAAGCCTTCTCAATTATTTTCTTCAGATATGCCGAAAAATAATCAAGGAAGAAAGGTTCACATCAAACATGCACCATGTCCTGTACACACCAACATAATGACACAATGTCGGTGAATTGCCCTTTTTCTTTCCTCGTCAACAGGCGTCTCAGTGACACCATTGTAGTGTGGGGACATGTGTGGGAGGCCAGAAACAATGACTCACAGGTGATCTGCCTCCGACTCGTCTCGTCTCCCTCCCGTCCTTCTACAGAGAGAGTGCTTGCGTGAGGAAAAGCGGGGCGTCTGCTCCAACCTACTGCCAGAGATAAGGCTGTCTCCAGCTGATCACGCACACCTCCTGTCAACTGTCTGCTTCTTATCACGTTCTGCCTGGGCAACAAAGTGTCGACTGGGTAATTAGTCCTGTGCAGCTCCATATAATACAAACAAAACACACATCCTTGATTATCTCGGAAAGTGGGCTCTAAAACATCATGAACATTTGCTTTCAGAATAAGGATCGATTGAAATGACAGGAATGGGAGTCAGGAAATAACATCTACTTGTAGTTATGTGATCCTGATTTTGGCTGGAGAAATAAAAAACAATGAATTTGAAAGTGACGGCACAATTTACAAAAGAACAATTAATTCTGTACGGCTTGTGTGTAAGAAAAAATACTTACCACAGTGCTTTAGCGATGTGATTGATAAAGAGCATTGGTGCGCATCAATTCCTGAGAAGAAAAGACGTGTAAAACCTTTATAGCTCTCATTAGATATTGCTTAGGCTGCAAATATGGCTTATATTGATTCCAGCTAGTGATAGAGAGTGCCTTCCTAGGTAAAGACCATTCAGCAGTATTTCAGTTATCAGGCTTGTGCTGGCAAGTCAAAGAGATTAAGTCAAAATTTTCTGGCTTACTACTATTTCTTTTCCAGTAACTCCAGGTTATTCATTGATTCAGAGCCTAAGATGTGAACAAAATACAAGAAACACACTGTGGATGTTCATTCCGGTGGCCAAATATAGCTTCATGCACTTCACACCTAGAAACAGTCGACCCTCTGGCATGGGAGAGGTAACAGAAAGCCAGAGAATCCAAGGAAAACACATGTCGACCTGTTTAGAGGCTCAAATCTCTGAACCTACCTCCTCCATTCTTTCTTTCTTGCCAATCAAGAGACTTTTAACCAACCCATCATTATCTTCACCATTAGCCTGGTCAGTGTTGCAGTAAATCTGGAGAATATTAATCTGGAACACTTGGTGTAAGGTTGTTAGACACCCTGGATGGAGCACCATGACTGGCAAGAATTAGTATTGCAATTCCACCCAATGTTATTTGGAAATCACATTACCTACATGACACTTCAAAGACACTTCAAAGAGCATACCAGCTGATAAACGCTGATTACTCTGCAGAAACGTGATGTAACATAACCCAAGCATGACCTTGAAATACAATAAGAATCATATATACATCTGCTTGAAGCACTAGCAGCCACCAGCCGGCACACTTTTACATGATCACATCAGCCTCCATCAGCTTCGATGTTTGTAACTTAGAAAGAAAGCATTTTTAATGCTACATGTGACCTCCATCTCCGTGGCATCCACTTAATCAGCTATTTATCCTATTAGCATTGTGAGTGAGCAGCACTTAAGTCCCTTATCAGTCAAATCTACTTATGCCTCCTTTGTCGGTCAGTGGTTTCTTTGTGAATATGCAGAGCTCACTGAATAAATATGGGTCTTCCTTGAAAGCTTGTTGGACACATTTAAACTTAGACTGACAGGTATCCATTGTATCCCTTGACCCTTGAGGTGCATGAGGACAACCGACTACTTCCTTTTCTCTCGATTAAGGATGCAGAATAATGCCATCAGGCCCTCTAAGGAGAAAAAAAGGCTACAAGAGTAGCAGTCATTTTTCTTCAGCTTAGCATTGGTACATAATTTATAACACCAAAGAGGTCTGGGGTTGTCTCAGTGACACTGACCTCCTGACCCCCTTGACCTTATGGGATTATTATGACAAAAGTGGGCTTTCCCTTTTAATTCCAGGCTGGGCGTTTTTTTTTTTTTTTTTTACCGAACGATTGCTTAAGTTAACCTCTAACCCTTCAACCTGAGGTCTGTGATTCAATTTTCATTAGAGGCCTCCTTTAGATGTATTAAGGAGAATGTATTAAAACAGAAAACACAGGATTAAGATGGACACACTGTATAAGACAGGACCAAAGGTAGAACCTGTAGCTGAGTCGCAGAACAATATAAATTCGAACATTTCAGTTCGTAAAAATGGAAGTGCGCATGATATTCACCATACATTCAATGGTTTAAAGCAAAACTGGGCAAAAAAAGATAAGAAAATAAGTAAGCATTAGGGGTAGCCCCATTCCACTTACTCTCCACAGCCTTTTGAGGTGACATGTTGTCAGACTCCCCCTTTGCTGGGACCTGTAGGAAGGCCCAGTCAGGCCAAGAACACAAGGAACTCTAAGTGAATAGGAGGGATAGACAACCTGGCCAGACAGACAACAGTGGGGTCGTAGGCCTGTGGGAGAAATATGAAGCTCAGGCTCTGGTATTTTAAGAGGGTCTGAGTAGCTCTGGAGCCAGTTGTCAATCAATAGGCGCACACATTCACGCAAAACGGCTGGCTCCAAAGAAAAATATTGACAGAGTTTAACAAGCATGTGATGGACAGAACTTCATGTCCACCTTTGAGGTTCTGGTCTCCACCCTCACACATTTTTTAAAGTCCTGTATTCTATTTATGTTTTGGAAACGCTTAAAGGAACTATGGTTCTTGTATTTTCATTGGTCTGTGGAAATGCTTTAATCCCACCCTCATGCTCCATTGGTACTGCCAATCAAATGGCTCATTCTTTTGTTGGGGAGATGTGTAAGTTTTTTTTTTTTTTTTTTGCAAAGATAACTCTTGGCAAACACATGGCCAAATTGCCCGAAAATAGTTTTAACAGTTTGCCCGTACAGCAGTGACACTAATTGAACCTTCCGAGCAGTGATTGAGCTTTTTCAATTGGTGTTCGCAATGGATGATTTTAGGTTGTATTCTCAACTGAGTTAATCCGTCTATGAGAACAGAATGGAAGAGCAAAGCCTGGAAAAAGCACTCTCAATAGGGTAGACCTTGTCCTGTCACACTGTAATGCCAGTACACTATCAAATCAAATTTTGTATAATATTTTATTAAATATCATATGATTTAGGACATGTTTTTTAATACTTGAACTTTGATTTGTCTTTTTATTATACAATATAAAATAGAGTGCCTATCCTTCCTATTGTTGAGAGTTATTTCCTTTCACTGAGAACACCCGTGAATGTTGTCTAGCAGCTGTAGATTCTGAGTGCAACTTTTCACTGAAGATATAAATCAGTCAAAGATCATCTTGGTGGATGGGGACTTGTGTCCTCTTGGTATCTTAAAGCCTAAAACTTGACTCACTTGATCTAAGCAACAACAGATGCAAAATAACATCAACTAGCTATTACATAAACATATTAAATAGGTATTTAAATATCAGGAAAAAAAAATCTGAGGCAATAAACGAGACAAACGGCGTACAATGTTGGTGAAAACAGTTCAACACTTAGCCACCCTTTCAGCAGATCTTTGAGGCTACTTTGTTCTGAAGAGTGCTGTGGATGGTGGCTGTCTCCAGAGATGCAGATTGAAAGTGACCACTAGCTTTATCAAAAGCAGCGCGTGCCTGCTGTTTGTTAGTAAAAGATTGGCCAGGACACATCTGTAAGCAGTTCTGCAGCAGGATATGTTCAAGAGATCTGGGAGGTGGGTGATGAGGTGGCTTTGACCTCCTCCTGAACTATGTGTCACTTAACCTGCATGTTGGATGTCAGTGGGCCCACACCACCTGGGATCTCCTTAAGTGGCAAATATGATTCCTAACTCAGAGGTACAATTGAGCTGTGACCATTAGGTTAATTTGGAGCGGAGCAGCGCTGATGGTAGTCTTTTTTTTTTAAGTCAAAGGTGGAATTAAAACATTTTTTTTAAACTATTGAACATATGGAGTTTTGATAATGTATGTTTAATCCCAAATCGGCTTTACAGAATATAATTGAAGTGATCGTTTCACTTGTTAGAATGGCCACAGATTTTTTGCATAAATGAATCCCTCCTATTTCTGGGTAAAAAATTGCTGAAAATTTAAATACATATGCATTGCAGTGTCAAGTTATTAAACAAGGAAACAATATATATTGACAAAGATTTATGGCTTTTTTCGTTAAAGAAAGCTTTCTTTTTTTTTTTCTTTTTAAAGGTTCAGGTACCGTAACTATGGAGCACATATAAAAACAATTTTATATTACTCCAAACCAATGCAATGTAGTTATAAATCTGCCTTGACTTAAAGTGCAAGGCGTACAGTTATCTGATTTACAGTATCCAGCTGTGAGATGTCTACAGCAAGAGACAATAACATTGTTGTTCCACTGAAACTATGGAAGCAAAATTTGTCATGTAGAAAAACAAGATAATGTCCCATACTTGAAGAATTTCTGTACAAGAAACATTTCTTGAACACAAACAAAAAGAAAAAATGAACAACAGATTAACACATTAAGCAGACACATATTTTCTGGATTGACAGAACTGAACCTTGTGTGTTAATTTCTTTCATTAAAATTATGCTTCTGGATACAAACAATATGAATTTTAGTCATTGTATAGGTGTAAAACAATGCTACTATCATAATCCACATTTGTTTAACATGAGGGGATTTCCTTTATTCTTTTTTGTTCACTCTAATGATGTAATCTTGGAAACACTGGTATATAATCCAGACATAGAAATTCCACCGTTATGAATCTTTCAGCATGATGCGTGACATCTGGCTTTGACAGATCTTCAACCTTAGCTACATCGTTCATTTTTTTTTTTTAAATTCTGACTTAAGCGATTATCATTTTTGCTTGTACCCTCCTGGAATATTTTCTATCCAGTTGGTTTTATTTGTTTTTTTTAACAAGCTTAGCATCTAACCACAAAAAAATTAAAAGACCTCCTGCTTATTCTATTTACTTTTCTTTGGAATCACTCAAAACCCCAGTCCTATTACGTACCTCCAGTCTCAACCAGCTATCCTGTAAAAAATATAAATAAATAAATTAATGCTTCTAAAATTTGTATTATTTGATGATGTATTTGTATTCAGATCCATCCCTATTATAGGGTAACAGAAGGAGAAACATGAGTGTACCATGAAAATAAATGTATGAGGACAAGTGAACAGGGCAGCCAGACAAAGCCAGAGTCCAGGTGTCTGTATCAGTACTGAATGTAGAGCCGTCTAGCTTCCCTCAAGTCCCGCCTTAGGCTAGTAAACACTAATTCTATGTCAGTCCCTGAAAATGCTCCCTGGTTGGAAAAGGTCACCTCCTTCCTGTGCTGTTGCATGGGGTCAACCCCCCAGCCCCCCAGCCCATTGCATCTAGTAAGCGATGTGGGCCTCAAGAATATGTTTCCAATAATCCCTCGTCAGGCCATGTTAGCGTCTCTGACTAGTGTTCGTTGCGGGGGGTTATGCGACGCTCTTCCTACCATTTTCCCTCTGAGCAGCTATGGGGCGCAAGGTCACGGGTCACTGTCAGGCTGCAAAATCACATTAAGGCCTAAGGTTAGGCTTTCACCGCTAAGCCACACGGAGCAGCGTGTAGGATCGCGTACTGAGCCATTTACACAATCCATTGTGCCAGCAGTGGCCGCTTGACTCCGCAATGCCGGGGGTAATGTCTGCTATAATTACTGGCAATACAGTTCGAGCTTGTCTTAAATCAAGGAAGACTGCAAGGTTGTTCTTTCAGTTTACTTGCAGATCAAATGTACACAAATCACAGACTAGCCGGAAAAAAGAGAGAAAGAAACAATATATTAGCCCTTACCTGCAGTGACTATACTTTCATACACTCAACATAACGCTTTTTTTTACTATATACAGGTATTAGTGAAATATGCATTTTTAAAGGTAGACTATTTGTCTTTCTTTATCTTTACTGATGTTCTACATGAAAAAAAATAACCATAAGTAAATAGCACAAAACGTTTTTAGTATATATTCATTATTAGTTTTTAGATTAGATTTTGTATGTTTGGAAATGATACTTAATATATAAGTATATTATTAGTTTAGGCTTTGTATTCTAGACATATTTTAACAAGAATATATTCAACAATCTGGATATAAATATTGTGTTATTGTAGAAACAGCTTTTCACCATGCAATAATCTTTAAAAATGATTACTTGTCACAATATACAAAACGATCCCAAACTAACTGTAACAGACTGTGCAATAACTACGTGTCACTTTAATCCATGATGATCATCTAATGATAGACCTGTGATTAACACAAATTAGTAAATTCTACATACAGTAGGTGAGCAATCAGTGTGATCTGGATTTGCAGGGTGAATGAGGTCACTTAAAAGGGAACATTTCTCAAAGTGAGTTTGTGGTAATGAGGGTATATTTTTTTAACATTAGCATGTTTTACTTTTAAACAGTTTGCCTTTACTCTGAGAGCATTTAAAACTGTAATGGCAGTTCAACGAGATCCTATTTTTGTGGCCTTTAGCAGGAGAAGCCAAGAAAATTCAACATTTCTGACACTGCCAGAAATGTTATCATAAAGACCACCAATCTCAACTCATGGGCAAAAACATACTTAACAAATTACTGTCAGGATTTGGGCTTTGGACTATGATTACCATCAGCCACTGCATTCTCACTTTCCATGTCACATGAGCTCTGCACTTGAACCATGTCTTGCAATTGAAATATTTATTCAGTAAATTTTCTACACTAATCTTTGTCTCAGGTTTGTCTTGTTTGGTTGTTAAGTTACTGCTTTGTTTGCTGTCTGTTAAGTTCTGTATTTTGTGGTTCTGTATTTTTAGGATATTTTGCACAAGATGAATAAAAAACCCTTTCTATCAAATGCGATGTGAATGTTTTTGCCTGTTATTTGCCATACGGCCGATGATTGTGGATATCTGAACATCAGGCCTACATGTGTTCCTTCTCCAACCTGTTTAGACAATATTGGAAGCACACAATTTAACAAAATGCCTTTTTATGCCAAACCATTACAGCTTCTCATTTACTGGAACTGGTCTCAAACATATTACAGAATAACAATGCTTCTGTGCACAATATGAGATCCATGAAGACATGGTTTGCCAAAGATCTTGAAGAACAACTTAAATGGCCTGCATAGAGCCCTGAATTTACCCCACTGAAAACTTCTCTAATGCAGAATTTCCACAGCCATTCTTATAGTGCATCTATATCAAAGTCCCAGCAGAGTAGAGATTATAATAAACAAAAGAGCCAGAGATGCTCATATAAATCTGTGACAGTCAGCTGTCCACAAACCTTTGGTGGTCGACTGTCTATTTCAGCATTGTGTTTGTACAGACAGCGTTTTAAAAAATAAATTTGCTAGTGAATAATGTGTGTTAGCAGTTGCATAAAAAACAAAAAACTCTCTTTTCTATCCAATTTATTAAAATGCTAAAAAAAAAAAAAAAAAAAGCATTTCTGCTGCCTGGTTCCAGACAGAAAAAAATATTTGAAATAATACAACCAAAAAGTATACAGTGTTCTATATTCGGTTGTTGCTATGAATTTTGAGTTTTAGTGTAATTGTTTCAATTTTCAAAAACAACTGAGCATTGTACTGCCATGTTTACCAGAAAAAGAGACAAGCACAAGAGCAAAAAAAGAGCAAGAGAGAGAGAGAGAGAGAGAGAGAGAGAGAGAGAGAGAGAGAGAGAGAGAAAGAGAGAGAGAGAAACACACTACACCTGCAGCTGTAATTACCACTGCAAATGCAAACCGCAAAGAGCAAAATAAGTCACAACATGTGACTTTAGAGAATGGAAAAAACATTCAAATTATACCCATCCATCAGAATAATGCAGAAAAACGCAAAGCCATTTCAAGTACCGACTTGTGTGATCCAGGCCTACTGTCTATAAAAAACATACAATGTTCTTCTAAATTGTTAATGTCTCTAGTGATTACTCTGCATCTAAATTCAAACCTCTCATTGCAATTTAATGTAATTAATTCGATTTTAGTTGTATAGTGCTGTTAACAATTAGCATTGTCCCAAAGCAGCTTTACAGAGATAATAAGGTATTAAAATTGGAATTTATATGTTAGCGCCTATAAGTTTATCCCTAATGAGCGATCCCTAATGAATGGCAAAGAAAAACTCTCTGATATAGTATGAGGAAAAGACCTAAAGAGGAACCAGTTTCAGAAGCGACCCAATCCTCATCTGGATGGCATCTTATTTCCATTCATTATAGTCCTGTCATTGTTGAGGTGTACTCTTCAGTCAACTGATCACTGATGGATGCTTGAATGCGGAACTCTTTATGCCAATTGTGGTTCTAATTCATTGTAGCAGAGTGTTTATATTAATTACAGTCCAAATCCATCCTCTGAGTTCTTGAGTTGCTCAGTAATTTCATAGATATTTAGGCTGGGACCTCCTTAGACGCACAAAATGGTCCCCGAATTAAGAAGACTAAGTCTAGAGGTAGAGGGGTCAGGTTTAAATCAGGTCAAAAAAAAGAAATTTCCAGAAAGATCCCCAGTCACTGGTATCTCAGGAGCATGTTTAACTCGACAAAGAGAGAGAGAGAGAGAGAGAGAGAGAGAGAGAGAGAGAGAGAGAGAGAGAGAGAGAGAAAGAAACAGATTTAAAGAAGATGCTAAACTTGAGAGGATCCCGAGGCATCTAGAGATTGTGCCATCTCCAGTTGTGTCCGATCTCATGAAGACTTCGGACTTCAAAGAGAAAATGCTGAACCCACAAATATCCCAAGCCATCTGGAGATGATGCACCAAAACCTTTACTGTGAGGGCCATAGCAGACAAACATCTGCTCCGACTTTCTCCACAGACTTGTCCTTTAGAGGTACGTATCCAGTGCTTGTACTGCACACAGTCGGTTTTGCTTTTCCTGGTCTGGAGCTAGGAAAGGAGGAGGGCAGAATGCCTGCAAAATGACAGGTTGTGAGGGAGCTGTAACCACCTTAGGCACATTCCCAGTATTAGGGTGGAAAAAAAAGCACTGGCCATGCCAGGGGTAAACGGCAGGAGAGAAGGGGCCACAGACAAAGCCTGTAGGTCCCCAATCCTTTTAAGAGAGAATTTTGCCAAAAAAAAAGGCAGTCTTTACCGACAGGTAACTATGGGCCACCTCAGCCAAAGGCTGGAAGGAGGGCTTATATAGAGCCGCCAGCATAAAGGCCAAATTCCACAAGGCGCTCCCAGGACGGGGCCTTGAGATAGAAACGTGTGTTCTCTCCATACATCTGAGGTTCGAAGAGCCCACCTCGAGACCTTTATAGTACAAAGTGGACAGCCCCCTCGGGAGAACCCTCTGTATTTGAGCCACCACTGGAGGGGTCTCATATGGAGGAGGCCAAGTGAAATCACTTTGGACGCTGCCGCCATGAGACCAAGCAGCCTCTGGAACTGCTTCACAGTGGGTGGTTGGCCTTTTCTTACTCTCCCAACTGCTGTGAGAATGGCTGCGACCCAGGTGGGAGACAATTGTGTCCAATTGCCCTGAAGCCGTAGTGGGGCTGAGCTGCAGTCATTGACTTTGTGAAGGTGCAGGGTGAGAGTACTAGGCCAAAGGGGAGGACCGATATTGGTAAGCTTCACCCCCGAAAGCAAACCTCAGGAACCTCCTGTGAGCAGGAAGGAGTGCTATGTGGAAATAGGCGTCCCTTATATATATTGTGACAAATCAGTCCTCTGACTTGATCTGTGACACGACCTCTTTGAGGGTAAGCATCCTGAACCTGAGATACAACCCGTTGAACCGGGGAGGAGAGGACCCGAATTGAATTGAGTAAACCCGTCTCTATCGTATGCAGGACCCACCGAGATACATTTGGCAGCTTTTCCCAAGCTGCCAAGTGACGAGGAGGTACGGTCACCTTGCAAGGTGTAGACCGCCCTCCTCGATGTAGGGTGCTCTGATTGTCAGGGCCGCTTCACCACCGCCCGTTTGTTTGAGAAGAGGACCACCCTCAGGTTGGCAGACTCCTTTGATTCGGACCTAGAGGCATTTCAGGGCTTTTCCGGCCCTTGCCCGGCAGGGACCAACTTCCCAAAATTGAGGTGTTCACTCCTTTGGGTGAACAGTAACGCTAGAATGAGTATGCAAATCATACCTGTTTTTTTTATATCATTTTTAAAATAACATTTAAAAATTGTAAATTTGTGCACGTGTAAATGTAATAACTGTTAGCAATATACCACCAGCTCTAAACCTAAACTCATTGTAGCCCCACAAATTCCTTCCCATCTGTATTCCAAATAATCTTTGTTCCTCAGTTATGACTGGGTAGTATTTCTTATACACAAGTGCTTTATTGTCATAAAATATATATTTTATTTTCTGGACTTCACTTATCTAAAAATGCCACAGTATTGCTTAGTAATCAAAATGTTCATCATTATGGGCATATGTTCCTCCTTTTTTTTTTATTTCAAGAAAATATTTATATATATATATATATAATGATTGTGTACAATAAATGAACCAGATCTATTTTTTCAACCATGTCTAAGAGAGTTTCCTTTTGTTTATTTTTTTATTTTTTAACAGAAAAACATTGACTTCCTCAATCAAGGTCAGCAGTTCAGCCTTATTACCAAAACTGTAATAAGGAGTAAGTCTGTTTCCTTTTCCACCATCTGGCAAATGCTACAGTATCCTAAAATCAGACTCTGACCCTTGATTTTTTTTTTATAGTATTGTTCATTATCAATGCCGTTTGCACTTACTCTTGTCATTTGCACGCCATGTTATTTGTCTTAGACCTAATTCTCTATATTGCCTTTCTGCACATTAGTGTATACAATAATTATGTGATCTTTAGTCATATGATTGTCACTGGGCATTTCTACTTATTTACTTACTTAAATAAGAGAAGGAGAGAGAGAGAGAGAGAGAGAGAGAGAGAGAGAGAGAGAGAGAGAGAGACTCCCTCGAAATGCGGAACTGTCAGGAATTTCTCATTCATTTCTCAAAACATAAAACGCTAAAGATTCTATAGCATTAGAGTTAGCCGCTATCATTTCCTGGTTAGTGGCTAACCCTAGCGACATGGATTCTTTAGTGTTTTCATGCATGCGCATTACAATTCATATTCCTTTACGGATTGAGTAGCCACAGTGACACCACTGCGCAAACTACAGTTACTATATATATATATATATATATATATATATATATATATATATATATATATATACATATATATATATATATATACATATATATATATATATATATATATATATATATATATATATATATATATATACATACATACATACATACATACATACATACATACATACATATATATATATATATATATATATATATATATATATATATATATATATATTGTGATAAAAAAAATTAAGATTTGGTGGAGTTTATTATTTTTCTTATATCTAAGTAAAGAAAGGACACCGTTAATAATTGTGTGGCGTGTTGAAGGTTTTAATTTTGCATTTTTAATTTATATATTTACATTCTTAATACAATAATCAAACAGAATTGCACGTCAATAAACAGTTAAAATAAATTTGCATTAACATGTTATTAACGCATTCATTTTTTTATATATATATATATATATATATATATATATATATATATATATACACCATGATTACCATGATTGTCAGCATATTACATGATATTAGGTTTCTCTTTTTTGCTTCTGATGGTAATAATATGCCTAGCTTGCAAAAAAAATTTTATAAGCATAAATAGTTTTCATGGAAGAGTGTGACTTTCTGCTTGACAAAATAGAAATAATTTCTAATGAAAAACAAGTGCCGTGTTTAATTAGTTCAGCTGTAAAGGAATAAAGCAAATGGTTTCTGATAAAGCTGCTGTTAAACAGGAATGTTGTGGTCAGGGTTTTAGTCTTGGTTTATTTAAATATTGTCTTATTAGTGTAATAACCAGAGTCTGTGATCAGGACTCATCAGCGTTATTGCCACAATAGTGTGTTCTGCCAATTTGTCTACATTTGCCCAAGGCTTCAGTTTTCCCCCTTTTAGTTAGGAGAGACGAATCCTCACGTGACTCTCGCAACATGATGGAGAAAATAATGTCAGTCAAAAAAGGGTGATTGTGCGGCAGCAAGACGCCGGACGCACCGCTAACGATGATGTATTTCAGATTTTCAGCCCGATTAAACTTTGAGTTAATACACATTTATTTTTTTTTAGTAAAAGCTCCTTCTGAATTGCCCATGTTCCTTAATGAGAGCTGTTTTCTCTTTTAGGCCCCTGCTTGTCAAAATGATGAATTCAACATTGCATGCTAATGAGGTGAACGAAGGGGGAACGTTTTTTTTCCCCCTCTCCATTTTTTTCTGCTCAAAGCACGCTTTTTTTTGACAATTGTTTAAGATCAGTATTCTGTAAGGACGGCACAACAAAAGGGGGAAAAAAATATGGCATCGTACATGATGGCCACATCACAAAATGGGCAACAAAAATTGGTGATAAATAAATAAATAAATGAGAAGCATTGGGGATGAAAACAATCGAAATTAAAAGGCAAACACGAAGAGGCTTTAGCGACGAAGACACACACCGTAAGCCAATTCATGCAGCATTTTGAATAGATGTGACCTTGAGCTCCCTGCCTTTTCATCTTAATAATTTTCCTATATTCACCAGCAATTGTTTCGAATGCCTTCTGTTTCTTTAAAAAAATAAAAAAAGGACTCTGTGGCCTTTGCTATCAGGCAAACGTTTCTTTTTTAATCTATTTATTTTATTATTTATTCATACAGCATGTTTTGATTAGCTGCTTTTCAGCATACACCCATTCTCTGTAAACACCCCATAATTCTGCTTTATGCCTTACAAATACATGGTCAAGGGCAGTCTTTAAGGGCATACTGTATTTTTTTTAAATGTCAAGCACATAACGAAAAGGGTGAAAAAATGTGTTGTTGTTTTTAAACCCTCGAAAAACAGAATGCTTTTAAGGCTTTGGCTATTTAGGTGTCTTTTATGAAGCTTGCATTCAGATTTGTCTGTAAACTGTATGCATGCGAGGGTGTGTGGGGTTAGCCATTAGCCGCAACAAAAAACATACCAATACAAAACAAGAAGCAATTAGATGAAACAATGAGAGCTCTTGATGTGAACTATTGTGCCATTCAGCCTGGACACAGCTGGCAGAGAAAAGAGCAAGAATGGACAGTGTTAAAGCACCCAGGGAAGTGAACACCCTTGATGACTTGGGAAGGCCAGCAATAATTAAATCCCTGGTTTTGTTCTCCTAGGGGATTATCACGGCTAATGCTCTGATGAAGCCACAGGCCTCTTTGTCTCCTCACACTCCTGGATGAGCTGCTTTAAGTGCGGAAGTCATTTCACAGTGAAAAGCGTCACTGACTTAAGCCTGTAGCGTTTCAACCACCTCGATGTGTTAAAGCATTGCACTGAACCTGTCTATGTGCTAAAGCTAGCTGCCAGAGCAAAAAATGTTTTCAATAATATTTAGTGATGACGTACTATTAACAATTCAGCCTATTTACATCTTCATTGTACCTTAACTATTATACTGTAGACCAACCCTTTGCATCAGCAGCAGATGCTATCCGAACATAATGTGACTATCTTCAATCTACTCACACTAATATTCGGTTAACCATCTACAAATGACAACAGAGCATCATAAAACATCCTGTGTGTGCAGCCTTGTGATCGAATCATATCGCGTATCAGCTGTTTCCGCAGTGCCTGCTGTGTCAGACAGTGAGGCTGGCTCCTTGTAAACCACCGCTGTTTGTTTAAATTCATGGCTGAAAAAAACACCCACGATGTGGCTATCACTTAGCATTTTAATTCCTTTGTCTCGCAACTCCTCTTGCGGAAGTGCGAAGGACCAAGGGCCTCCTGACACCGCTTGGGGTTTATTTCCCTGCTTTCACACAGGCCTGGTGTTAATGCCTCGGGCTTCCTTCACAGATTTGAGTGACTGTGGAGTTAATGCTGTACGCCTTGTTTCCAGAAAGTTGTCCCTCCAGATTTGCCACTGTGGATGCACAATTTGTGCTCAAATTGTAATTATTCATTAGCTTGTTATGCTCACCACCCTGTTGTCATTTGCTTTAATTAGAATGGACACAGTGTCTTTTAGAGGCGGTCCCTGAAGTGAGAGGACCAGTCCAGGACCAGCCATGGAGCACTGGCCTACTGTCAGTGTCAGTGGAGTGAGATGACAGTTGTATGCCCAAGATCACACTCCCACCCTCAGATGCCTGCTTGAATTAGAGAACGCTCACTGTCTAGTGGCAAAAAAGCAAGTGTTATTGTTGGATTGCTGGTTGGATTTTGTGAACTGTAGCATCAAAGTACCCCATTTGTATTTACAGTATAGTGTTAAAAAATTCCAAGCTTTGCTGCTGTATCTAGAGTCTGGTTCTTTTATTTTGACAAATCATGCAGACATACTTTGAAAAAAATGCTCCTGCTCTGTGGTACAGTAGTTGTTCCCAATAAAAGGGGCAGGAAATGTATGTATAAGCTAGGTATAGCTAATAAAGTGAAGTGAATTTGAAGAATTCTTGCTCATAATAACAATTTGGCCAAAAAAGGATCTAACTAGCTTCATTGGGGTCACATCATGGCACAAAAGCAGCATCCTTAGTTCAATTTTAAGCTCATTTTCATTTTTTTCCTTCCATGTAGAACGCTCACATGGTTTCTGTGCTGCTTCAATGATTTGCCCCTGAGAGTGAGTGAGTGTGAATGCATTGGTGTACTTAGATAACTTTGGCTATTACAAATTTCTAGAAATACAAATACCAGTGTGTGTATTTACTCTGTAAATGGCTCACTATGGAGATTAAAAAAAAGTAATCTTCTTATGAGCAACAAGGTAAAGAGCATCATAAAAGCTCGTAAAATTGAAAGTAAAAAACGGTTTATGTTTATTTGTTAAAATTATGTTTAGAAATTTTTTATTCAAGACCAAGTGTAGAAAATTCTTTTACACATAATGTAAAAGAACACAAATGTGTGGTTTAGCACATTTGCCTTGACCCACTGGGTTTAAGGGAAATCCCAGATCTGCCCTGTCGTCATAGAGTTGCATATTTGCCCTGTAATTCCTCTGGGTTTTCTCCAGGTACTCTGGTTCCTTCCCCAATCTGAAGACATGTGTGACTTTTCCACATTGCTAAGAGTATGAGAGTGTTTGTGCAATTGTCCCTTATGGTATATTAGCGCCTCATTCACAGTGACCCCTGCCTTATGACATGCTTCAAGACTCCTCTCTGTTCTGGCACCTAGGTGGTGGAATGAACTGCCACTTGATGTTTGAACAGCTGAGTCACTAGCAGTTTTCAAACAACATCTAAACACCTACAAAAATTCTAAATTAATTGCTTTTCTAACTATATTCCCACCCAACTAGGTTTTTTTTTTGGCTGATGAAATTCT
Organism: Silurus aristotelis; assembly: GCF_946808225.1. Classification (NCBI taxonomy): domain Eukaryota; kingdom Metazoa; phylum Chordata; class Actinopteri; order Siluriformes; family Siluridae; genus Silurus; species Silurus aristotelis. Next base: position 4,895,888 of record NC_139599.1, read on the forward strand.
TAGCCTGTGTCCTAATGACCCAGTATTAGAATGTATTAATGGAGATAGAATTTAAAGCACCTTTCGATAAGGGTGTCTGTTGAGTACCATTAATGTAAATGCAAATGCAAATCTCAGGATTGAACCAGAGACCCTGGCATTTTGACATGTCAATGAAACCTGCAGTGCCATCACGCCAACCTTATTCTGTAATAGCAACATCTAATACAATATCAAACTGTTTCCTTCAGTAATTGTTCGAAAGAATCTGAAGCATGCAGTACCACTCTGACTGATTTAAACTAGTGTGGAAACAGCAGGCTGGACAGCTTAATTAATGATGGCATGTGTATGAATTTGTTCCCTTGTGGCCTAAGTGGTTTCAATGTGACCCTGTGGTGAACCGGCTTGTCAGCTGCTTTGCACATTAGCAAATCTACTGTTGCTGTTCAAGGGAATTTTCCATCTTTCTCACACCTTTCTCTCCCTACTGCCTTGTTTCTTCACCTCGCTCAATCTCTCTATCCCCCTCTCATTCTCTCTCTTGCTCTCTTTCTTACTTATGACTGTATTCGGTAGCCTCGAGTCAAAGGCAAGAAGTGGAAGCAAACATGGACAAATAGTCACATAGGCTTTGTCTCTTACACACACACACACACACACACACACACACACACACAAACACACACTCATACACTAGTGCTAATTAAAGCCTTCAGTGCAAGAGTAGAAATGTGTAATCATGACATTTAGTCAAAGGAAATTTGGGTAGATGAGGAGAAATTCTAGCACGTGAGTCAAACTAAGCCTGAGGCAGCCTGGCGGACAAAAGGACAGCAGCAGCAGCAAAGGGTTGGCAAAGGGAGCTGCTGAAAGGTCATCTTCATGAAAAGACGAACGTGTCACTGCTTTTGTTCCTGTCCCTCAGAACATATGTTTGGCCCTCCTCCATCTCTAGCTCTTATCTGGCTGAAATCTAAACCCGGTGCACACAAATACAACTTTTGACTGTGTGACTGCTTCTTGCAACAGTTGCAGGGAGCATTACCTTACCTTCTTGATCGACTGATGAAAATCGACCAAATGAAAAACACCTGTCTCTGGATTTTTCCGAACCACTCTTGCAGGCAAAGAGGCTGAAATCAAGGACGGCTCATCACCCAAATGCAATATCAGGTTTACTCAATGATGGATGCAAGTGTTAATAGCAGAGACGGTAGTTTTTTGGCCTATTTTGACCTACAGTACTTTATGAGCAACAACTGAAGAATCTGTGAATCTGTCAATTCAGCTCTCTTGAAGTTTCCATTCTGATTGTTGAGAAACTGTTCATTCCCTTTCAGAAACTCGAGCTGCGTCAACAATGCTTTAAGAAATGCCCCTGCGTGTTCATCACGCATGAATCAATCTTTCCAATGGAAAGGCGTGATGTCACTAGCGGGGTGACATCACAACCAGGAAGCTATAAACGCACATGCGGTGGAGCCGATGCTAGCTTCTGTTTGTTCAGGAAGTGCTCCGTGTGTATCTGTGTCTGCCGGAGAACTCGGGTAGTATCAGTCAGACGGTAAGTGGGAAAAAAAAAATATATATATATATATTTATTTATTTATTTATATGAAGGGTGAATTTTTACCTATATGGAGTAATGGTATTACTAAAGCAAGCTCCAAACCTCTACAATACAACTACAACTGTGCCACCTACATCATCTGGAGCAGTTCAGAATCAATATTTGTCTAATAACATGATGGTGCCAATGTTAAAAACATGTATAATGGAGGTCTTCACTGTAATCCTTTTGTAGCAGTCTGCTAAAACTGCCCCTTTTTTCAAAATGCAAAAAAAAAAAAAAAAGAACAGTTAGAACAAAAGGAAAAGCATATCTTAATGAGGCAGAAATTCTTTATAGTTGTCATAAAATGTTCACCTATTGTAACTTGTTTCATGAACCATAACATTAAACATAACTAGAAGTGGAAAAAGCGATGATGTAATTATTTAAGTGATGCAAAAGAATGTTAGCAAACTGCTGCAGTATAAAAGGAATAAAAGATTTTACTGTTGTATGTGCTGTTATAGGAAAATAATTTTTTAGAGTGGTAAAAATAACCACTGAATCATTGATTTTTTTCCCCCTATAACAGCATGTCTTGGTGTGCTTTATTTCTTACATAACTGTTGTATTATGAATTTTTGGCACATAACGTTATAACGCTATATCTGAGAATACATAATTTACACCATATCAAAATGAAAAGTGGTGCTTTAAATTTGTTTCGGAATATTACAAGTATCTCGTATTTAGTCAGTAAAATTTGGTAAAAAACACACACACACACACACACACACACACACACACACACACACACACACACAAAACAAAACAAAATTATTACTCTTAACACGTCCACTTTTCTTTTACATACTACACAGTAAGCATGCAGCATGTTTGGCCTCTCACTTGGAAATCATAAAAACCACTTGGATGGAATTATTTTTTTTCACTGAATGGATGAAGACAGGTCTATCCTGTCAGTCTGTGCTCAAATCCCATGTGCATGTTGGATGGTGACAGCAAGTGTCTGTTGTGTCTCAGGTTAGGAAGGAAACACCCAGCTGGCAGCACTGTATGCTTGAAGTGCTTTGGCCACAGTCCTGTCAATGCCACGCTCTCATCGCTCTTGCTTTCTGTCAATCTTAAGCAAAAAACAAACTCCATCTCGCAGTAAGGTGACTAGACAAGAGCAGAAGGGACAGACATGTCCTTACGGTTTTTGTGCCAATTTAATCCCCTGCATGGCAATAAGGCAGTGATAAGATGGTGGTCTGTATGTTTCAGAAGAATGCAGAGCTGGACACTAGTTTAGCTTTTTAAAAGGAATGATTTTCCTTTTGTATGTTAAAAAATCATTGGAGTTGATGCATATCTAAAAGACCATAATGTAGACCCTACATTAACCCACCCACCCTTAAGCTATGTATGTTGTTGTTATGCTTTGTTACACCAATAGTTTAAACACAAAGCCATTTGGCCTTTAAGGATTTCAGAGATTCACACAGTTGTGGATGAAGTGTGAACAACTACAAACCCTGTAGTTGAGCTAAAGTAAAGATACACGTACAAAAGTATTTCAAATGTAAAGTATCCAAAGTACTATGATTTATTATGGCTAAAATGTAATGTGTTTATTATGACCAGAAATATAATACAGTGCAACCTCGATACTCGCAGGGGTTATGTTCTATGCAAGTAACAAAAAATCACGAGTTTTTGACTCACCCTTTGCGACTCAGTAACGCAATATTCATTCATTCATTCATTTTCTCCCGCTTCACCTTAATTCGGGTCGCGGGGGCAGCAGTCTAAGCAGGCCCCCGCCTTCGACTGCTGCCCAATCCTCACAGCACCGTCCCTTACGGTCCCACCTGCAGGTGGTGAGCCCACGGGAAGGCGGCCCCACGTCACTCCGACGTCACGGACCTTGATATTTCCCTCGTAAGGGACCCCCGGAGCATAGAGGGTTAAGGGCCTTGCTCAAGGGCCCAAGAGTGGCAGCCTGGCGATACCGGGGCTTGAACCCCAGACCTTCCGATCGGCAACCCAGTGCCTTAACCGCTGGAGCCCCCACTCCCCCTGTAATGCAATATTAAATCAATTTAAATGTGTACTGTCAAGGGGCATTAAAAAATGTACATGTGCTGTACTGTAAACGTATAACTTATAAATATAATTGTGAATTACTTGTGATCTATTTACTACTTGATTAAATAATACAATAATAAAATAGTTTTTCAAAAAATTTTTAGTAGTTTATTAGTACAAACTCCGGACTTTCGTGCTACTCGCCGCTTCTCGTGAACTATCAGATTTTTCGTGAGTTACTCTTAGTCAGGTTCCAAATGAAAAGTCGCGCACTATCGAGGTTCCACTGTATATATATTAGGAGTGTAACGATACACAAAATTCACGTTTTTTAAGTCACGGTTCAGTTTAATTTCAGTACAGTTAGAGGGAAGAAATGCATAATAATGCATGTGATTTTTTATTAAGTTTAATATTAGTTACATTTGTGATCAGCAACATTTGTACAGTTTAATTTTTTAAAGCAATTTTTAATAAAATGCCTGCTTTATTAAATAATATATCAAATCATTACAATTAATACAATACAGTTTTTTATTATATTGATTAAACTGAGTAATCAATTCAATTGGCACAAGTGAAATATTAAATAAAATAAAATAAAATAAAATAAATTGAAAAATTAAGTAGTTTACATTTGTTAGACCCCATTTGGGTAATACAGATGTGTATGTAAATAACTACAGGGGGAATACATAGTTTGACTCATTATCATTATCCATTTCTATGGAAGAAGTAGAGTTTGGGCCCTTAAGAAAAAGTCCTTGGCTATGAGGTATTGTATTTTGTCCTCACATTACACATTAAAAGAAATTATTAGAGTCTGGCTAGTGTCTCTCACTCTCTCTCTCCTTGTCGGTTTAAAGATGCACAAATCCTCAACGCCAAGACGCATGCTAGTAAAAAGCCAAAAACTGTTGATTTGTGATGCTTTATTTAATAAAATACATATCAAACTCTACACATAAACACTGCATTAACAAGATCAACATACCAGCCTCTTTAACATGCCAAAATGAAACCAAGATCCAACAAGTCAGTCAAAAAAACAGAGTGGTAATCCAGTCTTTGAAAAAGAAATCTTTAATTAATAGCCAGCAGTGTGGGTGGGGAAGTGTGGAGCCTTTACGACTCTTCAACAGATGTGCAAAATGTAATTAGTAATGGCCATTGTCAATTAAAATATAATGGAGTGAATAAGTACAAATATTGAATTATAAATGTTGGCTAAAGAGTTGCATATATCTCTGCTATTCAGTAACACTGGGAAGTAGCCCAAAAAATTACTTAAGTAGAGTAACAAAATTTACTCATATACTAAAAACCACTGGTGTATTTCTACGTTTATGCATGTTACTGATTAATCAGACTAGCAAAAGCTGATAGAAGGAAACACATATTGTTAAAACACAAAAAAACAAAAAAGATCATAAGTGTGGTTTTTATTCCCCTTCTTTTTATAGTTGCTATGGCAACAGCCCAACCAAGGTTGGTCTGACCCTGGTTATGATGGGTTGCTTAACCTAAAATAATAGTAGGTTAGTATGCTGGCTAATCGTTTTCATTAAAAGAGAGACACAAGAGAATCTGAACCATAAAAAAACTCTTTTATTTAGACAGCTTTCCTTTTATACATTATAAAAAAGCTTGCTGGAAACCTGACAAATCGAATCAGTTTCTCTTTGCAGCAGGGGAGAAAAAAACACACACCAGAAAAGTAACATCTGCTTGTTACAAGCTTCCATGAAAGCATTCTCTACATGTGATGGGTTGTGGCTGTCACATGCTGATATGTTTTGAGAAGATGCCAAATCTGTCAAGAGAATGTAGCTCATAAACAGGCTCCTCTGAGAACAAGGAAAATTCCCTGTTGCCATGACCTCTGTTGCCTAAATCACATTTTTGTGCCCCTGGCATCCCAGTGCTGTCTTTCTCACCCTTGTTCTCTTTGCATTGGCTTCTTTTCTATGAAAAATTAAAAACCCAATACTAATTCTTAACACTAAGACACAAAACATAATGGTGATTATTTAGAAATTGCTAACCCTAAGCATAGGAAAATGTAGGTTATCAGAGGGCAGGGGTGACAAAAAAGAGGAGAGGGTATCATTCTGTACTTCAGCCTAATGCAATTCCGCCTAGACTGCTGCTTATTGATACCAACTTGAGCATACAACAAGACAATGATCTGAAGCATGCATGTCCTGCCCAGTGACTGCACCTACATCCTATTGAACTGCTCTGGGATAAACTGGATCACAAATTCAGAAGGAAAATCCAACTAGCAAAGAACAAATTTGGCATATTTTACAAGATCCATGGCAAAGTAAACTTTCTTTCAGCTTTTCCCATTAGGGGTCGCCGCAGCGGATCATCCGCATGTTTGATTTGGCACATGTTTTACGCTGGATGCCCCTCCTAACGCAACCCTTCTCATTTATCCGGGCTTGGGACCGGCACTAAGGCTTGTGCAACCCTAATGGCTGGGGTTGGTTCAAACCCGGGCCGCAGCAGTGAGAGCGCCGCATCCTAACCACAAGACCACCAGGGAACTGCATTTCAGCTAAATGTTTGGAAAAAACTCACTGTCCAGATGTCTAAGAGTCTGTAAAGCTGTTATTCAAGTTAAAGGAGGTTTTTTGTTTGGTCAAAATAAATCTTTATACCATTAGATTATCTCATTTGTTTTATAGACACTATAGGAAACAAACGGAATCCGCATTTGTCCCAAAAAGTTAAAGACTAGGTGTTTCCATACTATTGACAGGCACTGTACAGTAGGTTATATGGCATATAGACATAGTGGAGACTTCAGTATTCTTAGTATATTTCAGTATATTCAGTGCATCTCCATATACAGTACAGCTGCATAGCTTTGCTCAGCTAGTTATCAAACTACGAGATGGCGAGTGTGATGGTGTTGTTAGGAGATGAATTCCAATTACACTTTTATCTACAGGCAGCTGAAAAGCATTGTGGGTAATGTATGAAACAGATATATACATCGATAAAAACATTTAGAAACGTGTTAATTTAACAATTATTTTTGAATAAGATTGAAGGTCATATGTTAATTAAAAAGTTTAAACCAAATGTTTTTTCATTGCACAAAAGTTAAAGTTTTCCATCACTCATATTTTTTTAATGATGAATCTTTGTTTATACTTTCATCGTGAGCAAGTAGTGCATTACACAATGCCACAAACACCGATGCTCAATTACAAACACTCAGCCAGTCTGCCAGACTCTGTTCGGAGTTGTGCAAAAGCCTTGCTTGCTTGTAGCAGGACTCATTCCAGCATCCCACTCTGCTCTAAAGGGCCTGGCCGAGAGAACCCTTGTCCTGGAGTCTACTCAATAATGGATGAGTCTGGAGTAAACAAATACGGCATGAGAAATTAAGCAGAGTTAATTATTCAAAGGTACCAATGCGTTTAGATTGGGCATTGGGGTCTGCTGAAAGAGCAGCAAGCTTTTGATTAGCTAGAACCCGAACAATTTCTAGTTTCACTCAAATTCAACACACACACACAGTTCTCTACAAGCAAAAGTATAAAGGTTGCCAGGTTGAACCAGAAGTACAAAAATGTTGACTATGACTATCCTGCTAAGAAACACAACAGTCCTGAATCTTATTTATTTATTTATTTATTTATTTATTTATTTATTTATTTATTTTTAATACCATTACATTAAACTGCAAGAAAAGTGTTTACAAATGTCAACCTTTTCTAAATCTTTTGAATGATCTGAGATTCCTGCGCTTAATGCAAATGCAATGTGTGCAAAATTGCATAATGCTTGGGGCCATAACTTAAGCAAAATCATTTTTCATTTAAATCATTTTTCATTATTTTTAGGAAAATGATAAACAAGAATGAAAAATTGAGATAAAACATGTGTTGATCCTCTCAACTGAGTTGTAGGATGAATTTGTAATCTAGCGTACATGTGCAGATTTATTCATTACTAGCTGAAAGTACCCGTGCTTCGCTACGGAAAGCAGAACGCTAAGCAATATGGCAATAAGCAGTAAGCACTGAGCAGGACTGGATGATCAGAGATCAGAACGTAACGTCAACAAATAACGTACTACCCCTTTGTAGTACCGATACAGGGCAAACTACTTTGAAAATAATTTTTATCGTGCATTTAACATCTAATAAGAAACAATGTAGTAAGTTTCATGAGGATTCGTACTGTTATTTCGTAAAGTTTACAATGCGTGAGAAATCGCGTTTTTCGCGAGTTAGCCGCGATCCAGAGCGAATTTTTCAAAACCCTTTCTTAGTGAGCACCTAAGACCCAAGAGGAAGGTATGTTCCAAATTTCATTGCAATCCGTTTAGTGGTTTTTGAGATTTCGTGATGAGTGAGTGAGTCAGTCAGTGGTATTTGAGCTTTATATATATATATATATATATATATATATATATATATATATATATATATATATATATATATATATATATATATATAGATTAGAGACGCGAAGAAATTTTGTACGTCACACGCTGGACAAGGGCGTCCGATAAATGCCATAAATGTAAAAGTACTGACGCTGGAGGCTCCTTCCAAAACTGTTTTCCAAAACACCTTACATGCAAAAAGTCCTTGTTAATTAGTCATTACTACAGCAACAATAATATTAGAATAAGCCTGTTAGTATATGCCTGTGAGTTTATTAATAGTTATAAAATGTATCGAATTAATATTACAAATATGGTTCTTTTTGTTCTACAGTTCCATTTTTAGTTAGTTGTCCTTTATTCAGCTGACTCTCAAAGTGGCCCCTGAGAAATGTCCTTGAGAAAAGGGTCTTTTCTCATGTAACCATGTAATTATTGATAGTATCGTTTCATTGCTCAGCATATAACATGTATAAAGGCCACCATGTTCCCCTGTCTGAGGTTGAGCATAAATTCAGAAGAGACAAGTAAGAAGAGATGGAGTGTGTCTGAAGCCTTGAGCTATAATGAATGATCCTGACTGGAAAATATATTTTTTTCGCTAACGCATGAATCTCAATCTCTCTTGGTCGGTCCCACTTTATCTGACGTTACAAATCTTATAGTAAACACTATATGGAACAAGGTTTGTGGACACCTGGTGATAAGATTTATTTAAAGTTTTTTTTAATTGGTATCCCATTCTCCATTTGCTGTTCTAGTAACCTCCACTCTTCTGGAAAGATGTTCCACTAGATTTTGAAGTGTGGTTGTAAACATTTGTGCTCATTCAGCTACAAGGGTTTTAGTAAAGTCAGGTACTGATGTTGAAGGGGCCTCTGGTGCAGTCAGTGTTTCAATTCATCCCAAAGATTCAATAAGAATGAGGTCTGAGCTCTATTGCAGACCACTCAAGATCTTCCTCTCCAACCCATGTTGTGTACAGGGGCATTGCCATTCTGGAACAGGTTTTAGACTGCTAGTTCATGTAAAGGTAGAATTCTAATGATCCAATGATATCCCAAACAATTGTATGCCTCTAACTTTGTGTTAACAGTTTGGAGAAAAAAACACATATGGCTGGAAAAGGCAGGTGTCCCAATAATTTTGTTACAAAGTCTGCTTTGACCCTTTTGCTCTGTCACATTGGATGGAGTTTCAGGTCAATCTGAAAAATAATTAGAGAGCATTTTTCCCCCCTGTTCCAATAGGCAAATCACAGGCATGTTGCTGTGCATGAATATAGCGGATTTCTATAACAAGGACCCTTCATTGATCTTTATCACACTCTTCATCAAGAAGTTGAAGCAAAATGATTTAATTGTTGTTGAACCAATAGAAAAAAAGCTGAATACATGAAAAGTACTTATTGTAATAATACCACTTGATACCACTGCAGATCCATTCTTGGAATTGGGTTCTGTAATCAGAATAATGTCATTATGCCATTTTTTTCTCAATATAATACGCAGAATGGTCTAGGATCGGTTTTGAAATCCACTCACAGAGCTCATATTTGTTTTCATAGGTCACTGTTTATTTCATTATAAATATATAATGATATTTATAGTGTACTTTTCGCTTTGCTTGTCTACTGGCTGGGTTTGTTGCACTACTGTTTTGGCCCCATTTTTTTTTTTTTTTTTTTTTTTTTCGCTTTATTTTTCCACTATTGCTTTGCCAATAACGGAGTCAATACACTTACAAACCTGAGAGAGTAAAGAGTCGTAATGCAGTAAATGGTAGAAAGGCAGTGCCACAATGATTCTCGATACTCACGGAATTGATCCATCGGGTGCTTGGATCTGCACTTCAACTCGCAGGAGGTGGATGATTAGATGATTTAGAGTTATGCTCATCCGGGTCAAATTTCTGTAACTCTCGCCCCGTATTGAGGCAATACACCAGCGCATACCCTGACACCACGTCTGAACAACGTAAACAGCACAATTCGGGCATGAATTTTTCATAACGCCGTGTTCGATGCGAAATGCAATAAGTGTTTCTTGTAAGATGACTCCCCCAGCACTTATAGCACTTGAGACGGAAGCGAGTTTCCACACCGAGGCACTTCGTGACCTGATAAGCGAGTTCGGCTGTTCGTGGCCATGGTGGAGACAGGGGATGATGTGACAGAGCAGAGTGGTAGACATTATGCTGGTGGTCAGGTAACACTGTGGTGGTATGTAACAGATCTTACTTTACAGCTCTTGTGTTCTTAATCCATTCATATCCAGTACATATATAAATTGCACTGTGTTTCTGAATTGTCAAATGTATGTCAAAGCTTTGGTTTCCTGTAAAAATATCAGCCCTAATTATCCAAAGGCTTTTTTTTTTAACACAAAGACATCTTTTGTTGCCACACACATACATTAAAGTGATCAGGATTGGTCATAGATAAAGATGAATACTCAAGTTAGAGGCACTGTTGAATGCAGATCGAGATTGCAACAGCTTCTGATTGGCGTTTCTTTTTTTTTTCTCCTGCATCACTCTACTTAATGAACATATGGTATACACAAAATCCTGCAGAGGAAAACTGCAGGAATTTGCGTATTAACCTGCAAGTTTTGGAAGACGGATATTCACACGCAAATCACTGCCATTCCACCTCAATCTATTGAGTGTGCCCATTAAAGTTAATTTGCAGCAGGGAGTGGTTAATGGAAGTGCACTCTTCAAATGTCAGTCAACCTGATTTAGGAGCGTTCGGCTCATAGATCCGCCTGACTGACATTGACAGCTTTAACAGGGTCTGCTTGTGAGACACAATCTCCATGTGGGACGAAATTTGTGCTGAACTAAGATAAAGGTTGCTTAAGTGACATGTCTAATCTTGCATACAGTTTTTTTTCAACGTTTCAGAAATGACAAGGGTGATCTTCGATTTATAGGACAAACCACCTAATTTTTTTCATCATTTTGCACTTGTGGTCCTTGCTCTTGGTCACAATTTACACAGTTGATCTTTGGGATGAGAGTGTGTGAAGATGAATAGTAATATTGGGCTAAAGAAAAAAAAAAAAACACAAAAAACTAGAAAACAAAAAATGCTGGCAATTCTCTTACCATAATGAGATATATGTTACATCACAGGAATATCCTGCCGAGATCCCCAGGTCAGATGGCATCTCCTCAATGGAGTCCAGGGAACTGCTGCTCAGCAAAGATCTTAAATATTAATACATTCCTTCTTAGGAGGCGTATGCCTCATTTTATATAAGGACCAATAATGCTCATGCTCAAGCTCCAATTTGTTGGATTATACATATTCAGATGCACACATGCACGTAATGCTAATGATAGCATTACGTACCTTGTATAGCACGAGAAGATCGCATTACATATTGTTATGATCCTTGATCGTTTTCCTACATTGGTGAATATGACTGTATGTGAAACAGAAATGGATAGAAGAAGACAACTTCTTGATTTGTAATTGGTACTTTTAAGGTCAAAATTATAACGAGAGAAAAAAAAGACAGAGAAACAGAGAAAGTCATATTTTTTTCTTTGAAATGTATCTAAGTAATAGTCCAATAATTTTAGCTCTGTAACAATTAACTATTCGATTGATACACTTGAGTAATGCAATTAAATATAGCATCGTTAAGTACACCTACTCAATGATTCTCCAACCCTGAAGGCTTAAGGGCCCTTTGTATCTTATTATATGTTTCTTATGTCTTGTGCAGGCATACCATTTCCAAAAGGATGCTGCAGTTGGAAATAGCAACCAGGCAAAAAGACAGAGACAGTGTAGGAGTGCAGCACTGGCCACCCTCCGTCCAGTATATGAGTGTCGGAGAAAAGTAAAGTGTCAGGCCGTAATCAGGTTAGCCAGAGCCAGTGATGGATTAAGCCTCAGTCAGGGAGACGTTTCCCCAACATTAGGGTGTCTGAGATGTCAGCTAAAGACCGCTCCCATTAATAGCTCTCTCTCGGATTACTGCATTAAGTTTATTAGCAGCTCCAACTCCACAAACACTTTGGACCCGCATAAATGGGGGGGAGGTGTCTAGTTCAGTCTCTCTCAATCTCTCTTCAGCTTTTTATTAGGATCCACAGTGATGCACCGCTCAAGGAACAGCACAGCACTGTTGCACTGCGTATGAAGAAATAATCTTCAGTACTAAGCACTTTTCTACTGCCGTACATTTGATCGTATCACATTTTGCCATGATCATGAGCAGTTTTGCATGCTGTCAGTTTGCATTACAAAAAGTTAATGTGTTTCCCAATGCCTCAATTCCAGATTTGAAATTGTAGAACTGTAGACTCAAACCAAAAAGGAATCAAATAAAGGTTTATTCAAAGAACACACCACCAGATCATTTTTCTTTATCCATTTATGTGACGTATCCCTTAGCTTTCTCTAAAAGAAATCAGTGCGTGTTAGAAAGAGTGCATGCATATTAACTTTGTCACTGTATCACTGCCTTTAAAAAGAATGAATCCAACCAAAATCAACATTTTAGAAATGTTTGCTTTGCAGTCGAAATTTAATAGAAATTCATTAATCAAACCAGCATACTATCAGCTCACCTTCGGTGACTCGGCTGCCTGTCGCTCATGATTTGCTCTCACAATAATATGATATGATTGTTCTAATGTGTGAAAATTGATTTTTATGAACATGTGAACTGTGACCTGGCTTTCTAAATCTTACTCTTTGAGCGTGTGCATGTCGAGACCTTGCCTTGATTTACACCTCATGTCAAGGCTGCCATTGATTTTGCCGTGTAATAAACCTTTGGCGAATCGGCATGCTCACGTTGCGAGGCAAATCAGATAGACCCATGTGTTTGATTATAGCTTTCCTGGACCTGCCATGGGCTGGAGCGGCCAGTGAGGTGGGAGGTTAGGAGGAGTGGAAATGAAGACATAGGGCCTTTTAAGAGAAGAGATCGGCCCGGCCCTTGTCAACATCCTCATCGCTCTTCTCTCCAAAGAGTAGGGGAATTGAGTGGCTTAATCAGCGTGCTTAGGTGCTTGTGATTGGCTTAAGTGCTCCAGCTTGAAAACCAGAAAAGAACTAGTTTCACTGGCTTGGGCTAATCCCGGGTTAGCCGTGTTTGTCTGTTTCCGAGTTGCAAAGTGCTCCTGGCTTCACAATCAGCCTTAGAGTGCTCTGAAACTCAACCCTCAATTTTGTACTTATTGTATGACTGCAATTAGCTCACCGCTGTGGCCCGTGTTCGATCCCCGGTCAGTGAACCAACCCCAGCCATTAGGGTTGCACAAGCCAGTGCACTCTAAGTGTCGGTCTGAGGCCCGGATAAATGGGGAGGATTGCTTTAGGAAGGACATCCAGCATAAAAACGTGCCAAATCGAACATGCGGATCATGACTACGGATGATCCGCTGTGGCGACCCCTAATGGGAGAAGCCGAAAGAAAGTTTGACTGCAATTAGCTTCATGATGTGTGTTTGTTGGTTTCAATTAGCTCTCTGCTTTCCTCAGTCAGGAAACAAAACACCTTGATATCACTTGTGCAAGGCAGCATGAGATGCTTTGCCACCATTCATAAATCTGGCGTATTTATAAAAAAAAATTATAAAATAGGCAGGATATGTAGCAAACTGCATGACACGGTTGAGTTGACATTTAACCCTTGATGATTCGCTCATCTTTCCGAATAACGCACACGAGTCTGAAACAGTTTTCTGAGCTAATGTCTCAGGTCTACCTTTAGGCTAAGTAATTTACACTACTGCATGTGACTGGAAAGGTTTGGATTGGATTGGAAACAACCACAGTACATCTGCAACAGAATCATGATAGTTCGTCTTCAGAAAACTAGATGCACTAAACTAGGTTGAATTAAGCTAGCAGTCTGTTTTCAACATATATATATATATATATATATATATATATATATATATATATATATATATATATATATATATATATATATATATATATATATATATATATGTCATACTGGACCATGAACCAGATGTTGAAGAGTGCAGTTCCAGATTTCCTGATGAGCACCTGATAACACCTGATCTAAGCAGGCAACACAGAGTCCTGCCACTTTCTCTGACAAAGGTAGTATGTGCGCAGAGTGGCTCACTTCATCCGTTCACATGAAGCGCAGCCCAGTTCCGCTTCTCTGAGAAAGTATTAGCTTTCCCCTAAGGGAGAGTTCTAATTAAGTAATTGACTGGCGCACAAAGCAGGTGCATGTATCCGTTACATTGGGTCTCGACCTGTTCATTATTAAATAGTGACCCTCTTTGGTTGCCGTGCCAAAGCCATGGGCAGGCGGGAGAAAATCCCTCTTAAAGGGTTCTTCGAAAACACATCGGCTGGATCGTAATTACGCTTCCTCCTGTTCATCTCCGCTTTCTCTTTGACCCCCAAGCAAGGTGAAACGCCACACTCGTGTTTCCAAGTTGCATGTTTATCTCATAAACTGAAGATTGAATCTTGACAGCCCTAAGAAAAAGTGATCAGGGCACATACGGAGATAGATAAATATGTGATACTCGTTGACAAAGACCATGATTTTATTCGTTTTTCCTTTCATATTTTATAGTAACACAATTGGAACGCTGGACCATAAACAAAACATGTTCGCCTCCCGAGTTTGAAGGATAGAGGCGGCTCACATTCTGTTCAGCTCGTGCAGAGATTATTCACCGAAGTAAGCAAGCGGCCAAGATATGGATTGATAGCTGAGAAGCAAATTGATTCGTAGGCCTACGAGTGCAAGCGCCACGGAAACAGGAGATGACTCTGCCATTTTAATTCAGAAGGCCACACATTTCATTTCATAGAGCTGTGCAGAGTTACAAGAGCAGGCCTGAGGCATCGATGTCCTGGCTATTACGTCATGACCCGAGGCTCAGTGGAACAAAATCTATATGCACTTGTATAGAATTGCACAGGATGCTTTGTAGATCTTGGGTCCTGATGGTATTTAATGCTGCAAAACTGATGCACTGGATGATCCGTGAGTCAGGAAGTGAGGAAAAGGACAGGTGGCGACCCCGGTGTAACATCTGCGCTGAACAAGGGATTAAAATCAATCCGTGTTCTCCCAAATTCTCATCTCCTTCAATGTCTTACTGAAGGATTATAGCAAGGAGGCTGAGGAGAGATAAGAAACAGTGTGATACTGAGACCTTAAGAGAGGAATAATCCCAGAATAAGTGTTTTAAGAATAAGCAGGATGTCTACAGCAGATTATCATGTAGATTTGATCTTCTGTGTTATACACAGAACATAATTCATGTAGTAAAAACGTTAGATTTTTCAGTGTTACACTATGCTTTTGTTTAGAAAAAAAAATCCCTCATTGTCTTGATACAAATTATTTTAATAGAAATCCTGAATAAATTTTTTATACCACAGCACTGTTGAATTCTTGAATTGGATTGGTTATTCGATTAGTTAAGGAAGGTTTGTTCAAATTGGTACAATTCAAGCTTCTCATACTGTAACTGCAGAGGAAATAAATATATATATATATATATATATATATATATATATATATATATATATATATATATATATATATATATATATATTAGACAAGTGACAATGGAGATGTTACTACAGAACAAATTACATGATTTTCATTGGTAGTGATGACGATGGACAGGATTAGACATGAGTTTATTCGAGGGACAGACCATGTAGGATGTTTTGGAGACAAAGTGAGAGAAGCCCGATTGAGATGGTTTGGACATGTGCAGAGGAGGGACATGGGGTATATTGGTAGTAGAATGCTGAAGATGGAGCCGCCAGGAAGGAGAAAAAGAGGAAGGAACCAAGGAGGAGGTTTATGGATGTGGTAAGGGAAGACATGCAGGTAGTTGGTTTAAAAGAGGCAGGTGTAGAGGACAGAGTAGTATGGAGACGGATGATCTGCTGGGGCGACCCCTAATGGGAGAAGCTGAAAGAAGAAGATTGGTTAGAAGGTAAAAAAAAAAAAAAAATCTAATTATAAAATTAATTATATTAATTTACATACTTGTTGTATGTAATATGTAGTTTGTTCTGTAATAACATCTCCAATGTCACTTGTCTACTTTCACAATTGTCTTGCAAATATGACACAACATTGCGTAAGTTATATATAGTTAAAAAACGTGGTCTTGAAAAATAATAGGAAGAATTTTAACAAAGGCAAATACATAACAAATAGATCAGTGTCAAGAGTTGAACAAGCCTTCCTAAACTAATCGAATGGCTCACAAAGAGCATCCCTGTCCATCAGCTTAAGATCATGTTTGTGGATTGATAACAAAGTGACCTGACTCTGCCTCTATAGATTCATCACTTCAGATTAGTCGACATCAGAATATTACTCAGCCAGATGTGGGTTGTCTGAAGGCACTGTTTTCCAGAAGCTTAAATAATCATAACCGACCTCAGAAAGCAGTAAGCGAAGAGATGGCTTTCAGCCTTGATTCGATTTATCCGAGTGCTGATTGACTTACATTAAACAGACCCCATTGTTTGTACAGTTGGTAAGAGGCTTTGTGCATTAAGTCAGGCGTGAGTAAAAATCCATTCACACTAGGACCTTTTAAATCACAGCATTTTCTTTTAGGTTGGACAGCATCATTCCTTCAATATTTACTCCTACATACAAGATAGTTCCAGTCCAGCTAGTAAAACAAAAAATGTGGGGGAAATTTTAATATATTAACAATTTTGTAGCAAGAAGTTTCGGCGAAATGTCAGAAATTGGACTATACAGTAGTACCTAATTATTAATGAATGATGTACTGATAATCTTACTGTTCCCTAAATATGATATGCAATCATACATAAAGTATATGTTTGTCTTTGGCAACTAATAACATTTTTAATATCTGTAGAAAAGATTAATATCTGTTTTTGTAGTTCATGCAGGTTGATTCAGAAAATATCATATAAAATAGTTTTGATTTTATATTTTTTTCATTTCTCAAAGCAATGATATCTCATCCCAAATGGTATTTTCACTTCATTCAACCTTAAAAATAAATACATAAATAAATAAATAAATATATATATATATATATATATATATTAATAGAATATCACCCCATAACGAACCCTTTCTGAATAAAAGAGTATAGAAATACAGCTTTAAATGAATAGATGAATACCCAACCTTTCCCCTTAAATCCTGACCTCTGCACCTCCTCGGCAGTTCGCCCATCAGGACCTGATCTATCTCGAGGTCATTTCCAAAGAACACATTTTTTTGTTCCAGACTGCTCTTAGGTACTTTACACACAAAAAAATAGGGTCATAAAAAGCAAAAAAGCACAAATAAAAATCACTTTTATGAGATGTAAAAGAGAGGCCAGGGGCTCCTCCCCGGGCGCCTTGTCACGTCTCCGTCTCGGTGACCCCGGTATACACACCTCCTCCTGTGCAAAGCGGTGATATAGAAAAGGACAAAAAAATATATTAAAAGATTTACTAACACCCCGAGATGGTTAAATACGGCTTTACATTTAGAAGGCATGAACAAGCGTCGAAGCAGCATAAACAGCTGCTCGCTTTTATGCTTGGAATGTCGTCAAGTGTTTCGGTTTTCCTCAGACAAGGTCAAGTATTTCATTTAGCGTCAATTCCTGAATAACATACAGTACATGCATAGAGAATAGACGATAATGATAACTCATAAGTGTTGTAAAATATATAAATAAATAAATAAATAAATAAATAAATAAATAAATAAATAAATAAATAAATACGTGTGCAGTTCTCATTTTCAGAGTTCTACAATATTTCGTTTTATTTTATATGAATACTATAAATCCTATAGCACTTGCTCTAATCCTGTATGATGTCAGCGAAAGTAAAATGGTAAACTGCTATGGGCTTAGGGGGTTTTAAAGATCACCTTTTTGTTCTCTGATATCTATAAAAGTCTGTTCAAAGAGGTGTATACTTTTTTATTTTTGCTTTCTTGAAGTTAATAGGACAAAAAACCTTGTCATGTTACAGAAAAAAATCCAAGTCTGAACTCTGTCTATATCATGTGAAATTCCAGCAATGACTGTAAACTGTAAAAAAAAAAACATGACCTGGAGATATTCTGTGTACATGAAGCTCATGAAGATCAGTTCATCCTCAGCCCAGAGGTCAAACAGACACTTTGTGCCATATTGAAACCAATAAATCTGATTAGTTTCCCTTCTCTACTTTTACAAGAAGAAAGTGTGTGTGTGTGTGTGTGTGTGTGTGTGTGTGTGTGTGTGTGTGTGTGTGTGTGTGTGTGTGTGTGTGTGCGTGCGTGCGTGCGTGAGCTTTTTTGCGCTTTTCATTCCTCTCCCCAGGTGCAGTCATCTCACACGTGAAACTTGATCACAGTTAAAAGTGCCAGCCCTCAAGAGCAAAAATGCTTTTAGGGACTTTTTAAAATGGTGTTTAACAGTATCTTTTTAGTGCACACTAAAAGCTGGCCTTTGCCGCATGAAGCGCAGGCTGCTGGACACAGTGCAGGCTCTGCCAGGGAAGAGCAGGCTTCTTCTAATAGTGGAATGGCCTTTGATGACATCAGTTATGAGTGAAATCTGCTGAAATAAAATGTGGAAATAAAATTATTCAGCGACAAATCAGGTCGAGTTTTTAGTTTTTAATAAAAAGCGAATAAAAGGAAATGTGAAAGACATGCATCATGCAAAAATCACCCAGATAAGAATGGGTTCCCTTTCGAGTCTGGTTCCTCTAAAGGTTTCTTCATTGCACCATCTCGGAGAAGTTTTTCTTTGCCACTGTCACCACTAGATTGCGCATTGGGGATAAACTTATATGGGCTGATTTATAAATTTAAAGGTTTACATTCAGACCCTATTCCACTCTACTCTGTTTTGGGACATTGTCTATAAAAAATGAGAACATAAGAAAAGACAAATCAGGTGAGAAAAGCATGGAAAAAAATGAAACACAATCATACACAATTCGGGAAAAAAATTTAATGTTCGCCGTCTTATGTAAAAAATAAATAAACAAACAAATAAATAAATGATAATAATAAATGGTGCAGGCTTCTTTTAATGGTGAAAAGGCCTTTGATAGCCTGATAGGTCTTTTTCCACTCTACCTGCATCAGTCGATAAGAGAATTCAGCCAAGCTAGTTTATTAAAATGCCCTGTTAGCTAATAAAATAATATTTAATATTAGGCAATACATTACTGTGCCTCACACATGGATTTTTATTATTCTTGTTTATGCATCTTTGCTGTTGTTTATTTGTGTTTTCAGTTGCCAACAACAGCATATCCACCCTTATATTAAACAAAAATGGCAGTTTTCACGTGGTTATGCTTGAAAGTTCACCTGTTATTAAAAATATGGGATCAAATATAAGAAATCAAACCACGTCCTCATGGAAAAATAAATAATTTAGTTGAGAAAGTCATGCAAATGAAATGAATTATGGAAAAATTTTGTGAACTATAAACTGAAATTAAAAAATTAAAAAATTAAAAAAAGTTTGTGTGTAAAAATCATCATAAAAAAAATAAAATAATAAAAAAAAAAATATATATATATATATATATATATATATATATATATATATATATATATATATATATATATATATATATATATATATATATATATTTTATTTTTTTTTTTATGTGAAAATATATTATTCTGAGAAATCAAATGTGAAAAGACACATATCAGGTGAGAAAATCAAAGGTGGAAATTAAATCCACCATTGCCTATATGTCCTATAAAAAACTAATGTAAAAAAAAATAAAAAATGTGAAAGTAAACAAAATTAACTGTGTAAAAAATGTAATTATGTAGCAATACAGTTGTGTTCTGATTGACACATTTTCGCAGCGAGTGCATGTGCTGTTACATGCATTCACTGTAAAAAATGTGTGAAACAGAACCCTTTCAGACACATGTAAAGTATCTAAAACACCATGTTTAAATTTCACACCCGTGCAAAGCATGTAATTACTCATACATGAAGTTCAAGTGACGTTTCTTTAAAGGCATACTTTTCCGACTCACATAAACCTTAAGAAGCTCTTTGATGAACCAAAATACGACTAAAGTACATACTGCTCTAAACATATACGCTGATTTGAAAACATTGCCTCCAAAGGAACTGGCTAGAAAAGTGTGTGTATCTCTGTTAAATCATCTTTAAAAGCGACTTTTGTCTGAATCATAAATAATGATGAATGCATTAGTCTTTCTAGAAAGGTGAAAACATCTTGTCACCCCAAGCCTCATGCAGAGGCGAGGCTAGAACAGCAGATCCTTTGACCCTTTCACTCCTATGCTTGTAAAAACAGCCACAGGGGGCACCAGCAAGTGAAGAAATGGAAGCCATGTGACACAACACAGCACCTATAAATATGCACAAGATCACAGGAGCACTTAATGCAAGGGAGGGCTGGCTTCTCTTTTACCATCGGGACTACAACATCTTAAAATGTGCCTGTCGTGTCATATGAAACCAATAAAATGCACAAACTTCCTCGTTTTGTTTAAAAAAAAAAAACACTAAACTTGTACAATTTGAGATCTGGATTTCAACTCAGGGTTACTTTTCCCAGGATGCATTAAAGTCTCAGACCAGGACTTGTAATGGGACTATTAAGAGATCAAGGAGATGCTTTAGAATGGAAATAAGTAATCATATGGTGGGGAGAAGCAGATATTACATATGAACACTCATATTAAATACACACACACATAATTGACAGTTTATATACAATTATATATACGCACATATATACAGTATATATACAGTGCAGTATGCTCTTGAATGTAAAAGTGTACTTTTTTTATATTCTCGTTTTTGTAGCAGCAACTCATTCATAAGGAGCTGTTTCATCGATGATCCATGATTTCTGTATCTAATTAGGAAAAGTAATAATCATAGAGTAAGGTAAAGCAATGTTGTGTAATATATAATGTTGTCAAAGAGAAGCATTCTGTACGTTTTATTAAAGAACATGCGGTTATAGAAAAATAAATAATAAAACACTATTTTTTAATATAAATATGCATATAAAATCTGGGTATGCATAGAAATGATCTTCATTACTATCATCATCATCTCAACAACACATCTGCAACCCATCTAGAAAACACATCTATAAAATAGTCAGAGTATGTGAAATTTTAATTAATAACTATATATATATATATATATATATATATATATATATATATATATATATATATATATATATATATATATATATATATATATATACAGTACAGACCAAAAGTTTGGACACACCTTCTCATTCAAAGAGTTTTCTTTATTTTCATGACTATGAAAATTGTAGTCACACTGAAGGCATCAAAACTATGAATTAACACATGTGGAATTATATATGGAATTATATACATAACAAAAAAGTGAACTGAAAATATGTCATATTGTAGGTTCTTCAAAGTAGGCATCAAGAGAATGCCAAGAGTGTGCAAAGCAGTAATCTAAGCAAAAGGTTGCTACTTTAAAGAATCTACAAAATGACATATTTTCAGTTGTTTCCCACTTTTTTGTTATGTATATAATTCCACATGTGTTAATTCATAGTTTTGATGCCTTCAGTGTGAATCTACAATTTTTATAGTCATGAAAATAAAGAAAACGCTTTGAATGAGAAGGTGTGTCCAAACTTTTGGTCTGTACTGTATATATATATATATATATATATATATATATATATATATATATATATATATATATATATATATATATATATATATATATATATATACTGTATGTGTGTTTCATGTTTTGGATATATATAATTTTTACACTGTACTACAGATGAAAATGGACCATACTTCTTTTAAAGACTCCAGTATAGAGTTATTAAAATAAATGAAATTAACCAGCAGAATATAACAGGAGAGATGACATCAAGTCCTCTGCCAGAGACTCATTACCTCATAGGAAGGAAATAGAGGATCTGGGTGACAGACTCTGTGAGCAGGCCTGGGTCTCTGTTCCACTGTCAATGGACAGGAACACCCAGACTTCACAACAACCAGCTTGCCACTAACTATTTCCTCCAGCCAGAGACAGAAGCCAAAAAATGAATTTGATTGGTTTTTATTAAGAAGTATTAGAACTTTGGGACATTTTAAAATTGGATTATTTTTTTCTTCTTTTGTCTGTTTTTATTTTATTTTATTTTTTTACATGTACATGTATGATTCCCTATTATATTGTAAAGAAAACATTAAAGCATTAAAGCTGGTGTTAAAGTATTAAAGTTTTTGTTTATCCTAAACGTATCTATTTTAAATACTTATATTATTTTAACAGTGATATTTTTGGAGATACCAGCAAATAAATGTATTTATGAATTAGTGTATTGAATAAATTGCAGCACACTCTAATCCTTTCAGTATCAGGTGTAGTCTCTTTTACTTTTAATGACTACTTACCCTGATGTTCAAGCTAAAAAAATGAAGTACTTGCTTCTCTCTTCTAGCTATGGAAACTCAGCAGAGGCACCAATTATCTCGAAATGCCAGACCTCTAGCACTATAGGACCAGTCCAGGAAATAATTCAGTCCAATCAATTGGAATTGTTGCTTTACCATATGATAGATAGAACCAAAAATCTCAAGTCGAAAGTCACTGAAACTAATATCACAGCTCTAGTTCTTGTACATCCCCAGAAAATGAATTTTCACCTGCTGCTCTGTCACTTGCTAGTGCAAATATATGGTCGGCAGTCAGAGAAACATTTGAGTGGAGGATGCTGAATGAAGGTCGGATTGAATGGCAACTGGCTACTAATATCATTTATGTCCCGTTGTGGAAGAAAACGATGTACCATGGTAAAGGTGCTATCGTGGATGATCCTTTTATTAGGGTCCCACAAAAATGCTCCAACAACCAGTCCCTGCTCTTAATGCCCAGTTCCCTTTTGTCTCATGTTCCTGCAAAGGAGCTTTGGCTTGTCTGGAGCCTGCCTCTGAGGCCGAAATGCTTTAATCAGGCCAGAATCCTTAATGAATGGAGGCCGAGAGTCTGCTGAAGAGAGGAGGAAGAAGGAAGGCAATTTCTGGAAATGATTACTGACTCATTTCCTTGTTTATCCTGCCTTTGAAAGAGAGAGACCCCCACTCCTTCCACCCCACTGGCCCTTCACTCTACACCACCGCCCCATGAGCGTCTCCAAGACCTCTCTCTGCCACTACTCTATTTTAGTATGATTGTGGCCCCACTTCTGAACATTTGGCATACTAGATCAAGCCTGCCCTTGCTTCTTTTCATGTTGGGGGCCTAGCCTCCTCTGGCTCTTGTTCTCTTCAAGTGGGGGAGCCGGCTTAGTCTGAAGTTAATGGCTGGAAATCTCCAACTAACCTCCCCAACAGCTGTCTCTTCAGCCTCTTTCTGTACCTCTCCTTTCTTACCATTTCCCCCTTGTTGTTTTTGTTTTTCTATTCTCTTCTCTTTCTTCGACCAATCAAAAGAAGGATGAAGGCCATGGCCCAGCTTGTTGATAAAACAACCACTCCAAGAAAAATTTTTCCCAAAATTTGCTTTCTCCAAGTGGCAGGAGGCCGGAAAGGGGGAGGGTTCTGCAGGCTGGACTCTTTTTTTCCACCTAAGTCCTGTTGAAAAGTAGAATAGACAAGCCCTCGCCATTGGACTTACCTTTCATTTATTTGATGTCCATGCTCAAAAGGCATTGGGAGTTTTCAGTCCTCCTTGGAGAGTGCATTAATGATGTAGGAGGTGGGCTTGTTGAATTTTTGCCTTCACACAGCTCTATTTAAGATACAGATAGCTGAGTAAAATCAGAAGTTTGTGGAGAGAGATTTACTGTAGTGTGAAAGAGAAACAGTTCTTTGATTGATTTATTGCAAATTGTTCATTGCTGGAGGACAAGTCTTCCATATATAAAAAAAAATCTTTGTTTGTTAAGATATTGTGGATGGCTTAGAATTGGACATAATTAAGTGATTAATCACCATGATAAAATACTTCAGTCTCAACCTTGACTGCACAATAGTTACAACAACTGTCCAAAGTTCCCAGATTTAAATACTGGTACACTAGCACGTGTTAGTCCCCTGGTGGTCTAGTGGTTAAGATGCAGCGCTCTCACCGCTGCGACCCGGGTTCGATCCCCGGTCAGGGAACCATCCCCAGCTACTCTTAGTGCCGGTCCCAAGCCCGGATAAATTGGGGAGGGTTGCGTTAGGAAGGGCATCCAGCGTAAAACATGTGCCAAATCAAACATGCGGAGGATCCGCTGTGGCGACCCCTAACGGGAGAAGCCGAAAGAAAGTTTTACACTAGCACGTGCTAGTTCATATTGCATTAAGGTAAATAAATATGCTCAACTCTTGACGCCTGCTTCTCTCACCAGTTGTGATGAACTCTAGTCACAATGCATGTGGCCTTGTGCATGTTTTAACCCACGTAATGTGGCCTGGCAAGTAAACATTTAACTGAGATCTGCATTAAGCAGACAGTGGTAGAATCAGGCCACCCCTCCCCTTTGTCCTGACAACCCTGACCACAGTCTAAGGCAATGACTGAAGCTGGGTGAGGCAGGAGTTGATGTACCCCCCTGAAGGATATATTTGTTTTCAGTAAACACCACTAAATACAGTACCTGTTTGCCCAACCCACCACATCAAATGCTCATTTTTCTTTTCCCCCACTAATCGGGAGAACAAATTTTGGTGCCTTTGCAAACACTAAATCATTGTGAAAAAAACAAAACAAATCAGGAACCTCTGGTGCCAGGAACTTGCTCTGAGCCTGGTCCTCTCTGTCCCCTTGCACTGATGACGAGGGGGGTTTTCTGCTTTATCAGACCTGTCAGCTTTTCACTTGCAATTAATATCTGTCTGCCTCAAGCTTGTCAGATGTCACAAATTTAGCACCCAGTCACTGGAGCGGACAAATAAGGCTAAGGCACATTGACACTTCTGGTGTGAAAGAAGATTCTAATTCTGAATAATTAGCTGATGAGAGCAGGCAGGAGAGGAGGCGGGAGGTGAGGAAGGAGGGAGAGAAGAAGAAGAGGGAGAGGTGGCAGAGCGTCGTAAGCATTTTGTTTAACCGGAGGGCATTTCAGCAGTCCTCTGTCTGTCCCTCTGACCTCATCTAGGGGTTTTTGTCTTAGGTTTAAAGTGTTTTAATGAGATGCTTTATGACAAAATATTATATGGGGTTGTTACATAATCAATTAACCATTTGCCCTGCTCTTGTTTTAGTTATACCATTTCAATACAGTAGCATTCTGTATTATTAGCAGAATATGTTTTGTATATTTATGTTTTATCTTACGGCTTCTCCCATTAGAAGTCGCCACAGCGGATCATCTGTCTCCATACCCCCCTGTCCTCTACATCTGCCTCTTTCAACCCAACTACCTGCAAGTCTTCCTTCACCACATCCATAAACCTCCTCCCTGGTCTTCCTCTTTTCCTCCATCCTAGTGGCTCCATCCTCAGCATTCTCCTACCGATATATCCCATTTCCCTCCTCTGCACATGTCCAAACCAACCCAATCTCGCCTCCCTCAGCATGTCTCCAAAACGTCCTACATGTGCTGTCCCTCTAGTAAACTCTTTTCTAATCCTGTCCATCGTCGTCACTCCCAACGAAAAACTTAACATCTTCAGCTCTGCTACCTCCAGCTCCGCCTCCTGTCTTTTACTCAATGCCACTGTCTCTAAACCGTACAACATCACAGGTCACACCACAGTCCTGTAAACTTTCCCTTCCACTCTTGCAGACACCCTTCTATCACACATACACACACACACACACACACACAATTTTTTTTTTTATGACAGTTTTACCTCTGACTGTTACTGACACTGGAGACTTCTTAAAAAAGGGTATAAGAGAACCTTTTTACAGAAAATGTCCCAATATATAAATACTATTGTCAAAGCTGCTGTTTTATAGAAATCTTCTAGCGTGTCAGGTTTAATAATTCAGTAGTTCTGTGGTTTAACAATACTTAATAATAATCAAATGCAGGTAAATAATATTGAAAGGTGGAACCACATTTACAGCCAAATCTCTAACCCTAGATATTCTAGTCATTTATTTTTATTATTATTTTCTGATCATGAAAACAAAATGTACTACAGTTGAATTTGGCCTACACTTCAGTCTCAATAGAAACCAAATATGAAACAGAAATGTCTACAGAAACCTATTTGTATTGACACTAAAGAAACAGAAAACAAGAACCGAAAGGATGGCCTGCCCAGTCCTTGAGTGAATAGATTGCTCATTCATTGCAAAATTACATTTCCATTTGAATGCCACTACCAAGGATGCCATTGCCTCATCTGACATTCCACTCAAAGTAACATGATCCAACTGCTGCAAATACATGCAGCAATTAGCGATTTCCTTTTGCTAATTTGCTTATTTTGTGCTTCTCCTGTACGTGATGGTTAAATGATCCGCTGTTTGTGGGTAATGTAATCAATGCTTAATGTTAAACATTGATAATTATGCTATTTCCTTTATAAACCCAGCTTCATTCAACAAGTATTTTAAATGCAGCAATGCATTTATACACATTATTTTTTTTAAATCTCTGACTTTGCTCTAGTGTTCGATCTACATCTTTAAGGGTTGCTTGGAGAGACCATGAGAGACCTTCAAGTTTAGATTTATTCTCTTTGCACGTAAAAAAATACTTGGCGTCATTATTGCAGCATGCTGAGTTACGTTCAGGCAATAGAATGTAATAATTATTAGCTTGTGACCATTATACAAACCACAAGCTTATACTTGTGTGTTCCTGAGAGATCTTTATATTATATATCTCTTTCCACTCGTGAATCCAAACAAATATACAAGCATATTTTTAGTGTAATATTCAAAAGGGCAAATTCAATAATCAATATCAGAAGTATGGTCTATAGTCATCAATGTAAACATGGGGGTCAAAACCCGGAAGTCACAAGAGACACCACATGAAGTGAGAACCAGAAAGCAAAGCGGTATGTACATGAAACAAGGCACAGAAGTGTACGTTAACATGAACAAGACTTTATGACAAGGCCAAGACACAAACTAATCAGGAACAAACTCCAGCTAGACTGGGGAACATGGGTGTACAATTGTGGCAAAAATGGAAGATAAACCAAGACAGGGCGGAGACAAGACTCCTATCATAACAAAACGCACATGATAAATGTAAACAAGGAAGCACATGGATGAGGGGAAACAAAACATGACAGGACCTTAACACAAACATGAAAACAGCACTGGTCACGCTCAGAACCATGCTGTGCACTGAGAGAGGAAATACGTGACAGCTGTTGCTGAAATCATGGTTCTGTGTCGTGCACATACATAGAAAAATGAACAGTCACCGGTCGCTCCTGTATGTACTGTGATTCAGAACCTGATTAGAAAAAAAACTGACACCTTATAAACCACACCGTTTCCACTGACTGGTCCCCTTTATCCTGTGATGATAGATTCTTATACTGATAGGAGTGTCGTTTTCTAGAATAGTTTATATATAGTTTAAAAGACTTTAACTAGAGTACCGTATTTTCATTAAGCCGCTACATTTTTTCCACGCTTTGAACCCCGTGGCTTAATCAACGAAGCGGCTAATTTATGAATTTTTCCTGGGTTTTTTTCCGGTTTCACAAACTTTAAGCCAAAAAACTGAGCGACATAACATTAGACCAATGAAATTTCCGAACGGAAACGAAAAAACGCACCTCACCTGTGTTCTGAGCTGCACGGCATCGGGAGAAAAGCTTCACCGATGGTGATTTTTAAACGCACAACGATGCCAAAAGAAAAACTTCCGAGAGAAAAAGTTGTGAAAGGAAGGAGGAAGACAGTGAACAATGACTTTCTTGGTAGGCTACTGTTTAGATACAAGCCGTTGTAACGCGTTGAGTCTGGGTGAAGGGAGAGCTCGCTAACTCCAGTTGCAACAGAAATCATATAGGCACAGAGAGGTTTCCAAAAATCTTGCTTTTTTATTTTTCTTGGCAACAGCGTTACGGGTTAGTCAAAGAAACTTAGAAATGAGCATCAGAAAATAATAAGGACATATTCCTCGGCCTTGCACACATGCAGTAATACCGGAAAATGCGGCGGCAGGCTATTCCCAAAATACCGCTCTGCTCTTAAAGGAGCCACAACATAATTAATTTGTTACACACTGTCTTTTGTTAAAGCCTGTGTAAAGTTCATTAGTTTCAGTGTAGACACCTGCAGCTTATAGACAGGTGGGGCTTATTTATGTTCAAAATAAAAATCTTTGTAAAATTCAGTGGGTGCGGCTTATATTTGGGTGCGCTTTATAGTCCAGAAATTACGGTAAATATATTGTAACTCTCAATGCATGGACATGTTAGGCCTAAATAATACCATCTTTACACCAAATGAAATAATATTGTTGTTGTAACAATGGTGTCTATTAATCCATAATGGTTCCAATGACTTATAAAAGTGCAAGAAAGTTGTTCTGGTGGTTCATTGTGGCCCAACATCTTAGCATTTTCTTAAGGTGCTTTATACTTGTCACATGTATTTTACAGCACAGTGAAATTCTTTCTTTGCAAATCTCAGCAATGTTAGTCAGAGTGCAGGGTCAGTCATGTTACAGCACCCATGAAGCACAGAGGGTTAAAGGTCTTGCTCAAGGGCCCCAGGAGTGGCTACCACCTCCTCATTTATCCATTAATTCATCCATGAATCTAGTGGTATTATTCCAACTGACTGAATCAAACTCCACATTTGAGCCGTTTACTAATTGGGCTTGGGTTAGTGCTTAGTCCACACACCACCAAGGTGGACATTAACCAATGAAATTCCACTGATTTCTAAAATGATATCTATTACTGTTTGCGACAGCGCTCCTAAACCACACACTTTGATGCTCTTGCAAGCTGACAAGCTAAGCCAAGTGACACTGATGGCTTTGGGCACAAATCAGAGTCAGTTTATTACATTCCAGTAGCCAAACAGCTCTTCCTGCTCTAATACTCTTCTCTTCACTCAAAGAGGTGTTCCACTGAAAGCAGGAGCAGATTTTTACTTTCTTCTACCTTTTCTCTCAGTTTTTCAGAAACTTGCATATATCATTTGTATTCTTTTATGCTACCTCTTTCTACTACCACCAATGAAAGACATGATAAAAAAAAAATGTGTGATAAGGGTTATGGTTTCTTTCTGTTATGTTTTTTTCTGAATAGAAAACTATTTAATTTAACTATTCAATTTCGGTGCATTGTACTTTGTTTTTGGAAGCGGCATATGATCTAAATTCTCAGGCAATAAATGACATATTGAGAAACTTTAAGATAAAGATTTAGCGCTTTTACAGAATGAAACGTTTCAGTATTCAGTATGAATAACTTATCATGCCTTATAGTCCTGTTAATGCCCCATCACTCTGTGTGTGTCTGTCTGTGGGAGTTTATGCATTTGTGATATTTTCATTTACTCAGTGATCTTTGACATTTAACCTCTTTATCATGTGAGTAAATTACTGGCTACACAATATAGACTGATATTATTTATTGAAAAATGCCAGGTTCTTGGTGGTTTTTGGTGTTTTTTTTTTTTTTTATCAATCTCACCATTGCATTTTAAGTTTTAATCATCCTTTTCTTTCAAACATAACAATACATTTTTTAATAATCCTTGCAAAAATCAACTGTCTAAGATTAAAAACACCTGTGCAAATGCCATTTTTGTAATAAGCACCAGGTGACCACCATACCCACACACTAAAGATTACTAAAGATGTTTCTTTACTAGTTACTAAGTACTATTAGTAGTAAAATTTTGCATTAAAAAATAAAAGTTTTGGGTTTTATTAGACATAATTATAAGACGCTGAGCAGGCATATACAGTATATATATATATATATATATATATATATATATATATATATATATATATATATATATATATATATATATATATATATGTGCGCCAACAAAGCCCTTTCATTTGTAATCATTGTTGCTGACTTCTGTTTCTTCTTCTAATAGCTTTTCAGGCTCATACAATATTTCTCCAGCAGGACGCTTCTTCAGTGGCATTGAGTATGGTATCTGGATAGCATGCTCAAAAGACCTCTTGTCACTATTCCAGCATCATCACATCAAAGGAACCATGTATGAGGCACCACTGCAACACCTTAGATGTATTTGCGTTGATATTTTGGCGAGCTTGTATTTACTTCTATGTGTCAGCTTCTACTTTCTTTTGTTTAAAGTTTTCATAATCTTTGCCATATTTTACTTTTTTTTTTAAATATAATTGTATTTTAAAAAAATGGCTAGTCATTTGGACATCATTTGATAAGTTTAATTGGAGAAATTGCAGCACAGCTTTGCCACAGAGTCAGTGCTGGTCCAGGTTTTTTTCACTAAAATATTTAGCCAGCTCTGCATCTCTGCCCACCAGTTGCTAGACCCCTGGGGTCAAATTTTTCATAGAGTACATAGAACAAGGTCTAAATTTATAATACGAGCCACCAATAGCACAATACAACAAATACTTTTCACATATGCGTACACACAGCTGTACACAACAGTCATTATTAAATCCCACACACAAGTGAATGCTTATTCATGTGACTAACCAACTTCCCCCCAAAAAAATGCATAGTAGCATGCCTGAGGTGCTGCTTGGTATGGATGACGTGTCAAATGATCTAGGAAGATAATAATAAAAGAGAAGGTACTGTTCCCTCACTTGTTTCTACATATGGATTCTGCAGAAATCTTACACACATTCTCACAAATAAGAAAAAACGAATCATATTCAATGCGTAGAAACATGTGTTATGTGATTTACGCACAAACCTGAGTGTACGCACGGTCAATAAATGACCCCCCTGGACTAGATTATAGTGCCTTCAACTCCTTTTTCTAAAAGCCCTTCAACAGATTGTATTATATTTATGGGAGAAATGTAATCTGGGCCAAATGCCATGTGTCCTTGACAGTATGATTTAGACAATCTAGTCGAGTTGTAACACCTGTTCCTTGTTCTTATTATCATTAAGCTGTCTAAAAATACTCTCTGTATGCCACTGCACTCTTGCTGCTGAAAAATCTATGCCTATGTTTTTTGCTGTAGAAGAGCAAAAGTTGAAGCTCTAAAGATATTTTTTTGTGTGTTTTTTTTGTTCAAGGAAAGCCAATAGAAATAAACATTTAATACCATCTGATAACACATTTCTCGTTTTATTGTTAACTTACCACATGACCAATTCAATTTAATTTGAATTTAATGTATGAAGGCCATAATTAATACACATATTTTATAGCAAGCTTATATGATGTTTATCGTGGGGAAAAAATGCAGAAGATCTGTATTGATTACCATGATCTGAATGACATAAGGGATTTTTATACAACTTCCTCTTTAACAAAATTTCTAAACTGTTTAACATACACCATATAGGCAAAAGTGTATACACACCTGGCCATAAGATTTATATGTGATTTTCTTAACATTCTATTACACATTTAGTCCCCATTTAATGTTACCTTCTCACTTCTGGGAAGATCTCACTTCCACTAGATTTTGGAATGCGTTTATAGAGATTTGTGCTTATTCATCCACAAGGGAGTTAGTAAAATCAGATACGATGTAGAGTGAGGAGGTCTGGGGTCCATTCCAATTTTTCCCATGTAGGGTTGAGGTCAGAGCTCTATAGCAGGCCATTCATGATCTTACACTCCAACCCATGTGAACCATGTCTTCATGCGAAGCTCGCTTTGTGCGCAGGGGAATTGTGATGCTGGAACAGATTGGGGTCTCCTAGTTCAAGTAAAAGAAAGAATCGAATGCTAATGTATGCAAAGACATCCTAAAAAATCTGCTTCCAATTTTGTGGTAACAATTCTATATTTCTGTATCTAAATGGAGGTGGAGGTGAACTTCTGCCGTGATAGGTAATTAATAACTAAAGAACACAAGAACACAAATGAATTGCTAGAAGATACAAATTACACCTAACCCAAGGGCTAAACCTGATCACATGTGGTTCTTTATGGGGTATTTATCTTCCACCCTACTTTCCTCCTGTTTTATTGATCAACATTATGAGCATGTCAAATTATTAACCTGGTGAGAACTCCTGTATGAGAACCAGCCACCACTTAATGAAAATATATTAATTGAAGGTAATTATATCCAATAAATTTTTAACTGAATGATAAATGGAGTGACAAGTGCAAAAAAATGTACATGTCTATGATAAATGCTGTTATGTAAGATGTCTGAATAAAGTATTACTTCTTTCTGTGAAAAGTCATTTTTATTTGACCACTTCGTATCGTTCGTATGGTTAGTATTACTTCCTCTCACAAAATATTTAAACTAATTTCCTACAGTTCGAGCATGTACCTAATACAATTTAGTTTTTTGTTTTATTTATTTGTTTATGTATTTATTTTTACAAGGAACCTTGTGTGTTTGGCTCAATTAATTGGTTAATGTTAAATGATTCAAAAAGCCTTAATGACATACCTTAGACCACCAATGGAAGCAAACCAACAAACAGATTTTTTTTTGAGAACTTTGGCTGTTGCTGTCCGTCATGTGCTCTAGAAAGAATCCAGCGGCCGTGTAAATTGGGTAAGTGGAACAAAGTGCTACAGTAAAAAAAAAAAAAAAAAAAGAAGAAAAGAAAAGAAAAAAATACCTACAATTTTCCAAAGACTGGCCATTTATGGAAGACATGTGGACAGAAGGGGAGCTTAGAATGGCCGGTCCTACTCAAGCTGCTTACTAGCCGCCCGCAGTCAGCGTTGCATGGCAGATCATAAAAGATAATTGCACAGCCTGGATTTTTTAAGACCTTAAGAATGAGTGCTACAAGGGTGGTCAGAGAGTTTACTGTGTGTGTTTGAGTAAGGGTTTACCATGGTCCCACCACAAGCCATGCGAAACGACTGGTGAGGACGGCGCATTTCCATTTTCGATTTTACAGTAACTTCTTTGAGTCTTGTATTATGTTCAGAGGTCAATAAAAACAAAAGGTAGAATTTCACTTGCTTAGGATCTTATGCCACTACGTAAAGAAACAGAGAGCAATTGTCCTAATACTGCCATTTTCGCTTAACAAGGTGTTGTTACAGGTAACAGTACCTATAACAGAAAGAGTGCACACACAGGCACACACACACACACACACATACACACACACAGAACTTGAAGCCGGCCACACAAGAACAAGAAAGGAACCTGGATTACTTATCGCACTAGCTATCACACCAGGGAACCATAACTCTGCTTTATCACCTATTACCATGAAAGTCTATCTAAACAAACACACTAGGCTTAAAGTGAATGTTATGGCGTACTTTTGAATGTTCAAAGACACAAAAAGGTATATAACATAAACATGAATATCAGACAGCTACAGGATGTTCGACTTTAAATATAAACATAAATTAAAATAGAATTCAATGGAATTCTATTTTAATTTATGTTTATAATTAAAATAGAATAGAATTCAATGGAATGGAATGGAATTAAAAAAGTGTGGAGACTCCTGGTTTTAATCTTATTAGTATTAGTGGACAAATTGATTGACTTATGGTTGGTTGTGTTATTAGATGGAACACAAAAAGAAAAATTTACAAAAAATATCTCAAAAAAGAAACAATTAACATTGAGAAAAGTATCTCAGATGGTGATAAAATCATATCAATCATAATAATAATTATTACTAGAATTATTCATTATTATAATGTCCTGTGGGGCAAATTATCGCTCACATTACGGTTCTCTTGATTGTGTCATTGTGCAGTTTATACTTTAGAAAATTTCCAATTGGTCTATCTACATATAGTTTCTCCTCCACAGGGGTAAAAAGGATGTTAGTTTTTCCAGGATGCTGTTCACCCAAATCACACCCATATTTTTATTGCTTATGCTCCTTCTCATTCACTGCAAAAAATTTCTTACAGATGTGTCTGTCACGCATCACAAACGGAGATAATTTCTAGGAGGCATTTTAATCTGTGTAATCACCTGTCAATAATTACCTCCATGAACCTACCACCTGGCCTAGAAAGAAATTGCCACAGCCTCACTTCCTTATCCTCTATGTAATCATTTGCCTAAGAAGTAGTCAAAATGTGCTGTTGTTCTTGGTTACATTAGAAGAGAAATCCAAAATATTCTACGCAGATAATAATCTGATGTGTCATGTAATAAAGAGGATATACGTCTTCATGCACAGATGCTTTAATAAAATGCAAACGTACAAAAAACAAAGGCAAAACGGAAATTTGAGCAAAATCTGTAGAACACGATCAACAACAACAATCATGGAGGACAAACATGAGACAATCAGTGCAGTGCATATACTAGTGCTCCATATCTGTAAGTAGGTTCAGGTGCAAATTTTATGTGACAGTGCAGTGGCTGATGGGAAGTGCAACCCTGCGTGTCTCTTTTTTATTTGCAGCTAATTAAAGATGTAAAACACCAACAATAATTTAGTATTTTTCCTTTTTCAAGTTATACCATACTGAAAATCTCTCAAAGGATTGCAGAGAGAACAAGTTAATTTGGTTAATCTGTATGAAATCACTGCAACATGATAAATGTAACAATGCAACATGATTAAAAAACAGCCAAAAGAGCAACGGATCCCTTTATTGCTGAAGTACATCTTATACATTTTAGTGGCAGAGATCTTGTTTGGCTCCCAAGTACCATTGTTGGTTTGCGAAGTAAAAATGATGGAGTCTTTTATGCACGTCTTACTGAAAAGACTCACAGGGGTTCAAAAGGCCTTTTTGTTGTACAATAATTATGGGTTAAAAAAATTTAAGATTCTTATTTAAATTTCCTGATGAATAAATGCTCCAGTGGCTTAGTGGAAATTCAATTAGTATTATTTTGTAGGTTCGTGCAAAAGATATTCCTTTATCTTCTTCATTTGTCTTTTTCTGTTTCACCTTTTCTCTTCTTCTTCTTCCTCTGAAAGAAAGTATTATGTTTACTAGACAATAGTTCATATTAAAATGTCAAAATATTGATCCATATTGAGTTTTTTTAACACTCAGTACAGAATTATTCGTTTTTGTGGATCCATGAGGCTTATGGCAATTTTTCAATGTCAAAGAATGGCAGGAATAACAGCTATGAACTGTTTCAATCTTGGCCATCAAAATATTAACCAAAAAAGGGAAATGCCTCATTCAGTCTAAAAACTACACTACATAACATTTATTTTATTTGGGATATCATCCTTTTTCATACAGAATTCATGATACATCATTGCTTGATAGGGCAAATTCCACTTTCTTTAACCTTTGCGCCGGCCCTTGAAATGCCTCAGTTTGCTGAAAATGCACAATTGCCGCCCTTGTTTGTGGAAGGTGTTTGTTGAAAACTGCTAGAAGCACACCGCTAAAATACACACACACACTTTCAAAGCACACACCACACACACGCTATGATACAGATGACTTCACAAGGCTGACTGACAGATACTAGGGGGACACTGACATGAAATATAAAGTCTTACATTAGACAATTAACAAGGAGCAAACCTTCTTAACTAGAAAATCCAAGGGAGAATAAAAATGCATTTGGCAACCAGAAGAAAGTACAAGTTTACTATACAGTAAATGACTGGTCCATACTGCACAGTAACAGTAAACTGTATAAAAACATAGTGAAATATATACATCCAAGAATCATTAGAAAGGTTTACAATTTATTACATTTTATACTTCATTTGCTGCACATCTAAATATATTTGCACAATTTTTTACTTACCACCTGGTCAATATATATTCTCATATCTTTTTTTTTTTTCTCATATTCTTAGATTTTACATATAGACCCTTTTACTTAACACAGTTTCTGAGCGTCCGATCAGGTTTTCATTTCACTGCAATTTGTATTCCCGTTAAAACTAGGTTTGTGACCAATAAAAATCTTGAATCTTGAATCACTGGTGTCCACATACTTCTGCCAAAATAGAAGTGTTGGATGAAAAAAACAACTCTCCAGCTCAAATATGACTCAAATATGACTACTCATTTTTTTGATGCAATTCAATTTTCCATTCTCCTGCACATCGTACCTTTTTTTAAAAGCTTTCCATAGTTACAGGAACGCTGTGGGTGTACACCTACTTTGCAGAAACCTTTGCCAGAACCATGGGCTTATGCTTGTTGTCTTGCCACAGGTTATCATTTCACACAGTCTATATGTTTATTTTAATGTAGCGAAGAATGTGTATGTGTGTTTATTCAAAGTAGTGGCGTGTTTTTCTTCTGCAATGTGGTGAAGTCAAAAGAAAGATATTCCACAATAAAATGTAGTGAAGTAAAAGTTTCCGAAAATGAAAGTATTCTGAGAAAGAACAGATACTCGAAAAATGTACAGAAGTACATTAACAAAGTAAAAATACTTCCCCACTGTCCACCAATGCCATATACACTATATGGACAAAAGTGTGTGGACACCTGATCATAAGTATCGTATGTCCTTTTCGAACATCTTATTCCACATTTAATCTCCATTTGCATTTAGTATACGCACCACCCTAGAACTTCGAGTGTGGTTGTAAAGGTAGGTGCTCATTTAGATATGAGGGTGTTAGTAAAGTCAGGTCCTGATGTAGGGTGAGGAGGCCTGGGGTGCAGTAATATGGTTAAGGTCAGAGCTCGATAGCAGGCCATCTATAGCAGCAAGATCTTTCACTCCAACCAATGTAAAGTATATCTTCATGGAACTGGATTTAAGCACAGGTTAATTGACATGCTGGTTTGAGTCTCATAGTCTCATAGTTCAACTGAAAAAAACATGTCCCAAGACCCTTGTCCAATTGTTTAGTTTAAAAGAATTGTTCAACACTACACAATCCACCCACATCTTGTACCATGAACAATGTATTTAGTGACAATGAAATGTAAAATATTTGTTTTTATCCTGAATTTTCTGATTATTAGTCTGATCACACAATGTTTTCAAAATGCATGCATGCTGATATTCTAGGCCACAGGATTTTCACCACAATACTTTCTTTGCAGGTTATTCATGGTTGCTGATTACAGACAGCCCTAATGGCTTGCAGTATATAGAATACATTGTAGGAGGAACTGCTAGATTGTTTTTCAGATGTTCGGCATGAGCAAAGAATAAACAGAAATGCTTGTAAATTTAAAGATCAATGTTTTTCAAATGAGTCAGAAATTGAAATACTACTGGGTTCTAATATGCAACTTACTTTGCATTTTAATCTAGAACCTAGTGTTAAAATTGCTCTTTTTGTAGTCCCAGAGATTGGAGTAACTTTGATACGAGGTGGTATCAAACAGTTTCGAAGCTAACTCTGTTTACAAGAAAGTACTTTATTTATCAATGTTCACACACTATCACCTTCAAAATAGTTCTCTTTAACAACAATACAGTGCTTTCAGCATTCCTGACACTTCTGGAATATGTCCTGGAAGTCTTCTTTTAATGACGACCTTTGAGCTGGATCTTCGTCTTAGGGAAGAAGGCGAAATCCACAGGAGCCAAATTTGGCAAAAAGGCTTGGTGTAGAAGTAAGATCATGTTAATTGTACAAGTTGCCGAATGATTTCCAAATTTTTTAGGGTTGAGCTCATTGAACGTCTTCCTAAACTCTTCACTCAAATACAGCTGTATACAGTTGGCAACATTTAGCAATACCCCGACATGTTCACCCTCCACCACATTGTTGCTCTTCTAATCCCCGAGCCAAACCATCCAACTCACCCCAACGCTCTTTTAAATCAATGCTAAGTCATTGAGATTCCATCTGAGGAGAAATAAATGACCCTCTTTCCCCAACACTGAGGCATCCAGGAAGCTGAGGTCTGACAGTTTGTCTCAGACCATATGCCACATGGCAGTAAGGCCAGGGCAATTCATGAAAGGTTGAGGCAATAGCTAGAGGCGTTGTGTACATATTCCCTGCTCTGTTTGTCTTCTCCAATTTTTCACAAATAAGTGTGAATTAGTCAGAGTCTAGCCTCAGTCACAAGGCCGGCTACACAGTGCACGCCTGCAGTGCTGCCGGGATTCCACTCATCTTTATTTGCCCAATATTTCAGACTGTACTCATAAAAATCTGACGTTTGGGAATTATGATACCATGCTGAAATGAAAAGCTTGCCCTTTCATGGGGCAACAGAGATGGCAATGTTTATATGGTTTTACAGAAATTGTAAGTGATAAGGAGCTAAATAATGAGTATATGAGACAAAAAATAATATCCTATCACATATAATTCCTATAATTACAGTAATGTGAATAATATACACAAAATTTGAGTTTAAAGTCTAAAGAATTGAAACCTACTGTATGTTCAATGATTTTACATTCTATATACACATATTAAGTCAAATGATATATCTCAGCAGTAGAGGTGCAAAAAAAAAAAAAAATATATATATATATATATATATATATATATATATATATATATATATATATATATATATATATATATATATATATATATATATATTTATTTATTTATTTTATAAAAAAAATTTCCCCCAAGAAATGTATTAAGTTTTTAAAAATAGAGTTTTTTTTTATTTGTTTGTTTGTATTTTTGTCTGGTGAAAATGTCTGTGTTGCTTTCAACTTTTGTCACATTTTTTCCAAGTCTCCAAATCTTACAAGAATTCCTATACACAAAAGTTCTCATTAATTGAACATGTTTACGCATTCGATCATTCATTCATTAGATAAAAATGCTATATACCTAATCTTCAACACAAACCGAGGGAGGCTACATTTTGTTCTAAACCGAATGTGCGATTTTAGTTAATTCTTTATATTTATTTATGCAATTTTCTCAACTTTAGGTTCTGTTTTAGAAACTGAGCCACTTTGTATTTCAAACCTACTTGGACACGTGAATCTTCCAACGTACAACAAAGTGACATCGGGATTAAATCCACGCTCAACCATCCTGCTCTGCTCAAATGTGTTTTATTCAACACTAAAGAATGTATCACAAATACACAAGTATAAAAACGAGGGCAAGCATATAGTATGTCACTCAGTCTGATATTCCACAGGCACTGAAGATCATCAGAGCTTGATAAAGGGCAAGACAGGTGAGTGACAGTTGTCTGGGAGAATCAGGAGGAGAAAGAAAGTGCACTGCTTCAGGTTAGGAAGTGTCGGGCTCAAACAGACACGGTGTTTGATGACACTCACAGGCACATGTGTCACAGGTAAGGATGAAAAGCCTCAAAATACTTTCTAGGTGAAAACATGCATATGTGCAATCCCACTCTAACATAAAAAAAATATACAGAGAGGGTATAGAAGATACAACATATGGCCAAACACCTGATCATCATATCGATATGCGGCCTTCTTCAATCGGTTGCCACAAACAGTTGTACAGAATGTGTTTGTATTTTGTAGAATTACAATTTGCCATGACAAACTGGTTGAAAAACCTATAATGCATCTGTGCAAAAAGCTGGCTGTATACTGACGTTTCACGAGATTGTAGTGGAAGAACTTGAGTATCACAGAGTCCTGAACTCAATCTCACTGAACACATTTGGCATGAACAGACTAACCCTTACCTTAATCTCACTAATGTTTTTGTGGCTGAACACAAATCCCACAGTGAAACTCCAAAGTCTGTGGGAAAGCCTTCCCAGAAGAGTGGAGATTTTTCTTTATTTTTTTTTTTAGGCATTTCAGCCATTTTGTGTATATTGTTGCACCATATTAGCACATTGATATATTTTTACTTTTTGTTTACATTTATTTGAGATTAAGTTTACCTATATATATCTATATGTATTGATATATATAGTGTTTGGTAGTTTTCTAATACCTCACAGTATAACTCTATTCCATAATAGTGTACAATTTGAAAATGTCAATTTGTTGTTAATAATGACTAAGCAGCTGATTGTGCTAATGACAACTCTGCTTTGATTGGTTGGAAGGACAGCAAATGCAAGGATATATATACCTGCAAGAGATGACAAAGAAATGTTCCTTTTCCCCTTTTCAAGACTCTTCTTGTACTGAAGTCTAGTTTATTCCTAGATATTTAGACTGAATAAACCCAACCTTTAGACTATGGTGTCCAAAACTTCTTCAATTCCAGACTTTATTTCTTACTGTCAATTTACCCCTAATTTCTGTTTGACATGCAAAAAGACACAACTTATATATCTTACCATATCCATATATTATATCCTTTCTTATATAACTTTAATAAATGTGTAAGTAGAGGCATGACAAAGAACAATTAAGATTAAAAAGTAGATTAGGGGGAGTGGTGGCTCCAGCGGTTAAGGCGCTGGGTTGCCGATCGGAAGGTCTGGGGTTCAAGCCCCGGTATCGCCGAGCTGCCACTCTTGGGCCCTTGAGCAAGGCCCTTAACCCTCTATGCTCCGGGGGTCCCTTACCAGGGAAATATCAAGGTCCGTGACGTCAGAGTGCCGTCGGGCCGCCTTCCCGTGGGCTCACCACCTGCAGGAGGGACCGTAAGGGACGGTGCTGTGAGGATTGGGCAGCAGTTGAAGGCGGGGGCCTGCTTAGACTGCTGCCCCCGCGACGCGGATTACGGATAAGCGGGAGAAAATGAATGAAAGTAGATTATCATTAGTGCCTCTGGTGAGTGTACAGAGCTTGTAGTTAGCATGCTACCAGATATATTAGTACAAAGCCTGGCTAATAACATAGCACACAACCAATGGTTAAAGTGTTGGGTAACTA
This sequence comes from Silurus aristotelis, assembly GCF_946808225.1. NCBI lineage: Eukaryota > Metazoa > Chordata > Actinopteri > Siluriformes > Siluridae > Silurus > Silurus aristotelis. The sequence continues at coordinate 4,936,664 of NC_139599.1, forward strand.
GTTAACTTTAGAAAAGAAACTATAAAAACTACGACATTAGAAGATCTACAGACCCACTACACACTAAACAATGCTTTTTTTCTGGATGTAGAGTTGATTGGCTAGTGATTAGTAGTGAATCTGCAGCACTTTAACATTTAAGTTTTTTTTAAACCCTATCCCTAATCTTTTAAATGTAAAAACCTGTCAGAGCTTCAGCAGCAAACGCTTTATGTATATAGACCATAAGCTCATAAACACTGCTTACTATTAACATACCCCTTAGACTTCACTTTGATCCAGCTGTGCCGATGCATCTCCAGTTATAGCATCATTTTTCATTATTTCCAGTCATTATCTCTCTCCTTTCTCTCTCAGCTTGAGACACAGCCAATACTTATTCGACTAATACGAACAGTGCAATGGTGCAGCTGCTCCTCATTCACTCTCAGACTCGTTCAAACAGATCCAAAAACCTCAGTCCAAAATGAATGCCCCATGTAAACCATGAGGTAAGCTTCTGTATTTCAGTTCTAGGTTGAAATTTGTGCTTAAATCTTCCTACAAGTGATTTACAGCATGTGAACTTGGCTCTGTGCTGAAGAAAGGCTTATCCATAAAATTCTTCATCGCCTGAATGAACAGACAAGTAGGTCGATCAATGGCAGAGGGGATCTGAGTTAACCCTAGTTATATTTCACACAGTTGATAAATGTAAAAAATGGCCAATGAAATATTGTAATGCTTTCATACAGCACCAAAATCTTTTAACTATAAGATACAAGGGAGCAGAATTAAGACAAGCTTTCACAAATGATAACTAGCTAACACTTACACTACTCTGTTTTTGCTTTTGCTAGCTATGTAATTACTTGTTAGTCAATTTTTTGTTCAATTTAGCTGACAAAAACTTCTAATCTTAAACAACAGAGCAACTGCTTTCAAAAATGATTGCAGCTTCTCATTATGACTACTCTGTTTTGCAAGGTATGTAGCTGTTTAATGCTACAAGCTATTTAGCTTTCATCTTTGCCTTTTAGGTAGCAATTTTCCATTAAATCTATCAGCGCTGGATAAATATTTACAATTCCTTAGTAATACATTTTTTTAATACTTTTTTATTGTGATATTAATTTAACTGGTGTTTTTTTAGTGACTGTTAGCAGTTTAGTACTATTTGCAAGTTGGCTAGTTTAGCAAGTTTGAGTTAAATGCTCCTGAGGTTCCAGTGACCACTGTTCCTGCGCGGATCTTCCCACTTTGTCCAGGCCTGCCTCTGGATAGTGTCCTCTTCGATTGGAATCCACTCTGTGCAGCTGGGGATGGTTTCTCATCAATGCCTTGGGTGGTTCCATGAAATTCCGGAGTAAGAACGGGAGTTTTGAGGATGGATTTTGGACTGTAGTTAATGTTAATAGTCTCTTACACTGACTCAGCACTACAGTTTCCTTCTGATCATCATCACCGTACCCCGCAACATTGTATATCTGCAATAAATGGACATTCGGTGCAACCCAGATGAGGGTGGGTTCCCTTTTGAGTCTGGTTCCTCTCAAGGTTTCTTTCTTATGCCATCTCAGGGAGTTTTTCCTTGCCATAGTCGCCACCGGCTCACTCATCAGGGACAAACTTACACTTATAAAGAACATATTCATTTTAATCACCAAATTATTTGTGTAAAGCTGCTTTGAGACAATGTTAATAGCGCTATACAAATAAAAATGAATGGAATTGAATTGAATCTTGCAAGGTAACCAAAAGGTCTCTGAAGTATGATAAACTATAGTTCACATAAACCCTTTAGTTATCTTTCTAGTGAAGATCCACCGGGCTGTTAAAGAGTTGCTACTGGGGTGCATGAACATTTTAAGGAAAATGTATTATATATTATTTATTATGCAGTTTGCCCTATAAGAGCCATTATCCAAATTTACATATTGCACCATTTCAGAAAACATAATTGCAGTAGGCCCAGATTATTAAGAGTTAACCATCTGTCAACGATTTATTTAATGGAGGAGGTAAGAAAAGATCAAGTTATGCAACATGATTGTCTTAAAAAAATTTGAAATATTGGCTATAAGCAAATATATCGAGACCTCAGTTCTAGAAGGTTCATTAAATGTACAACAAAGCAAACCTTGAAAAAAAACTGTGTGTAAGAGCATTTGGAGAAGTTAACATTACCAAAACAATATGTCCAATCCTTTATAAGACTTTATAGAGTTTGGAATGCTTCTTAAAATGATTCTAATTGGAACATTTTTAAATATTTTTCCATTTTAAAGAATCCTTTCCAAAGTGTATTTTTTTTATGTTTTTGTGGTATCTACTTCCATGAAATATAGTGCATGTGGCAGTATCAAAAAAAGTGACAGAATGTCTATGCAAACTAAGTTTCGAACATAAAAAATAGATTCAAATGTTAATTCTTAAAGGAAAGTTCAAGGCCTGTTGACAAAGAAATTATTTATTGATCAGCAATGTTTTATTCAGTGCAGCCAACGAATCAACAACAAGCCCATATTCCTGTCATTTCTACATTGTGTCATACTGTATTAGTCAATATGTTGAAGGAAAATTCCAGCCACTAAAATCTTCTTCTTGTTACTGTCACTCCAATGCTATGGAGACATTGTTTGCTTGTTTCATCTTCTTCCTGTCATTCATCTTTAACATGGCAAAAAAATGGAAACCCACCTCAAAAAGGAGTAACAGCGAACAAACTTTGTTATGCACTTAGTCAAAAAAGCACATGGGTAGATTTTAGGTGGTCCATGGGGTCACCCTGATACCAAGTTGGGTTTGGAGTAAATTGTTACCTCTCTCTGTTCTTTATATCAAAAGGTTCAGCCAATGGTAGTCCCTGGTTGTAAAGCCAAGAATGTTTTATACAATTACAAAATACATACAATACTGTCAATAATCAGATTCAGTTTGGAATAATGAACTGTGCATGGCCAGGTGACATTCAAAGCAATAGTGACTACCATAAAGCATTTCAGGCCGGAAAGAAAACAGTAGGAGGATGCACGAAATCTGACATTCTGAAGTGAAAAGACTTGATTTCCTCTCAGCAGGCATAGCTGAGTAATCACCATGCAGGAGATGTTTGTTGAAGCAGCAGATTGAGGGATCAGTCCCACAGGGTTACACTTGTGCTGCGTGTCATCAGCTCAGTGGGTCAACATTAACCCCTGGCAGGGGCCATATTTCCTCATTCATCTCAATCAGCCTGAAGCCAGCTAGCAGGACAAGGGCATTATACTAAGAGGTGCACACGGCTGAATGTCCATCATCACTTCCGATGCAAGTTTCAGTCAACACATGCTATGCTTAAAATTTCAATAAGCTCCATCCAAAAACAAATACTCACTTGTTTATTCACTTCTGCCATTACTACTAATATTAATGAGGCTTGATGCAATATAGAGGTCATTCTTGAGGTGCAGAAATGTTTTTCTCAAATCCACTCGTTATCTGTCATCCCAATCAAAACCAGTATTGTGGCTATGATGGTGAAGTTCATCTCTTTAAGTGTGTGCAACTTTTTACAAGCAGGTTGTTGGTTGTGTCACATCTGCCAGCCAAATTCTAGGACATCCCCTTTATTGCTCCATCACATCTTGATCTTGTACAACATAAAGCAACCTCCACTAATAAAGCAGCACGTGCTTAAGTTTCCGCTCTGTTCTGACTTTTTGTGTTTGCATTTGCTATTCTGTCATATCATTAAGTCACTTGCACTTGGATTGAACACCACCCCAAATCCTGTCTGTTACAGTCAATCTGTTTGGTGCCAAAAGCATCCTATTGTTTCTGAGGTGGCAGCTCATATAAGAACTTCCAATGGGGTATTCCCCACACAAGAGCCACAATGTTGGAGTTAAAAACAATATTATGGTAATAAAACCATATGTAAATAACGAAACATATTTGTGATGCATGACTATTATAATTTTTAAAATATGTTACGTACATCATAACAGTTTTATATACATATAGGTATAAATATAGATTTATAATTAGATATATATTTGTTGTGAATATCATCAAAAGGAGTCTTACACACTTTCTTTCTGTTTGTATCTTTTGTGTTTGTAATAGTAGTGTTATTATTACTTTTCCACTTAGACATCAATCTTGGGCAGATTGAGGGCAACAAAAGTGAAGTCAAATAAAAGAAATAAAATCTATCTAGACAAAAATGCATGCATAAAAAAAAGAAGTTGTTTTTAAGCATTAATTTATTATTAATTCAAGGTCACACTGAAGTCACACTTCACTACAGAAATTCTTTAGGCTCTTCAACTTGGAAAACACTGGCACTCGCTAAAAGTACAATGATAATTGTTTGCATACATTTTACACCAAACTTGCTGTTGAATATATATGCTGTTGGCATGGTGATGTTTTCTGTCTATGAACAATTTTTTCAGTTCAGTTCCAACACTGTTCACAGTGATGATTTAAATTCAATTAGATTTTCTATATATATTCATATATTCAATATTCTATATTCAATTGGATCTATTTTATATTTAATATAGTTGTAGACATAAAAGGAACAAATGTTCCACAGAATTAAATTAAATTAAACGTGTAAAAAGTATGCATTATTCTTCGCTGTATTTCGTTAAGGAACAAAAAACATTGCGCATTGGTCTGCATCACATTACCATGTTTTTTTAAAAGTATTTTTCTTTAACAGCACATCTAAAAGTGTGGTTTTTTTTCTTATGCAAGTGATTGTGCAGTAGTCAAACACTTGCTTTGGCTTTGAAGAATTATGTTGAGATGCAAATGACCGCGGTGAGAGATGTTGAGGGCGAGAGAGCGGAAGAGAGTGAAAGAGTGTACAGTTGTAATCAGGGTTAAGAGGGACTGATTGATGCAAAACCTACGTAAGAGGAAGGAAACCAGGAACCCAGGGCAGAGGAGCTGTCAAGTACTTCCTAGTCAATGAAGGGGTGTGAAGTGTGCCTGTACGCCTCTCCAACGTGTTTAAGTGAGTCATGGCTGACTCAAGGGAAAGACATTTTTCCTGCCTGACTTATTTCTGCAGTTCCTATAACACATCCTGGTTCTGGTTCCCTAAACAATAGTAAGAAAAGCACTGGCTAGTATATCCGGTCTCATTTTAGAAGACACGTGCATAGACTGACAGCATTTTGTGTGACAGTCCACTACAACTTGTAAGGCTTACAGCTCCTGACACGTGTCTGAATCATTGATGCTTCATGTCTCAGTCCGTCCATAATGACAGTGTTTCCTAGGTACAATGCTCTGTCCTGATGGCTAGTGTTCATTTACATTAGTGTTCTGGGACAACGTCCATCAGGCTAACTCCGAGGGTCTAGCTTTGTCCTCTGGAGTGGAGAAGTGCTGGAGGATACTTTTCTTCTGGCTCTAACAGTTCCGATTTGCGTGAGAGCTCTAATGGTCTCTGTGAAGAATTCAAGAGCAGCGTCATCAGCACTGGACACTGGACACTGATTTGGTCCGGAATAAATGCTTTTCTCTGCTCTTGCTTAATGCGTCTCTACTTTAAGTGGCTGTGTGGCAGTTTGACAGAGGACCTAGGTTCAGAGTGCTCAGACAGGATTGAGTTAATACCCCCACCCCCACCACCCGCTCCCCATCCACCCCAGTTCACAGTGACTTGTTGGTGATTTATATGATGGAAGGAATTCTGTGAAGGGCTGGGATCCCTACTGTAACCTTTTACCCCCACCAGATGTTCCCTCTGAAAACACGATAATGTTCATCCGTAAATCCCCGTGCAAACATATCGAGTGGCTGTTATGTGTTTGTGGCAAGACTGAGAAAAATGACAGATATGGCAGTGGCAATGGATTTTAAACAGAGCTGGAGTGGGGCAATCACTTGCCCCATATGGTCTTGAAAGGCTCAAAAGTGGCAGCTAGTATTTCCCACCATGGCATTGTACAATAATTATTAATTTATTTTTAAATAATTATATCACTATCAGTGAAATTAAGCCAGTAACATTAAATAACTTTACATGGGACATATGAGAGACATATGCCTGGGTATTTTAAAGCTGATAAACAGAATGGCCTCATCCTGACACTCTTACCCAGAGTTACACTTGGCTGGCTAATGCATGGCAGGCTCCCGGCTCACTAGAGATGGAGCTTTGACAGTCCTAGCTAATATCTGTCCTTTTCAAAGTGCATGAATTCTTAATTTGATGTGCTTAAATTGATTCAACTCTGCTTGCCCTGAGCTGTCAATCAGCTGTTCCTTTTCCTAGTGCAGGAAGGGACCTACCATTAAATATCACCAAACACACCATGTTTCTGCCTGTGTCTATACACTAATGCAGTCCAAGGATTCTCAGGCAGAGAATAAAAATATAACATGCTCTGGTAGTGAGACCTTACCTGGGACATTTATTCCTTAAAATTATTTATTTTGTACAACAGCATGTGCCACAATTTCTTTTAATTATCACAATTAATCTTTGCAATTTTTTTAACAAACAACTGCTCTTTTTTTTAATAAACATTCTCATATGTTTTTAGCTGCCCTTGATTTAAAATGTTTATTAGGCAATTCAGGCAATTCCATTATTTGGCAATTCCATTTAACAATTCATACCGGCTTTAATCCACATATTATCCAGGAAGTCCTTTCTCCTGAAGACTTTTCTGTGGTGGAAAACGTACTGATTGTGAACACTGGAGGCTTCTCTCATATATATGTAAATAATCTCCTGTCAGAAAACTATAATATATCAATGATTTGTTAAATAAATTCTTATAGATTATGTCGATTGAGTTATAGTTCCATGTGAATGAGTTGTCACGACATAATGCAATTCAGAACCATTTCATTATTGTTACCATTTGATTTGGAAATAAATCGGTCTCTGAGAATTTAACTGCATTGTGATGTAAAATATTTAAAGGTTTATCTTCCTTCTGTATTTGTATCCTTGTGTTTAATATTTTTGTCATTTCAATAGGAAGTGCTGGTTTATATCAAAGATGAAACTAAACAGGACAAGGTTTTATTTCTATTTTTTCAACCATCATTAATGCATTGCCTGTATTTGCTCTAATGGAGAAGCTTATATCCCTTGTTAAAGAAAAATGAACAATAAGCTGCTAAAGAGGGTTAGAGTACATGTCTATTTTTTTTCCTCATAAGAAGCCCTATATACAATATATTGATCCAATGTGAGTAGAAAAAAAACACAATGCCCAATTTTGCTCTGTTGAAAAGGGTTTATTTTTGTAAATATTTCACAGTTGGTTTTAATAATACTATGTATAATAACACTTCTTCCTCAGTCCAAGTCTATGAGGCTCAATGCATTTAGATTTTTTTTACTGGGTCTTATTCTACTCCTTTTTTGTGGTCTTTAACCAAGGTTGAGAGACATATTTTGTTCAGTGTGTGTGTGTGTGTGTGTATGTGTGTGTGTGTGTGTGTGTGTGGGGGTGATGATTTGTAAATCTATTGCATATCCACTTTTGTTGGCTAGAATAAGGGTTTATCGTTTACCTTGGGGTGTCCTCAACAACCTGAGGCCACTTCAGAAAATTGATTTTAGCATGAGGTAGTCCTCGAAATTACAATATCGCTAAATAATTTACTGATTCAGTCTTGTGAACCCACTTGCCAACAAAAGCCACCTTTTGGTGTTTCCTTGAGATTGTAATTGTAAAAGTTTGGGAGAGCTGTTTGCCTCATATTTCTTTTATGTTTTGCATGTTGTTTAAAGCATGAGCATGACCTACAGATGCTGTTTCAAATGCAGTAAAGCCGACAGGAAATGGGAGATTGTTATACATCAAAATAGCAGCACACGAACTGAACATCAGTAAGTAAAGCGGGCCCGTTTTCCCTGTACAGGCCAAAGAATTGTCGCCCTCCACTTCATGATTAACCGCCTCTTGGTCTGTAGGATGGTCGGAAACTTAAATAGAGAGACTTTTCAAAAACATTAAGCTGCTCTCTACTGTTTGGAGTACACTTTATTACCTCCTTCTCCTTTCATAAGTATATCTCACTTGAGGCATGTGATGGCTTTAATCTTTGGACAGAGGTTTACAGTGTCATGATTAACATTTGGCGCGAGAGAGGCGGCTTTTTGAACGAAACGACGTCGACTAAGAATTTATATGCATACTCGATAGCTTTTAAAGTGTGTGTCACAGACATCTTGTGATCGCATTAAGGAGTTCTCGAAAGAAGGAGAAAACTTCTTTTAAAACGCTTTCTAAAACAGGATCGACAGTAATTGGCACAGAAATTGTTGCCTAGTTTGAATCTTACTAAGCCCACGTTCTTTCCCACCCCCATCTTCCATTCATCCATTATGTGTGCGCAACATACATAATGTCAAATCGATTATGCTGTTCGTAAACTGCCTTTATTCTGGCTTTCCTCCCTGTAAGTCAAAGTGTCTGTTGGGATGTGTGTGAGTCACACTAAAAGCTGTCTTTTTAATGTTTTGCTGTTTCCCCACCAGCTCTGAGGATAGTGCACTTCCCTTTCAGATGTCACATTTCCTCCACATTTTCATGAACTAAATGTTTTTTTTACTGTTTTTACTGTTTTTCCTTTTCTCCCTAATGTATCAAGTATTTTTCTGTTTGGCCCAAAAATATGTCCATAAAGGCCTGTTCTGAATAAACCAAAACCACTTGCATAAAAGTAGTAGTGTGGAGGTACTTTTTGGAGGAATTTGCCATGCTAAAGGTCTCCTTGGTCTCTCATGGACTAATTTCACTTAGGAACATGCCAGATAGTGGGACTCAAACACAACACAATCAAATAATTGCCGTATGATCATTTGAGAACAACTTGAACATTCTTTCAGTTAGAGGGAATATGAAATCCATGAAGCAATGAGTTTCTTAATCAATTTTCCCTCAATACATTGATTGTGGAAGATAAACAAAACTGCACGTTTAATCATGTTCTTGTCTGAAATCTAAACATACATCTAAAGTAAAATCTTGCTGCTTTAGAATCTTGGTTTCTTGGTGACAGTATAAACTTTCTGCTCTACTCTGACTGACCGCATGTCCTCACTTCTATAAAAACGTCTACAGATCTACCTCTCAGGCACAAGGCAGTAGACTAGCAAATATTTGCTTTATTTTTTACTGGGTCCAATATACATTGATTTTTTTCCTTGTTGTTTTTTCAAATTGGTCTTGCCAATTCCACCCTACCAGCCAGCTCTTTCCTGCAGTACAGAGGTACCAATACATGGATCATGATCAACCGTAGATGGGTAGATTGCATGCTATTAAAAAAAAAATGTTAAATGTTAAATGTTAGTCTATTGTCTATCCTCCCCATGGTATTTGCCACTTTTAAGGCAGCCAGTCTGTGATCTCTTCTTTTTTAACACACATCTAACCACAAACGCGGGATGCTGTAAAACTCCTAAGTGACCTAGTTATCCTTCCAACTTATATCTACTAAAAAAAGGGGGCATACAAATGAGTGGGAGAGCTGGACCAATGAGAAACCAAAAAAGTACCACTTCTATGCGTAATCTGAGCAAGATTTTTTTTTTTTTTTTTTATCATTTTGTCTGTTGTTCCAGGTGAGTCACTCCATCATCAAGCATAAGAAGTCTTTACATGATGGTAAGACGATAAAAGAGCGTATAAAAGAGCGTGATAAAAGTATAAGCACCCCTGCTACAATACAGCAATTTGCAGGGAGGGTGCTTCCTTTGATATTTGTAAAGTCAACCAATGACATTTTTTCAATGTGTTTCTCATGCATCACATGGCAACCTCATGCAATTAGAACAATGTTCTGCACACATAAACTCATATTTACATGATTTCCAGTCCTGTTGTGGTTGATAACGTAGAAAGTGAGGGGTTTCCCCACTGCTTCCACCAATAAACTTTCTTTCAGCTTTTCCCATTAACTGTCGCCACAGCGGTTCATCTGCATGTTTGATTTGGCACATGTTTTCACGCTGGATGCCCTTCCTAACGCAACCCTCCCTATTTATCCGGGCTTGGGACCGGCACTAAGAGTGGCTGGGGCTGGTTCCCTGACCGGGGATCGAACCCGGGCTGCAGCGGTGAGAGCGCCGCATCCTAACCACTAGACCACCAGGGACCCTACTGCTGGGAGAGCACCAAATTTGCTCCCTTGGGTTCTGATTGCAGCATGCTGTAGTATATTTGGGATTCAAACTTATGACCTCCTAATGATACAATGAATGACGTCTGCAATGATTGCAAAAAAGAAATGCCTTCAACTTGCCATTCTTTCTACAGTGGTATTACTGGTCATCATGTAGAAGAGGGGCTGCTTCCAAGTACTGGCAACATAAAATAAAGTCAATAAGCAAATGACAGACAAATATCTATACATTTAACTCCAAATTCAGAAAGAAGAGAAAAAGTAGCATTGCTAGCTCACAGCTCTATAAGCCCTACACTAGAGTTTAACTAGAGTTTAGATTATGGTGTGAGAGGAATTTTGCAAGCTCTCTCTATGTTACTGTACATGGGTTTCCTCTGGGTTTCCTGGTTTCCTCCCATCTCCCATTATACATGACTGTGGAAGAATTGTCAACCCCAAATAAGTGTTCGTTATGTATTCCAATCCCAGCTTTGTGTTTCCAGACCCACCATGGACCTATTGATAAGTTATTAATCCATTCAGATGCTTCACATAATCGCACCCTTTAACTGTTTTTTTTAGGTTATTCTGAACACGAGCATCTTCAGTGTAGTAAATATGAAAGGAGCACTTGCCTCTTCACCTCCTTCCTTCACACCACCTTATCTGATTTCTTCTTAAGAAAACAAGACGCTTAACACATGTTCAGTATAAATCATAATGTAGACTGATAATCCAATGAGCATTCCACTGATCTCCAGCCCACTGGAGTGTGAGACAGCTCAATTGATAGGGGTAAATCTTTGGGTTTGTGTTACACACGGTCCAACATCTGCTAACTGGCTGTATTTATTGTACAGCAAACATATTGGTAGTAGCCAAGAGTTTGTAAAAACACCTGAAGGAAACTGAGCCATTCAGCCAAAGAAAAATAAAATTAGCATGATGACTAAGTTCCTCTTTAATCTCCACTGGGAATTCAACTGGCCATTTGTTTTCATTACTTCCCTCTGCTATGGACAAATCACTGGATTCACTTTTTCACCTGAAATGGAGTCACACTGCAGTGTATGTATATATATATATATATATATATATATATATATATATATATATATATATATATATATATATATATATATATACACACACACACAAAATCTTTACTGGTTTTATTGGCCAGTATATAAACAGTAAACAAACATTAAAAAAGTGTGCATCCTTGCTTGAATTTTCTCCTGAGAGTTAACAGCATAAGAGATTCATCAAACATACTGCCAGTGGGAGCTTCTACTAGAGACATTGCTAGTGCTGTAAGACACATACACACACTTACACACAGTTACAGAGATTGGTTCCAGCTTTCGCCACAGTGCCTGTTTGGAGGTAAGTGAAGACATCTTGTAGCTGTTTAAAGGTGTGTAGCATTAACACCCTTGCCCCCAGTGTAAACCTCGGAGGTGACCCACAGCCGACTAACCCCTGTGGCTCTTTGTAATATAGCTGTAACCCAGACCTCTGAGCAAATACCCTACATGAGCGAGTAGAGCTTGTAAGTCCATCCTCTAAAGGGAAGGAGGATTTGGCAATGAGTTCACGAGGACTGGCCAGGAGGTGCATTGAACTGGAAATGCTCTAAAGAGAGCAAAAGCTTTTCTTTTCTTCCACAGTAATTCATCTTCTTCTGTCTTATCTCAAACCACTTTTTTTTCCAATCATGCTTTTCTCTAAACTGCTTTTCAGATATTTAGAGACATTGCATGATATGCAAATATGATTTGTACAAATTGGTTTTAGAAGCATTTAAGGCATGATCTACATTTGGGGTGAGGGGTATCTACCCTAGACCTCTACTACTTCATAATGTCTGTCAGCTTAATATCCCTGAGCTCAGACTGTAGCTAGCTGAATAAATAATTTCTTGTTTTTTTTTTTTAATAGAAACTGGAAAAAATACAGTATTCTGATTAATCCTTATTCGCATAATAGCATCATGTGACCAAACATTGTGTTTAAAAAAGCTAAGCGTTGTGTTTGTTTGAGTTTAGGGTCTCTGAACAATGCTATAACTCCAATACTTCCTGTTATTTAACACATATTAGTACACTATATGTGTGTATATTATCCACCTGTTTTGGGTATGACAACAAATTTAGATATCCAACATAATGCATCCTGTAAATACTTCTGACCCACAGTGTACATTCCTTACACACACTTGAAACACAGCAACATGGTTTCTTAAGCATTGCATTCTCAAGGAGGCACAAGGAGGCTCTCATTTCTTTGTTTCCTAGACTCCATTGTTTTGTGAATGTGTATTGAACATATATTTATGTATTTATGTATTTATTCAACTATGCATACATGTTCGCCTGGTGTGTGTTTAGTGCCTTGTGATGAGGAAGTAAAAAAGCAAACTCTCCATTTCCCCCCTGTGTGAAAGGTGCCCCTGGGAGGTATAAACGAGGGGAAATGTTAAGGCTGAGGCTATGGACGGTGTGTTGGAGCAGAGGCCCGGATTTACAGCTGCCTGGGGTGAAGGCTCACTACGCTTATTTCCCCAGCCAGTTAAAACAAATTGCATGGTCCAACCTCATGTCCCCTCTTTTCCTCCAAGCTACTTAGGCAGTGTTGTTCTTCCGAAAACGATTTAAATTACGCCAAAATAAATACTGTCACATGATGGATAAGCTTTTATATTCCATGCCTTACTAGTATGAATGCTTTTCTCCTCCTGGTCCTGTGGTATCTTTTAAACATATTTGTCCGATATATCAAAAACTTTTAATTTGTTTATACTTATTTTGTTCATTTTCTTTATATGTTGATTGATAATTTATCTGTATTTATATGTCTATAGTCACAAAGTGAATCCTAATATTAGACTAATTTGCATATAATTAAATACAACTGCATAGATGAATAGTAATTCATAATAAATAATGTTAATCACTATTTTGGCTTTTTAGTTATTTATTTTTTTACAATGAATTAAATAAAATTGGATTGAATACCAGTCTAATTAGTTTCATAGACTAACTAATCTTAAGTATTACTTAATACTCACTTAATACTTACTAATATTAAGTATTTAGCTAATGCAACTACTTTGTATAGCTGCATAGGCATATTATTTGAAATATATTTTTATTGCTCAAGTTGATGTTTTGAAGTGTAAAATAGTTTGAAGTCAGCGTTTTTTGGCTAAATATTTTCTTGTCATTACAAATTATATATCAATGAGTCTTGTTGCATAACAAGATTTTGCAGAACAAGTTTGCATAATTTCACAGTTGAATTGGCTTCATTAAGCACACTGTCCTCATAGGGCAATATATTGTCTCTCAGTTTTGTCCATTTGAATATTTTGCAAATAATTGCCTTAGTTATTTTTTAGAGTTCTAATGAACAGAAATATTAAAAACATAGCACACAACGATATACAGTTTTAGATTCAATATTATATATGATATAGCAAGTTTATATTATATAAAACTTTCTTTCGGCTTCTCCCGTTAGGGGTCGCCACAGCGGATCCTCCGCACGTTTGATTTGGCACATGTTTTACGCTGGATGCCCTTCCTAACGCAACCCTCCCCAATTTATCCGGGCTTGGGACCGGCACTAAGAGTGGCTGGGGATGGTTCCCTGACCGGGGATCAAACCCGGGTCGCAGCGGTGGGAGCGCTGCATCTTAACCACTAGCCCACCAGGGGACCGAGCAAGTTTATATTATATAAACTGATGAAATGCTACAGTATCTGTTTTAATTGAGGACTATGTATTTCTGTGCATTTTCTATGTTTAACCCTTTAATAATAATCACACTGGTTATGAAGTTACCTGTAAGGCTTTGGGATCACAGATGTACTCTAGGAAAAATAGGAATATTGTGAATTTAAGTTATAGAAAGCAGAAATTATAGGAAACAGACCAAAGTAGGGTCATCATTATATCTCCTTTGGCTACGTTGACTGGAAAACCGGACTGTTTGAATTTTGTGAGAATTTCTTTCCTCATGTTTCCAGATAACTCCACAGAGACTTGAACTCTGGTGTTTTTTTGTACAAGTTGCAATTAGAAACAGATGTGAGATGATTACAAACCAGCGAGTGTTATCATTGATGTTGTAAGGCTTGTGTCTTCCGTGCCTATCTGTCAGACATCATATAAGAATATGCTAAACGTTTTATTAGGTAAGCACATGATTCTTTGATGATGAATTTTTTCCAGTGTAGGAAAAAACACAATATACATATTTAGATTATTACTAATGCAAATCTGTAATTATAATGATTTAATTACCACGATATAAATGCTTAGTCAGGAGCAGCAATGTCTGATAGAGAAGACACATGATTTTTGCTGGCCTAGTTTATCAGCTGTCTTTAGTTTAAATGGAAACATCATGAACATGATTTGCAAATGTTGCAACTCAAAAGCCTTGGAGATTTCATAGATAGATAGATAGATAGATAGATAGATAGATAGATAGATAGATAGATAGATAGATAGATAGATAGATAGATAGATAGATAGATAGATAGATAGATAGATAGATAGATAGATAGACAGACAGACAGACAGACAGACAGACAGACAGACAGACAGACAGACAGACAGACAGACAGACAGACAGACAGACAGACAGACAGACAGACAGACAGACAGACAGATAGATAGATAGATAGATAGAATCTATGAAATCCAAAGTGGTTGTAGAATGAAGTATGACAAATTATAAAACATGTTGAGCTTACAGAGTAAAAGGAGAGGTCAGGTCTTCTAGCGATCGGAAAACCAAACCATTAACCTGCATAAGCAACGCATTCTAGAGATTAGTTTGAATGCAAAAATGCATATAACTGTGAAAATCTAAAATCTGGCATTCAAAATGCACACACATATGTACATTCAAATATGTATTCCATATAAATATCTACTCACATTCCTGTCACTGCACTGTACCCCATGTTTCCGTGGCCTGCCTATAAAGACCGTTGTCGATGATAATGTCACATAAAAACACAGACTTTCAAATGAGCACTCCAAGGACAGAATGTGTCCAGCAGGCCAGAGCCAGACTGTTTGCAGCTTATTAGTAGTGACAGTTTTTACACTAGGGCAGTGGCAAATCTCACAGCTTGTGAATAACAACCAGATTTCTTTTTTCTTACTATAACATTTACTGCCAAAAAAGGTACTAAGAAGGGTCATGTTCTGGCAGTGTGTGATATTCTGTATTTTTTTCCCCTTAAGGATCAGTGGATGGATTGAGTCATGAGGAAAAGAAATCTGGTTTACACATAAGCAAAGAATTTATGATGTGATCAATTTTACAACGTCAATAGCATGCATAATGAATGAGTTTGTTATAGAGTTTATAGAGAAAGTAGATACAGTAGTAAAATACAAATTTGAGAGGTCGAAAGGAAGTACTAATATCAATATCACTTTCAGGTGGCAGATGAAGAAGAGGCTCTGAGTGAAATGCTGAGTGAAATGTTTCAAGCAATAGTCGATGATAGGACATGCCCATTTTTTTTCCTTTCCCTTTTGTAGGTAGGAACAGGTTATGGCAAAACAGTCTTCACAAGCTGTAGGGGTGGAAGATTTAAGGTGGCTTTGTAGACAGCGAAAAAGCAAGCCAGGAGGATATAGCTGTTAGAACTGTTAAGTTCAAAGTCATCATCTTCTGAAGACATTTGAAGAATCTCTGTAAATTCTTGGAATGGTTACATGGTGAGCACCACATGTGGCGATACACAAGACTGAGTGATAAAATATGCTTGATGGATCTTTTTCCAGGGATCTGGTTACTGTTCTATTGGAGATTCTTGACACTTGGACATAACGTCAAGGAGTGCCTGCAGATGTCTGACGGTTCAAAGAAGGAAATTAGATAGAACATCAACCAATGCGCAATAATTCCTACCCAATTCTAGGAGAAAAAAACAATTAAAACTCTATTTCATTTTTTTGTCTATTTTTAAAAAACAAAGACAATCATATTAGATATTTTCCATTGGTTAGTGCTTGAAACAAAAACAAAAAAAAGCTGCTGTACTGCTGCAACCAACAAGCATGCTGATCTTACACTTTAACAAAACAAAATCTCCTATATGTGTTATAGATTTTAATATATATTTAATATATTTTAGTGCATGTTCCTGGTGTTCTTGTTTGTTGGTAGCCAAATACTGCACAGACAAAACACCAGACCAAAACAGGTGTCATGTGCTTGTTACTGATTGGCTACAGCACAGTTCGATCCAAGAAGGCAGAAGAATGTTTGCAGTCATTAGAAATATGAGACTAATGCTTTTTATTAATGAGGGCAATAATGTGATGTAATTTTAAATGTAAGCTTTAATATGACAGCATTAATATGAGTAATGTGAAGGCTGGAAAATATGGTGATTAAGAATTACTCTTCATTATAAGAAGACAAGTAATTATTTTACACCATGCCATGTCCAATCAGCAAGAGCATGTGATCATTTCCATTTTTTATGTTTTTTTGCATTGTTGTCATGGTTCTGCGCTTGCATTAGAATTGAAACCAAGACATTTTACAATTTACAGCCTCCCCTAATGTAGGCAACAAGTGTCATCAAAACAGTAGGTCCTCAAAATGTTCCTTTTAATATTTATTCCTGTTTAGATTTAGCACTGCTTTCCCCCCTATCAGCCTCCTTAGCAATTAATCAGGGTAGAAATCAGGAATCTGTGAACTGTTATTTTTTCTCCCCCTATACCTTGTTTTGTTCCTCCATGTTACTTTTCAACCGTTGAAATAGGAGTAATGACTCAGAAAGGAAAAAGAATGTTCTTTCAATAGATAATTAGGGAGATTGGTTTACCAGGTCCACTCAAGGTCCATTCATAAGCTGGGACTGAGCTCGCCTGTTGTCTGAAGGGCTGAAGGGGTCCCCGGAGACGCATTCCCTACTGTTTCATTTCTCAGAGCAGGTGCCTGGCAGGTAGTCAATGGCGACACTAGACCAAAAAAAAATAAGAGGCTGGGGGGAAAAGGTCAACATCAGAGGTTGAAGGTCAGGCTCACAAGGTCATTAGGTCAATGGACACTGCAGTGGCAGATGAAATGGGGGAGTGTCTCATACTTCCACTGTATGATTGAGGCTGATCAGAGGATGATACCCGCAAAGATATACTCATTGATCCCTCTGTTTAGCTTTTCAACTAAATGATTAAGGTCACTAATAGATATTAAACTAAGAATTCTGTAGTCCAGAGACTACAAAAAAGGGGTTACTAAACCACTAATTAAATCATTACTATCTTTTTAATTGTCAAAAACAAAGTATTGCTTAAACTTGAAGCATTTTGAAAACCAAAAATTTAAAACACCAGTACTGTCATCATGTTGTGCAAATTGTAGGAGTTCCTCGACCCCAGCTACTTCCCTCCAGTGAATAATTGCTTTAAACTTTTTATTTCTCCATTTTTTCTGAACAAATTGGTCAACTGCCAACTCCCACCTGCTAGCCATTTCTCCCCTATCATATAACATATGAGAACGAGGGGAAGTCACAGGCATCCTCCAAGACATATAAAGCCAGCCAAGGAGGACTTTTCTAACTGTTGCTTAGGGTGTCACAGAGTAACAGAGCAGACCCAAAGGTCTTATCTGCCTGTTACCACATACTTGAGCTCACAGGTGCACGCAATTGCTAGATTCGCTTTGATTGACAGGACAGAGAGTAAGAGAGTAAGGACGGAGAGCAAAATTTGCCTTTGTACCCTTGGCGATAGATGGCGTCCCCAATGCCATGGCATTGTTGTGTTTTTGAACTTGCGATCTCCTGGGAATAAAGCGACCAGTTGTGCTGTTATTCTTGTTTGCACCTATGCACAATAAGTTACCTTCCTAGTTTACTAAAATGTGCCCTGTGCTGGAGTATCTAATTAAATCTCAACCCAAGAAAATTATCTGCCATTGCCCCATAGGCATCTATTGAAAGGAGCCAAGGAAGTAGGATCTGGTGCTATTCATCACGTAGCACCCATAAGGCGATGTCCTGGCAGCGAGCAGAGAAATGCCCTTGGGAAATGCTCTATAAATGTCAGTGTGCTGAATACACGGGATATGGAGGAAACGCATAGAAATGACAGAACACAGAGGCAAATGTATAATGATCTTATGCTCCGAGCATCATAGCATCTCCTATGGCAACTGAAATGTGGGTTATTTGACAATCTTGATGCAACTGGAACAGGAAATTAATAGAACTAAAAAAATATCTTGCAATTTTAAGGCTACGGGTCAGTTTCTGAGTGAGTTTGCGTATTGGAATGTGTCCATTACAATGTGTCCATAGTGTTAATAATTAGTTCCGTTTTGAGTGCTGTGGAAAACTAGGCCTTCCGTTAAAATTTTTGCAAAATTAAGGATATTGATAATCTCATGGTTATAAATTTCTCTTAACATATCGGACTAGTAAGCATATGTTAGTTATAGGAAACCTATGGAATATTGCTCGGAGAGGTCAAAGGGCTATGAAGGTCAAAGGTTTTATCCTCCCCTCATCATAAAGTGCATTATCATCTCCATGGACTAACCATCCAGATGGCTAAGTAGGCCACAGACAGCTGCTGCATACATCCTGGGAGAAAATTGCTATGAAGTATATTTGATTCTTCTTTAAGACATCGAATTACATAAAGAGAAAAAGAAAATCATTATGGAGACATTTTTGGCAGTGCTATAGTGAGCACAAGATTCGATTACTTGGGATTATGTTTGTTTTTCGCAGGTTGCTTGGTCGTTAGCGTTGCTATTTCTTAGAGGAATCGTTTTAATCATGGTTTCCGACAAGACGAAACAGAAAATGAAGAGCAAAAACTAAATATATAAATATTATATATGTTCAATATATAAAAATGTAACAACTAAAACTAAACAAAAATATGCCTACAAAAGTGAATTGTTGATTAATGTTGCTACTTTTTGAACATTTTTATTTTGTCTGCCAAATTAGGTACCAAAGCAATATATAATTAATTAAATTAAATAGTTTATAGTTAAACAATAACATTGCGTAAATTATAGCAACAAATTAAACAAACAGTACTGAATACAAAGTATATCAGGGGTTCTCAGACTTAATGCAATTACGGACTGTTTGTAAAATAAACAGACCCTCCTCAGTACTGATTCATTTTTATAAATTTTTAAAACTTAAAAATCTTAAGTTATTAGGCTTAGTATTTAATTATATACACTACAATTTCTATATTGGAACCATAGATCTTTATTTCTTAGTTGTTTCACCCACAGGGCATATCATCATTATTATTATTATTATTATTATTATTATTATTATTATTATTATTATTATTATTATTATTATTATTATTATTTATAAACCTACTAGTTTTCTGACTTGTCATTTAAAATAATCCCATTTAATATAAGTGACTAGTCAAATGGTATGTGATTTTTTACCACTAAAATAAAATAAATGAAATAGATCACATATCCCAAGGATATTCTTCATGGACTAAAAGAACCATGGGCCAAAATGACATCAAATAACAAGGTGTAATTTAATATATTTGCAGCGCCCCCCTTTCTCTAAATGAAACCTGTCTAAATGCTATGTGTGTGTTTAGGTCAGGCCCCAAGCTGGGGGTCTCTCCCTGGAAACTCAGGGTAAACCTGCTGCGTTCAGTCAACGCATTGTAAATCATCTGCTCTCTCTGTAGCTTGCCACGCTCCACACTAAGCGACTCTGCAAGAATAAAATGAGACGTAATATTATCCACCAAACTAATCCTGGACTCGAACAATTGCTGGCATAGCGGAGTGGAGAGGTGATGATGCCCTCTTATGAATGCGGGCAAGACATGTGCTACTGCGGCAGTGGTGAGGATGAGAGGCTTACAGGATAGGCTTGACAGCCCTGATTGAGACATAGTATTGAATTAATGGCTGCTCACTCAGTGACTTAGGGATCATATACACGGCTATAGACCACAGTTATATGGCATGAACAAATATGGAACTGTGCTGATTAATAAAAATGAGATCCTCTCTTTTCAAAAAATTGTTTTATTTCGCACTTGCGACTGAAAACCACAAACAATCTTTATTAATTCGTCTTCAGTAGTTGCTTTATCCTGGACAACAAATCTTGAGCCTGTCCGGAGCTGGGAATGCTGGGAGTGCTTTAGGAGCAAATACCCATTGAATAGAAAAATGCATTCACCATCAATTTAAAGGGCAGTTTGGAGTCCAAAACACATATTAGCTTGCTAAATAGCATGTCAATGTCATTAGAGTTTTTTCAGTAACAGCTCATTCACAGGATCTTGTACACAATCTAAGGCTGGTGCTATACAAAATTCTATATAACAACATCATATAATTTAAAAAAAGAAAGTTTATAGAATTACCTAAAATATTGTCTATTGAGGGAAGGACTCACTTATTATATATCTTTATTACTTGTCAAAGACATAATCATACTTGTCTCACAGACATTCCAGAACTATAACTATGACTATAAGTGAATAAAATGTTTGGTCTATCGCTTTGTAATTAATAAAATATTTTCAATTGGTTGCAATTGATCTACTAGTTATAAAAACACTATACTGTCATTGGAAAGTAATGAATACCAGAGCAGTGATTAACTTGTCCCTGATTACATTTATGGCATTTGGCAGACACCCTTATCCAGAGCAACTTACAACTGAGCAGGGAAGGGTTAAGGGCCTTTTTAAGGGCCCAGCAGTGTGCAGCTTAGTGGTGGTGGGATTTAAACTTGTGACCTTCCTATCCAAAGTCCAACACCCCAACCACAGAGCTACCACGGAGCTACCACCTCCCTACCACCACTTTACCACCACTCCCTAATTATTTTCCTTTAACTGCACACCATGTTGCGTTTTATCCTTACATTCAGTATTAACCATGGCAAGTCATAAAATGGCATGCTGTATATACTGTATTTAGTGTGAAACTCGTGTTTTCTAAAACTACATTAAGCTAGATGTGCTTCCTGCATATTATAATAGAACAATTATCTACCTGAAAATCTGCACCACTCTCTGCTTGTACTAACCAGAGACCTAATAAGCCTAATATATCCTGAAAGCAAGAAGCAGACCTTCATTCCTGTCAATAGCCAGTAGGAGGAATGTCTCTAAATCTCTATTCTGGTCTCAATGATAACATCAGTAACCAAGCAGGGAAAAAAAGCCACAGGCCATGAGACAGACTTTTATAGACGTCTATCTGTGCGACTGATCAACTCGAAAAGCCTCGGAGACTGGCCAACCTGTTTATCCCCCTTCCCCAGACCAGGAGACACAAGCTCTACAGTCTAACCTGTGTAAATCAAACCCTATCATTGACACTTTGAACATTTCCCAAGTCAGCTTGGCCAAAGAGGTCGATCTGATATACGCTGACCAATTAAGATCTTAAGGGGAACACTACAAAGCACTTTTTTTTTTTTGTAATCTGTAAATTCTGTTGTAAATAAGAGAGTGGAATCACAGCTTTCTGGCATATCCTTGTCATGCTCCATTGTGTGTATTTTGATAGTATTGTTTATTGTAATATTATCATAGAAATATTTGTACTGAACGAGATTTGGTAAAATCCTGAATAGTAATTTAGTAACAAAGAAACACTTTTCTGTTCTCCTTTGCTTAAGTTTGCTCCCGAATCCTCCAGCAATTTCATCAACCTACGTTTCTCGTTCCTTCATGCCGGCTTAAAAAATAAAACACACCATCCAGATAAACAGCGTGTATTCAGCAACCACTCTTTTTTACTAACCATAGAATTCATATTCAAGCACTCTTTGCTCTGATGGACTGCTTCATTCTTTCCCAGCTTCAATGTTCCACTTTTACCACAACAACAACAACAAGGGGAAATAAAAAGAGTAATGTGTTCTCCAGGGAGTGAGGATAATGAAATCAGAGCATCCAAGGTAGCGCAAAGCTTGGGCCCTGCCAGGTCTCTCAGAGAATGAGCTTCTTTTGGCAGCCACTTGCAGTTTTAGCTGGAGCAGCAGATTTCTTTGAGGCACAAGGCACCTTTACAGAAGTGAGCCGTGCATTAACAATACGGCCGCGGGAGTGCATTAGTGTGGGTGCCTCCTGATTGTACTCCCTTGTTAATATTGCCCTAACAGTGCTTTTGATTTTATTTTCATTTTTCTCTTCCTCGTCCGAGAATCAGATTAGGATCGATTGCTCAGGCCCGGAGCGCACCGGCAGCTGAATGGCACGCTGTTGAATTGTGCTGGCCCGCCTCTGCGAGTATTCAGGCGACTAAATAGAATGATTTGCCCTTATATGTCAAATTCCCTTCAAGACACAGATGTCAATACCAATTAGATTGTCTGCAGCCACTATGGTGACTCAAAAGCCTGTTTTCATTTTTCTTTCTCTTTTTTTATGCATATCTGCATTTGGCAAGGTTGAGTGCCGTCCACTGCAAAAGAAATTAATAAATAAAAGTTCCAAATCAGTTTAATCACAGCCACTGAGAGGACATTACACTAAACGCATTAGGGTCTGACAGAGAGAAGAGACTTGAGAAAAGGCTAAGTTTAGCTAAGTCTATCATGTTTGTCAGCAGAAAGTGGAGACAAAAATAAAGACAACTGAAATTAGAAATAAAAAGACAAATGGAAAGAGGAGTCGGCAAAAATACATATTTCATGACCAAATGTCTGTCTACAATAAGGCTTTTGAATGGGCTAACATGATCACGTCAAAACAAAAATGCCCCTTTTGTAAAAGCTAGCTATACCCAAAACAAAAAGCTATTAGGAAGACACATAAATTAAGTTTACATAAAAGATGTTAGAAGTAATATGGCTACTGTACTTAGGGTATACATAGAAGTCAACAAAGGAATCTTAAACATAATCATGTTTGTGTAATAACTATTCAAAGGAATGTATTACATTAAAAGCTTTGCCATCAAATACTTCAAAAACATCAAATACTTTAAACAGGTATATATGACAATGTGAATCATATATGGATGTGTAAATTATAATACTGAATGTCATAGCCATATTATCCCTTAGAAAATAATAAATATTGCACTGAATACTGTGTCCTGGAGTGTTTCATTCATCCTCTCACACCATAGCATTTTGTCAATGATTACATTTAATTCTTCCTTCAAGCTTCCATCAGGCTTCTCAACACAGAACTCCACTAAAACTCATGCACACACACTCAACTGTGTGACTGATCTGTAACAACCCGGACTCAAACACACAATTGTACTAACTTCACACATCCATACCCATATTATTTCACCTCATTACTATAAACTGTTTGCTGTTTAAATGCTGTTTTTGCACACCCTTTTCTTGACAGCTGCTATAGTTTTTTTGCACAAACAATTTTGTTTGCATTTTGTTTAATTACAATGTTTACTCCTGTACTCTGTACTCTTTTACACACCGCACTGTGTAATATACAGTAGGTTTACTGGCGGCGCTATTTTGTGTTTTGTGTATTGTCTTGTGTTGTCTGTCTTGCACTGTTTGCACCAGGTTGCACACGATGTACTTTATGTGGTGAGATCACTTACTAGTCGTTAGCTCTGTGTTTTAAGTTACGTAGCTTTATGTCGTCTATGTAGCACCAGGTTTCAGGAGGAACGTTGTTTTATTTTACTGTGTACTGCGTGAGCTATATATATGGTTGAAATGACAATAAAAGCTTCTTTACTTGACTTGACTATTTTATTAATTAAAGAACAACACTTTTAACATAAATTACACAATCTATTTATAATTACAGTAAATTGTACAAAAATTCTGTTCATGTAAACCAACATTCCATCACCATCACAACATTCCAACATAAACCATCACTCTGTCTTTCTTACTTTTAAGCTGCAAAAAAATCTTGTTATCTCTTATCAATAAACCATAAACCAGTCCTGAAGATTTTTCCAGATCAGAAATCTTAGAAAAAGCTTGCCCTTTGAGTGACTCAAAGTAGAGAATACTGCAAAGAAATTCTTCCTAAAAGGCAAAATTCATATCTGCACATTCAACAGCATTGGCTTAATTAGGCAGAACAAATTAAAGCTTTAAATTAGTACATTTTCAATTAAGAACTTCTCAAAAAATTAGCAATAACCTCCCCAAATACATATAATCTACTCAATTAGCTCAATTTCTGCATAGCAGTAGCCAAATCTAAGAGCCACATCTATGGCAAACACCATTTTAGCAATTGGTTGCATTTCATCTGAAAATATTGTTTAAACTAAAAGAGGTTTACTTTCCTGTACAGATGAAAACAGACTGCAAGGTCCATATTGATGGCTGGTCATCAGTAAAGTGCTCCAATCATTAAAGATTCAACTATTGAAAGCTGGGATGTCTGTCGCTGGTGCCACTGATGAGTGCATTGTCTATTACCTTCTACTTAACAAACTAATTATGGAACTCGATAATCTGTAAATATTATAGCAAAACGCATGGCATAGAAAGAGCACATTACTGTCCATTCTGCTTTAGTGTACTGTAAAGCTGCCCTACTCGACTAAATTACCATAGACAGGCACATCTTTTTCTCTGATGTTGACACATTTATCTTGTTAGGACACGGCTTGCTGAATCAGAGTGCTACATGACTCTTAGAAGTATTGCTTTTGGCCTGAAATTGAACACGCCAATAAGGAAAGGGCTTTTCTGTTGTATGTAATGCTCTTCCTTACTAGGTAGAATGACACAGTTTAATTTTCTGAAAGCTTTTTAGTCTGTGCATAGTTGTTAATGTGTGATGTCTCTATGTATCAGTGCAGTCAATAGATAGAAAAAACACAAGCCTGGGAGATCAGTAAATGAACTGTGGACTGACGCAAGCCTACATAAAGATACATTATATTGACAAAGGTATTGGGAGACCTGACTTTTCCAGCAATTTGTGATTTTTACCACATATAGGACATCTTTGGAGGTGGCAGCATTAAATGTTTCCCTTCACTTAAACTTGGAGACCTAAACATAACAATGCCCGTGCGCACAAAGCTAGCTCCATAAAGATATGCTTTGCATGGTTTGGAGTGGAAAATCTTGAGTGGCTTGCTATAGAGCTCTATGCTATTAAACAGCTTTGGGATGAATTGGAACGCTAACTAAAGCCCAGGCCTTCTCTCCTTACATCAGTACCTGACTTTGTGGCTGAATGAGCACAAATCTCCACAACTTAACTCCAAAATGTAGTGGAACATCTTCCCAGAAAAGTAGAGGTTATTAACCAGCAAATGGAGAATAAATGTGGAATGGGATTTTTTAGAATAACATGCAAATCCTATAGCCAGGTGTCCACAAATGTTTATCTGTATAGTGTTTAGAGTCAGTTAATGACTGTTTGGTTATTTATAGACTATTGAGACTTATTAAAAGATTTGCATTGATTTGTGTAAATCAAGCAGAACATGAAGCAGAATCTGGGAAAAGAAGGAGAAAAAGTTTACATTTTACTCAGATTGCTAGGTTTTTGCAGTGTTGTTCAAAACTCCTGTTCTTTTCAGCTAGCGTTCTAGCTAGTTAGGCTACTTTAAGAAATTATCCAACTAGCCAAACTGCTTGATAGGAATTTAGCTATTTTAGTAGAACATAAAAGCTTTTAATGCACTTACCTCATTAAGGATTAATACCTTCCATTTAGAGTCCATATAACTTTACTGTACTGTACATTCCAGCTATTTCTGCAGAACATTTACAAAAAAAAATTATATGATTGAAATCTCTAAAAGCATTACATAAAGTCTTAATGTTTGAGATTTTAAGATTTTTATTTTCGACTCTTTTAGCAAAAAACATTTTTTTGTTTAATAAGATGTGTGTACTTCAACATAGAATAATTCAAATATTTTCCTTGTTTTCCAGTTTGTTAAAGCTAGTGGTTCCTGAGATATTAATAATAATTAGTCTGCTTACTGTATGAAGCTAGAAATGGAAAAGTGCTAGTTGTAGTAGGCACACACATTAATTAAAACAAATTTTCTAGATCATTATAAACAGATATGTACACATTATATTTTCAAACAAGCACAGGCAAACAATATGCCACTTGACCAGGTGGACATATCTTGTCTTAAAAAGAATAGACCTCAGTAAACTTGACCTTAATGGACCTAGATAATAACAGATAGTATGTATGATCAATTATTCAAAGAAGTCACTGCTGCACTCGCATTGTCTGTTGTAAAAGATACAGATATATGTTGAGGGTTTTTTTTTTTAGGTATTCATTCCCTAATTGTACTCCCCAAATGGACCTGGACAGTGTCTTCATAAGCCAAAGCAAGTAATTCTATAGCTGCAATCTTCTGTCGGAAATGGCGAGGTAATCAAACGTTGTTTTTTTTCTTTATCGAGAGATGGATAGCCTGCTCAGCTTGTACAATTAAAGCTCAGTGCTGTGTCTTCAAACAAGCAAGAGCCTGCAATTAGCTTGTAAAAAATACTGATGCCTGCCATCCTGCTTTTTTTGGTGATAAGGTTTCTTAGATGGACCTTTGCCAGGGAATTTTTTCATAGATCATTAAAAGGCAATTCTGCCTAAATGGATGGCTCCCAAGAGTAATCTCATTGATATCAGAAATGATGGTTGTGGACAAAAACATTTACTGCAATTCAAGTATACCTGCATGTGCTGGATTTGCATAAGAAAAAGTGCACAGGTGCACATGCATGACTGTTTTAGAAGGGGATTTTTCTGTTGCTACCAATGAGACAAGCACTGTTTTTGTCCTTTTTTGTCTGTTGCTTGTATTTCTTTTAATAATTCAGAAAAATATTTAGTAATTAGAAGTAATTGGTATCAAAATTATAAAAGGACGTTTCGGAGACAAAGGAAAACAGTCAGACAAGTGCATGCTCATATTGTTTGCATCTCAAAGCAAAAAAATGAATTTTTCATCAAAAAAATGAAAACACACTGAAAGAAAAATTATAAAGATTGAGGGGAAAAAATCCCTGAGGTGAAGTTGAAAGCGACAATGAGGTCGAATGAAAATGTAAAGATTGTGAGGAATGCTCCAGCATGACCGGTACATGAACTTCTTCTAAACCCCAATCTCCACCTGACGAAATCCTTTCTTAGCTTCGACATAATGCCATAAAATACTTGTTGCAGAGCACACAGGAATGCAATCTACAGATTAGAGTTACCTCTCAATGGACAATACGAATAAATATGTCCTCCTCTACAACCTTGGAACAAAAATATTGCATATCTGTTACAACGGAATTTGTCTGTGGATTTTGTTCACGCAGTTTTGCCCAAGGCTTAGGGGCACAGTGAAATTTTAGGTCGTCCCATGGTCATGTTTGGAGATAGCAACTTCCACATAACATATAGTATGTTGTGATCTTCTGTGGCCCTAATAATGTAACATTTTACAATTGGGAATTGAACAGGAACACTTTAAACTTGTACTGTGACTCATTTCCTATGCTGTAATGTGGCATGTTTCACTTAGCAGGTGTATTCATGGTAAATCCCAGTGCTGTGATTTTCAGATAGTCAGTGCAGTTGAGTGCTAGGATTAGGGCTATGAGGTTTGTTTTGTGACACACTCCTGTGAAGGACCAAGCAATTCGGCTATAATCCACATATTGACACATTCCATCCAGCAGGAGCAGTGCTGCCTGCAGCCCACACCAGAGTATGTATGTGGGAACTTGCACCTCAATGAGATGGGGGTTGACCATCCGGAAATTTGTTGCACTGGTGAGAGATATCGAGAGGATCGAGTTAAATTTTTTTTTTCTGCCATTTAAAATTTATGTGGTGGCATATTATTAAAAAAAATTTTGTGTTGTGCATTTAATTTGAATGTGTTCAAACTGAATTGTGCAGATTCCTGTAAGTGAAAACAATTCATTAGCAAACCCCGAAACACAACAAAAGCATATATACAACCTCAACATTAAAACCAAACGAAAAACAAATCCAAAACTCATATCGCATATCTGAGTTTTACTCAAGTATTTTAAATTGTGGACACTTTTACTTTAATTTTATTACATTTCAAAGTCACATTATATAAAGGGAGCATTTTTACTTTCACCGGAGTAATAGTTTACCTAGTGTAAGTACATAAATGTACAATTTGTGTACTTCTTCCAACAGCAACACAACAGCTAAACTAGGCATCTAACTGCTGCAAACCTAATAACACAACATCAGATCAATAATTCAATGGCAAAGTCAAAAACATATCATATCATCATATCAGTTAAATCAGTGAACACACACCAAGAAAAAAGACCAGCAAAGTAAAAAAAAACTGAATCAATATGAAACCATAACAGCAAGTCAAAAAACACATTCACTCGAAAAAGAAAAAAAAAAATCACTGCTGATTGGCTACAGTGGGGGGGGGGGGGGGGGGGTTATTTCCCTTATTGTCAAGAGCTTACAAGTTTGTATCCTGACCATGCCATAGTCATCCAAGGCCAGGAGAGTCAAGCCATGCTTTCTGGGTGAAAAGAATGACATAATCTTTCTGCTTTTACCCATAAGCATCTGTGTTCAGGTAGAAGAGGGCAAATAGTACTTTCTGCTGTAGCATGGGCATCAGTTTAAAAATGTGTGTTTGCAGCCTTCACATAGTGATGGTGAGAACTAGCTTGTGAGTGGGAATTGTCAAATGAAAACTGGAAGTATGCAAAATTGTTTGGAAATGCAAGTATGCAAATTCAGAAGTTTATACCGTCGCATTGACAAAAGTACAAGCCACAATATTTTAGCCTGCACACTTGCTGATGATGTTATATTAATTTTCCATGCGACAAATACGTAATATTTATCTCTGTTACTGTGTTATCACAATCCCTGGATGGTGCACCAGATGTCTTGTCAGACCATTGGGGCTCAGTGTGGACTGGATGCAAGGATCGATGTATTTCTTATGGCAGCATACTGAAGCCTATGATTGTTCCCAGTTTTGCTCTCAGATTGGTTTTCCTGCAGTGGAAGGGGGGGGGTTAGATTTGCATACTTCGAGGGTAAGCTGGAGGACCGCAAACAATTCATGAAGACAAGACAATATTTTGTCAAAGGTACAGATATCCATGGGAACTGAGCTTAAATAAAAAATTGGTTTTGAGAGCAGTTTCTACTATGATGTGAATTCTGGAATGTTTGAACATTTTGGCAAAATAAGCATTTCATTGTGTTCAGATTTGTCGTACATTATGCCTTAACTATGTATTAACCACACCAAGTTATACATACATGTCATTGTATATTAACATGAACTAAATTGGAAAAAATCCAATTGTGGTATTTGAATAAATATCTGCTGGAAATTGGGACAAAGAAGCTTGTGGAAAGTGTCACCTGCCTGTTTTTTTTTTTTATTATTTTTTTTTTATTTTTTTATTTTTTTATTTTACAGTTGCTAATGGTTAATCTCTGGTATTGAAGACCAAAAAAAAAAAAAAAGAGGGGGTAGTCTTGACAAAGACCATCAGATCACTTTTCACTGGACCTTGAATATTTCATGCAGCAAGTCATACAGCAGACACACAGATGGGCCCAACAAATGGCAAAGTTATATGTCCATAACTTTCACCCATCCCCTCCCTTCAACCGATGGGACAGGTTCCAAAGAATGATGTCTGGCTCATGTTTCTGGGCACACCAACCATGTGGTTTATTTAACCTCATGACACAGACATGGTCCTCTACAAAAGATCAGTAAATTCGAAAGGGCTTGTTTGCTGCTGTGCCATGACTGTGATCATATGAGAGATAAACTAAGTGTTTTGAGGTTTAAAGTACAGATTTTCACAGGATTCGTTTGGAAGATCTTACCTCATTTGGGTGTCAGTGAAGCATGGACCCTGTACGGATGATTTCTGCCTTGATCAAAAAAAAAACAAATACCTATTATGTTTCACAGGATGGCAAACTGGCCAAATTATTGTCATGAAATGAAAAGCTAGTGAAGAATGGATAAATATCATAAGTATTTTTCTTCATCAGTATTGCTATGTTCTGTCACATACAGATGCAAGACCTAAGTAGGCTGTGTCCATTCTAAAACGTGTTGAAAATGCAGAAAGGGGAAATATGGAGCTTTGATGTTACACTTAGACCATAGTTAAAATGCCTGAAGTATAGATTCATATTGTGCATAAATTACCTCACCTTTTTTTCAGGGATTTTTCATGATTTTTTCCCCACATACAGTAAACACTGCCCAGCTATCAATTAAGCAACAACTCTAAAATATTGCATATTAATCCTCTATCAAAATAAAACAAAACTTAAAAAAAAATAATATAGTTATGGTGTTGATTACATTACAGAGAATGATACTGTAAAATCAAATTAAATCAGCAAAATAAAACATTTTTAATTGCTGATGAAATGGGGAGTGGTGGGGGAGAGGGGGGGGGGACTAATATAGAAAGTCTTACAGAAAAGGCACTAAGATTCATCAAAGCATCAGTATTCTTCAGACCTTCTTGATAAGCTTGTATCTTCTCTCGGGACTGGCCTGAACACAATGTCTTCCAAATCCAACGAGCAGAAATTAATTTAGCATTGATGTCCCTCGCCGGATTCAACAACAAATCTCATTTGGTGTTTTTTTTTTCTCTCTCTCTCTCTCCTTTCTTCCTAATGTTTTTAGTGAAAGCAGTGGACCTGGGCATTGTCAATCAGCGGTGGGCCTCTTTTTTTATCAAGAATGAGAAAAAAAAATCTGTTTTGTTCTCCAAAGACCACGATAGTTCAGATGAAATACTTTCTTTAAAAAATAATAAATGCATGTCATATGCAAACCACTACATTGTCATGATGATGATGATGATAATAATAATAATAATAATAATAATAACAATTATAATATAGATAGATAGATAGATAGATAGATAGATAGATAGATAGACAGACAGACAGACAGACAGACAGACAGACAGACAGACAGACAGACAGACAGACAGACAGACAGACAGACAGACAGACAGATAGATAGATAGATAGATAGATAGATAGATAGATAGATAGATAGATAGATAGATAGGCACTTGGCCTATAAAACAAAACGTGACACTTATACACAGTAAGTAGACCAGCAGGAATCCAACGGAACTGCAAGCAAAATCATGTCTGGTTTTCTATTTTGTCTGTGATAGGTCTGCTTGGTAAATTCTGAAAAAGCAAGAATAAATTTTTTTACAGCAAAAACAACAAGAAATTTAATGATGAAGAACAGTCTAACCGACTCAAAACATGCACCTGAAAAAATATAGATTTTTTTTTCACTCTCCAGAAAAGGTCAGGTAAATAATTAAATCATTCATAATTTATACAACTTAATAAGCAAGAATTCACAACTTTTACAGAAACTGCATTATTTTAGTTCTTAGTTCTTAATTTAGTTTTTAGTTCCACTTTGGATAAACTGAAAGATTAATGCTTGGTTGCTATGCTAGATAAATATTGTAGTGTACTTTTAAAGTTAAGAATTTGGACACATGGTATCTGTCTTAATAAAAAATTTATAAATATAGTTTAGAACAAGACTTATTTTACTGTTGTGGGTGTCTGTCTTGAGAACAAATTGAAGGTAAATACTATTTATTAACAATAAGTATTATTATTGTTGTATTATTATTATTATTATTATTATTATTATTATTATTATTATCATTATTATTATTATTATTATTATTATTATTATTATTATTATTATTATTATTATTATTATTATTATTATTGGTTGTTGTTTTTTCTGGGATTAGACACAGGTCAATGTAAGAAGTGTTGAAAGATTTGAGGCCTGACAAGACGGCAAAGGATGAGCCTGAATTTGTTATAGCTACAAAAGCATACATACGTGTACATATAAACAATATATTGTTTAAACCCACCTTCGTTTTTTTTTAAATAATTTTATACATCCTAAATAATTTACATTTTAAAATACACGCTTTTGTTTAACAATTTATTCATTATTTTGTTTTTTTATTATTCAGTTGATATCCATCAATTTGTGCGTCTGCAGAACTTCACGACGTGAGTTGTTCGTGTATCATTTAAAACTCACTCCATTAAATATTCCTGGGGGAAAAAAAACAACACATTTTAATTGTAATTTTTACAAACTCAATAAAAGCAGCAAAGGCGTCATTATACGCAAAATATCGAATTGATTTCCCATGCATTTTACTGCTTTTCTTTACTTATTAATACTGCAATTTAGTTGTATTTAGGATACAGAAACAATTGTAAGTATGCACCAGAGAAAAGAATTGTTCTGGAAACTTGTGTCATTGATATAAAAAATGTAGATATCAAAAAATATGAATATGTAACTAAAGATCTGAGAGTGAAGAATAACCCGGAGCACGTGTGAGCCGATTTACCCTCTGTCACGCAAGAACTTTCCACTCAGATCTCTCAGATTCTCTGTGGTGACCCGTGACAGCTCGGAGTCCCTGCCGTGACAGAAAACACCCGAAAAGACAGACTTTAGAGAAAACAGAAACCACGATTGGTCTTGCGCCCGCGCGCATGTTTTGGTGTGTGTGTGTGTGTGTGTGTGTGTGTGTGTGTGTGTGTGTGTGTGTGTGTGTGTGTGTGTGTGTGTGTGTGTGTGTGTGTGTGTGTGTGTGTGGCGCAGGGCGGGGACGCTCCTCATTCAGGACGCGGAAAGCGCATGCTGCTGCGTGTGAGAGTAACGGAGGTTGCCGGTGCACTTTTCCACACAATGTTTGTGCTGTTTTTTTTTTGTTGTTGTTATTGTTGTTGTTTGCCTCGAGCTTTTTTATCACGAGAATATCCTTGTCAGTATTGTTTCTCTTGACTCTACATTTTTTATCGCGTTTTTTTTTTTTTTTAATCCGGATTTGGAAGTGGCTCACGGTTCCAGACAACCTGGCTCCAGCGGTCTGCTCTTATGGCCTGAGAGGTTTCTGTTCGGGCAGAGACAAGTGTAAATCTCTTTGACAATCTTTTAGGATAGCTGTGTGTGTGTGTGTGTGTGTGTGTGTGTGTGTGTGTGTGTGTGTGTGTGTGTGTGTGTGTGTGTGTGTGTGTGTGTGTGTGTGTTTAGGCTACAGTTACAGTAAACACGCAAGTTATATGAAAACATTTCGATTTGGTCAAATCAATTTGATAATAAAACGTTTATTGCTGACCGACATCACGTCAAACTGCAGGATCAGGAGTCAACACTGTACGTTTTTTGTTGTTATATACTGTATATTTATTTATTTGTTGTTATTTATATATATATATAATGTGTATGTTCATATGTAATTAACAATTGATTCGATATTTAAAAATATTGCAATGTCTAGAGCTTTAATTGAATTATTAAATTTTTAATAGTTTTGTGTGAAGTAAAAATATTGAAAAAATTGCTGTTAAAGCAACAGGTGTGTCGTTGTATTCTTTTAATAATAATAATAATAATAATAATAATAATAATAATAATAATAATAATTTGAACAACAATAATAATTAACACAACAACAATAATAATAATAATAATAATAATAATAATAATAATAATAATAATAATATCATCATCATCATCATAATTATGATGATAGCCATAGAGAAAGAGTTCTACGTTTCCTAAGCTATTCATCTCCTGGCCAATAAAATACCACAAAAACGTTCTACCGGACTCATAAATATGTCTAGTTATGCGTTGTGTCGTTAAATTGTCTTAAAGATGGCATGGATGATGTTGGAACACTTTACATTTTTACTTTTGAGGTTCGCTCTCTTTAAAAAAAAAATCCAGAAAACGATACAAAAAGGTCTTGAGGTCCTGTGATAACTTTATGTTTTCCCTCCCCAGGACCCGAACTGTCGCCAGTTTCCCCCAAAGAGTAAACCAGTCACTGTACCCAGGCACTGCACTGGTCACTTTTCATTTGGCGCACACAAAAGCTGATCCAAACCAAATCCCCGTTAACAACCCGGGCGCCGGGGCGACAAGCCGTGCGGTGCTCCAAACCTGCTCATTCCGCGTCTAATTACCTGGAATACCACCTTCTTTAAAAAGAAGAAAACTGAAAAAAAGAATACAGTGGGCAATTTAATTTGCTGTGTGTGTCAAAGGTTCACCAACAGGCCGCCAAAAAGAGTTGTGAAGCCTCAGCGTGGGCAATGGATCTTATTAGAGGGGATGACCTGGGTGCTGAAAAGGTTATGGGCTTTTTCACTGCCTAGCTCTGAAAACCTAGATAGTTCCTAGTCGGTTTTTAATTGGATGCCCCCTGTGTGTGTGTGTGTGTGTGTGTGTGTGTGTGTGTGTGTGTGTGTGTGTGTGTGTGTGTGTGTGTGTGTGTGTGTGTTTGGTTGGAGAGGGGGTGTTATGTCGTAAGTTAAAAATAAGATTGGCATACATAATTCGATTTCTTAACGAAAAGTTTGTAGTCGGATATTAATTGGTTGTCTGTGTGTGTGTGTGTGTGTGTGTGTGTGTGTGTGTGTGTGTGTGTGTGTGTGTGTGTGTGTGTGTGTGTGTGTGTGTGTGTGTGTGTGTGTGTGTTGCCATACATAATTCGATTATTTTTTAACGAAAGTTCGTAGTCGGGTTTGTAATTGGTTTACTATATGTAACCATGTTTTTATATCTAGATGGGGATCGAACCCATACATTCTCACAAGAATCGGTTTATCTGACATTTTTTGAACTTGTAATAAATAAAGCTGGTCCTCACAAGGATCTTTCTTTTGGGTTACTGAAATTAAGGGTGTGGTCAGGTTTATATTTATATGTATAATTATTTATTTTTACATCTATAGATGTAGCATAGAAATAATTAGTTGCAGTGATATGTCTTGAAAAGGACCACGAAGATGACGAGCGTGTGTGTGTGTGTGTGTGTGTGTGTGTGTGTGTGTGTGTGTGTGTGTGTGTGTGTGTGTGTGTGTGTGTGTTTGGAGTGAGTCTTGAATATTTTGGAACTTGCCAGACATCATTTTAAAACCGGATTATGATTTTTTTATTCATTTTTTTTATATTCATCAGAACATCTTATCAAAAACAGCACTGTGTTTGGTTATTCGTTGTTACATACATTGCACTAATGTTTCCATTTTTTTGTGTGTATAATCAAGGAACCCTTTCGTTGTTCACAAGGACGTTCAGAGACTCGCAGCCAACACGTGTTTATTATTATTTGTTATTTGACTGTGTAGTGAATCATTGTCAAACAAACATAGTCGAACAATCCTTCTCTCTCTCTCTCTCTCTCTCTCTCTCTCTCTCTCTCTCTCTCTCTCTCTCTCTCTCTCTCTCTCTCTATCTATCTATCTATCTATCTATCTATCTATCTATCTATCTATCTATCTATCTATCTGTCTTTCTCTCTCTCTCTCTCTCTCTCTCTCTCTCTCTCTCTCTCTATGTATATATATATATATATATATATATATATATCTCAATGGCTGCAAGAAGGAAATTATACAAAACACATGCGGGTATTTGCAGTGAATAACCCTAAAAGTTGTGTGTTATTGGGCAACTTTATAGACAACTGTAATCGATATAATAACATTACATTTAATAACATTGTACTGTTGATTCGGTTAAATATCTGAGGTATATCTGAGGTAAGAAATGTAGTTTTTGAAGTCAGATTTCTGAAATGACCGACCTCATTTATAATGTGCGACATTGTAATGACGAAAAAAGGATTCTAATTTGCAGAACAGCAAAAGCAAACTATTTCTATTTTAAAAAAGAATCTATCAAGAGGTATGGCAATATTTATAGTGTAATAAACTGTGGCCTGGAAAGACCGCTACACAAACATTTGTACACTGTACTCACAATGTAATGACCTGTTTACAAACTTTATCACAAAACCACTTTAAAGCGAAATACATCATTTTTTAGGAAGAAATGTATAAATTTATGAGGATAAATAAAAGTCGCACATTGTTTGAAGCAAACCACGTTAACTTGCAATAGTTTTTTGTTTGTTTGTTTGTTTGTTTGTTTGTTTGTTTGTTTGTTTGTTTGTTTGTTTGTATTGGAATGCATGCATTCAGGAACTAGCATAGGAATTGTCACCACTTTTCTGCTTCATGAAGACAAAAATCTTTGTGGTTCTTAGTATCTCATCTATTCATTCTCTCAATCATTCATTCGTTCATTCATTCATTCATTCTTCAGTAACTGCTTGGAGAAATTTTAGAACATGTGTTGTCTTGCACTGGAGAGCACAAATAAAATATGGGCTAAATGTTTTACCACATTGCTCAGAAATGGTGCCAAGAGTGTGTGAGGTTTCTGAGTTTCAGATATATATCCTATTTTATACAACAGGACTAATAGTAAGAAGAATAAAAGGGGTGGGAGAATAAAATATCCTGGTGAGGTAAACCAAGGTCTGTGATCACATGTGGCTGCAGATCTCATATCAGTTTTCACATTTTTTAATTGCTTAAATGACGGCTGTGAATTGGGATAACTTAAGCGTACATCACGATCATGTGCATCCTGTCTGGCATGCCCTCTCACTTTTGTGTTGTCCCACTGCCAGGTCATATGGTCCCCAGACAAGGAAACAACAAGAGGCCCAAGATTTTCTCTTAAAATAAATGAAGGAGCACTTGGCACCATCAACAAGTTTGCAGCATTAAGTCATTATATGGAATGGGATAATGGTCTGTTTCTCGATGTCAACTGGATGCAGACAAAACTTGCATCATGATCATGAAATGGTTTTGCATTCAGTTTGATCATTCATTATTACCAGTATTTCAACTGGGGAAAGACATGCTTTCATTGAAGCACAAAACATTGTCAAATAAACTCTTTTTGTTATGGAAATGACAATTGACCATCGTCTAAAAATCTAAAGTGATAAATATCTCTTTAAACATGCCACAGAGCAATGGTCTCCTTCATGGCCTGTTTCAAGTTTCCATTTCAAAGGTGTCTGTCTCCACATAAATACCAAACCACTGTAACTCAAGATGACTCAGAAACAATTAGCACCCTCCTATTCTGCCAGGTTTTGCCGAGGTTCTCCTGAGAGTGCAACGACTACTGCAGATTAGCAACTGTTTCAAATCTGTGGGTGATCTGCAAGACATTCGCATTGTAGATATTTGAATTTTCTCAAATGATATATGTTTTCTTCTATAAGCTATAGAGTTTTCTAAAATTGCTAACCCTAGTCTATTTGATGCATAAATATTTGTAGGTACTACAAACAAGTTTCAACAAGCACTGCATAGTGAGAGGAAAGCATCATGGAGAGCTCAACAGATCAAAAAAAGGAACGTGTTGTATTTCGTCATCTGGATGGATGATCATTTGTGAGAATGAAATGTTGCGGGAACATCACATGATTTGACACAGCTTAACTGTGTGCTAAATTCCCACACTGAGATGTTAAGTTATTTTCTGATCGTCTTTCTGATTAACTAGGGTC
This sequence comes from Silurus aristotelis, assembly GCF_946808225.1. NCBI lineage: Eukaryota > Metazoa > Chordata > Actinopteri > Siluriformes > Siluridae > Silurus > Silurus aristotelis. The sequence continues at coordinate 4,974,232 of NC_139599.1, forward strand.
ATTTATGCGCATTCGTGGTCTTTCCCATTTTCATTTGCTCATGTATATCTCTTGGTCCACAATGAATCTCTTTGAAAAGAAGTCAATGAACACATCCCCTAATTAACTAAAATAGTTTTCATCAATACTTCTAGCAAGTTATTGCAGGACCTAATGAAAGCGCTGGTGAATTTAAAGAAAAATGAAGAGCAGTTAGGAATCATTGACAGGGAAAGTTAATCATGGTGTAGCCGTAGATACCAAGGCCTCATTGCCATGTCTCTGTTTATGTGGCCATTAATCAGAACTCAATTAATGATATACTTTGGGCAAGCTTAATGGATGGGGGTCAACCATGCACAAGGCATATGTCATTACAATGTCTCACAAACAAGAGGATGAAGTAGGTATATGTCAATTATGGGGTGTACACACAAATCAGGATGTATATGGATGATTTTACGGATACCATAATTCATAGTTTCTACCTTGTTCATGTCTTCCATGATGTTTACTCATTCAGCAAGTTACATTGTTAAAAGTGTCAATATGGCATTTAAAAGTGATAGTGTCAATATTATTTATTTATTTATTTATTTATTTATTTATTTATTTATTTACTTATTTACTTATTTATTTATTTATTTAGAGAGAGAAAGAGAGAGAGAGAGAGAGAGAGAGAGAGAGAGAGAGAGAGAGAGAGAGAGAGAGAGAGAGAGAGAGAGAGAGAGAGAGAGAGAGAGAGTAAACAGATTATTTGTTTGTAGAAAAGAAAAAAATGAAATGAATCTGACTTATGAATATATATTGATTATTCTAGGTTTTACAGTTTTTTTTAGGTGTTGCATTAGTGCGTAATGATGTCAACTGCTTTGCAAAAAAAAAGTCAAATTTTCTTACATCACAGTAAACGAGAGAGATAGAAAGCAGTGACAAACATCATCAGTCACGCTTGGGTCACTGCGTGTATTTACCATTCTCTGAGGGCTCCTTATTTAATTAACCCTGGTGGAGTTGAAAGGGTGCCACTGTGTCAACATTGCAATTTAGAAGTAGCTCATGCTCAATTGAAATGGAGTTACAGTATAGAAATACACACCTGGACAAAGAAAAATGGCCCAAAAATGGCCAATAGGAAGCTTATAATAATCTTCACAAAAGATCTTTGGTCAGAAAATGAGCAAGAATTCAAATGCATGTCTGAGACCTTGAGATGGTCTTCTTGTACGCAAAGGTGTTTTAATCATAAAAATATTGTTTTTAATTTTTTAAGTGTAAAATAACACAAAAATATACATACTGACTGGGTCAATTTTTTCAAAACTATTTTCTTTACGATATGCTATTGGTCAAAGGCCTGATAACAACTCATGAATGGAACCTGGATTGATAAAGCAGGGGAGAGTCCTACAGGTTTTTTTTTTGTTGTTGGTGAGACTATTTAGAAATAATGTTTTGGCCATTTTGGATTTAAAGCTGTACATTTTTGACAATAATGGAGGTCATTTCGAGTGCTAGAGCAGTCGTTGTGTAACTTAAATAGAGGATAAATAAAAAAATAAAATGCAAGATCACGTTTTTAATGAACTGCAAAGGAATTGATGAGTAAAGGTTCGTCCTTTCTGTCCTTCCAGTATAATTTCACCTAATTTTGCAAGACAATTTGATCGATTCTAATAAGAAATAATAGTTTCTGAATCTAGAAGGTCATGCTCATCAGCAAAAAGTCACTAACAGATTACAACTTGTAGTAAAAAAACATAAATAGTTCGTCCAGTGTCATTAGTTATTTTTTTTTTTTTTTTTAAACTAGGAGTTGTTTACGTGCAAATGAATCATGCCATATGTGCAGAAAACCCGCTTCGGCTGCTGCTGTACAATTGGTTTTCGTGTGCGTAATTGGATATAGTCAACTGTTCATTCAGAGCGATTCTGGACGCGTTTTTACGCATTGCATTTAATCTGAAGCTGAAATAAAGCTACCAATCTGTATGACGTTTTTAGTAACACTACGTACATTTACCTTTTGTAGCTTACCTTTATTAGCAGAGTATTCCTTTGGAAACAGTGGCTAGAATGTACAATAAAAAAATTATTTAGTGCATATAGGCTTTAATTGGACATTAAGGATATTCAAAATGTTGAACACTATAGGTCATGAGACCTAAAACATAAGTACATATTAGTACCTTTGGATGTCTGAAAATATATGGTATAAAAAAATAACAGAAACGAAATAATGTGTACAATTTTGTGCCAATAAAGTCGTTTTGAACATTATTATAACTGATACAAGACTCAGAACCTTATCAAAGTCTTGTGCATAACGTATATATATAATGTATAAGACTAACACTTACACACTAACACATTTAAGACAATGCATAAAATGAAATATAATTATAACCACACGTGTAAAGCATAAAATTAGGGAATCAAACATTTTCTTGAAGCTGGATTAATACATCAAAAGTATATCATTTGGTTTGAAATGCATTTTTTAACATAAGAAGGTTCCTGTTCAGGTTTGTGCAAAATGAGATTTTATTGTAATGTCCATTTGTGTAATGTAAACGAGTCTTGAAAAAATAAATAATCTCCGTAAACATCGGTTGGTAATGCGGGGAAAACATAAAGGATTATTTTTCTGTTTTAGATTCGCTTGTTTTATAGTGTGAATGCAATGAAACCGATTTTCAGTCATGCTGCTTATTATGAAGATTTACACATTTACAGTCCAGTGTTTGTTAGGATTTACATCATGCGAATTAAAAGGTGCATATTTTTAATTCATGTGTGTGTGTGTGTGTGTGTGTGTGTGTGTGTGTGTGTGTGTGTGTGTGTGTGTGTGTGTGTGTGTGTGTGTTGGGGGGGTGGTGGAAGATGGGCTGAGCCGTGATGGCACACGCATGAGGCGGTGATTTTTTTTCTTATGGCTTCGCTTTTGCTCTTCTTCGCCGCCTCGCACCGGTCGCTCGCTTTCGCGCGCGCTTTGCGTTGCCTGCCGACGTTATTCGCGCGATCGCCGAAGCGAGGTAGCGCTGTCTCGCGGCGGAAATCGAGTTTTCCCCAACACCTCTTCATAAGTCCGAAGTCTTTCTCCTCCACCCGACCTGTTAAAACCACGCCTACGGAGGCACACAATTGGTCCCGAAAGCGTCAAAGAGCCAATCAACGGAGCCTGGAGTCTGGCAACGCGCGTCACATCCACACGGCTCTGGAGCTCATGGAATTCAGAAGCACTGGAAAGATCTCGGTGCTGGGAACTCGCCACCTCCGCGCGGGCCAAACGGACTTTCTCCAACGTTTGCATTTGTGTGTGTATGCGCGCAACGTGTGTGTGTGTGTGTTTTTTATTACAGTTAGTAGGAAAGGTGTGTGTGCGCGCGCGTAAAGATCCAGGCGATGTCATAAATTAATGGACTCACGGACATTCATTTGCTCCTCCAGTGCACGAGAGATCTAAACGGTATCCATCAGAATGTAGATTTTTGAACACCAGCAACCTGAACGCATATTTATTTAAAAGAAAAAAGAGTCGTTCTCTTTTGGTTTCGTATTTGTGTGTGTGAGTGTTTTTTGGCTTAAGCGAGCTGAACACACGCAAGAGAGCATTTGAAGATAAACTATACAGCAACGCCGGAGGAGTTAAAGGATAGCCTTCTCTTCTTCTCTTTTGCAGTCACTTTGCTGGAATCCATCTCATCTAACCACAGAACACTACGGTTGCTCGAACCCAGGCGGTGGATGCTTGTGTTTTATTTCCAAAACTGGATTTTTGCGGATTTCCAAAAAACTGGATAAAGATTCGGACTCCGCGGCGCGGTTAGAAAACACAAAGCAAGGCAGAACTTCTAGATCATCAGATATTGCTATATGCAATA
>NC_139599.1:4983094-5005594 GCF_946808225.1 Silurus aristotelis
GTGAATACTTTTGTATTAGGAAATGTTGTGTTGTGAAAAAACAACAACACCATTAACACCAATAATAATTTGTATATCATTTTCAAAGTGGATTTGAACACATGGGTTTATTATCATTAATGCAAACTTTATTGTTGTAAATAAATCTGAGCATTTTATTGCTAAATAAAAAAAATATCTATTAATTGCTGTTAACTTAAATCAGTGTAATATTAGGCGCTGCTTTGTGGCAAAAAGTTTTCTTGATTGTTGTTCTTTCTTTCTTTTATTCATTATGCAGGGATTGGCGATGTCACCCTTTGGAGGCCTCTTCCCATATCCTTATACGTACATGGCAGCAGCAGCTGCTGCTTCTTCTGCAGCCACCTCGTCGGTCCACCGCCACCCGTTCCTTAACGCCGTGAGACCGCGTCTCCGGTACAGCCCTTACTCCTTACCGAGTGTCCCGGACAGCACTTTGCTCACAACCGCCATTCCTCCCCTCGACATGAAGGGGGACGTCATGGCTTCCAGTCCCGTTTCTGCAACTTTGGATTCCACTTCAGAGGTGACCAGTCGTTCCTCGACCATCTCATCCGGCTCAGTGTCTCTTTCACCAAAAACGGGCTCTGAAAAAGATTCAAACAGCGATTTGCAGAGCATCCAGCGCCTTGTGAGCGGACTCGAGTCAAAGCAGGACAGACCACGAAGTGTCTCTCCTTAATCATTATGATGGTGATTATTATTATTAATAATAGGACATGATTTGCATTGGGAATCATTAAGGACATTGATGATACGGATCATGTACGACGACGCCCTTCTAGCGAAAGCAGGTTTACATAGGCTGTGGACCTATAAATTAAAAAAAAAAAGATATATGTTCGGTTTAAAAATGCACTTTGGTAAAACACAAAATAAGAAAAAAAATGTTTATGTTCACGTCTTGTAAATTAAAACAATCTCTCTTTTTTTTCTCCTGATGTTTGAAATTACCGTAGAAGTATTGAAAAACGAATTATGGACTAGGGAATTTGTCACAGGTCGAAAAAAGCTGCTGTCCTCTCTACGTTTTTATGTCAAATCTCTGGGGAGGGGGTGTCAGTCAAGTAATTTTAATATGCACTCTTAATAGAAATTTAAGTTTATTGGATATCTGTTTATCTAATAATAAAAAGGACTGCTATGTTTTTTTTTTTTATTAGTTATTATATAGTCTATTGTTTGAAGCCTGTCGTTACTGCCAGATAGAAGCAGGCGTTCTGCATGTCGCGTTTTGTTTTGATTTTATTACCAAATACACACACACACACACACACACACACACACACACACACACACACACACACACACACACACAAAACTACATCCAGCGTGAAAAATGACAAAGCAGTGCGTACAATATTACTTACAACTTCAACTGTAAACAAAAGTTCGGACCTTGCAATCACTCCAACTCAACAAGCCACGTGTATATAAACACATGGAACACACCCTACATTAATAAAACGATCTGATATTGTATTATAGGCTTCACACCGCGGTACACAAAAAACAATCCAGCGTTGATATGAAATGGGGGAACTGGAGCAGTTTACCGACGGATGCGGTTCTAATGACTATAATGTAAATAGTGACATATACTGTAGCTACAAAGTATTTATGTAATTATTTCATATGAATATTGCGTGTAAATATGACGGAGTTGGTTTGTTCCTAGGGGATCTGATATTAATTTATTGTTGATATAGTGTGTTAAAAAAAATCGTTTGTGAGGTATTCTCATTGCTTATGACATTCACATTGACGTCCCTCTGACTATAGATTGTTAATGAGCCCCGGAAAAAATATGTGCCATTGTTCCATACTGTTCTCTCTGTGTTCAAGTGTTTCTGTTCAAACGCATTAAAGGCGACAACGCATTGCGCCAGTGTCTTTATACTGCTGATACATTTCATTCTTTTTTTCTTTTTTGCCCCTATAACACTCAAAACACAAACAAAACTCAGAAAAAGCTTCCATGTCCAAAATTACGTTTTGTCCCAATAATCGCAAAGAAAGATTTTTGGGGTGTATATTTGTTTTTTTTGTTTTTTTTCCCATAAATTAATTTTTAACAGTTTATATTAGCAGTGTTCTGAAAGTGTCAATAAATAATCTAAAATATATAAATTAAGTTCAAGATGAAAGAAGATTTTATTTTTTTTAAGTAGCCCGCTTTTTTTAAATGCAAAGAAATATCAAGTTTAGTGAAGCACAGGAGATGAACATAAATCTATTTAAATTATAAAATGCAAACAAATATATATATTAACAAAACAGACAAAAATAAATATCTTGCATTATAATAAAATCTAATGTTTTCTACATGAAGCCCCTCTTTCTCACAAGGCAACAAAGTAACAAGCTGGACATGTTTTTGTCTGGTTTGGGATCATCAAGAGTACTAAAAGTAGGTATGTGTCATTTACCTCGGAAGGTGTATGTGGTCTAAAAGTTACTTATATGGAAGATAAATTTTTGAGAGTGTATTACAATGATTTTTGTGCTGGATCATTCAAATGGTGGCGCCCCAAAATATGCTTCTCATTAGACAAATCTTGTAAGATGGAAGTTCTACTGGAGATACTTCTCATGAGCTCTCTCAGAAAATCAAGTGGTAAAAGTGAAAGCATCAGCACGGCTCGACCTGTACTTAGCGGAATTCCTTTCTTTGACAGTAAGCCGCATGGAGCCACTAAGCTTTATGAGGGCCACGGTGGCACCAACAAACCTCACTGTTTATTTCTAACCTGGAAGAATGTAAAATAACGTGTTTGCCCACTCGGCGTGCGCCCCGGAGTCACAGGTTTATCAAAGCACCTATCTTTATTTGTATATAGTATGGTTAATAAGTAACGTCGGTGGCGCTGGAAAATAGAGGTAAACACGAGGGAACTATCTCAATTGCTCTTTCTATTGCTCACCTGGCGCCTTCGGTATCTTAACCGATTTTATTACTCGACAGGCGACAGTGCGTCTGCCGGATAACGTTGGAAAGGATGTTTTCCTGCTGATCTCAGCTGCTTTTATCGCCACCCAGTGGTTACAGGGCAAAGTACACGCAAAAGAGTTAAACGGTTAATCTGAATGGCCTGATATAAAATTTTTAAGAACATTTGTTAACAAATAAGAGCATTTGACGCTATATACAATATGTTTGGATTATTAATCCAGCTCATCCTCTTAGGACATTTACATCTTCTTGGCTTTGATTAGACTCTCCCTATTGTACACGTTTCAGTGGGTTTTTTAGATTGAAGTTCTATTTTATTCTTGAAAATGAATGACGTTTGACAGGGTTCAGTAGAAAGGTCATTTCAACGAATTAAATTTTACATTGCTTCTTCTTGAGCATCAACTGAAAATCCAACGAAACATAAAAGGTAAATTATCACTTTACTGGTCCTGTGGAATATGCAATTTCAGGACCTTAAATAAAACTGTGATTAAGGGCAAGATTATCCGATTTGTAAATGTAATAGTGTTAGATTGTTCATATCCCCACCCAACATTTATAACGTCCAATTATTTTATGAGACTGTTAACTACCTTAAGTCATTGGTTATATGCTTTCCAACTGGTGCTGGGGTCAAAGATTCTTTATACGTGAAATCGATTGGAAATAGCTCGTCAAAGAGGATCATTTTCAAACCAAGCTGTTCACCTTTGAACTGATTTGTAAACGTCACAGCGTCATTACAAGATTATTTGGTGAAAACAGGGTTAATGTGTGGCACGGACGTATTAAAATAATTTACAAAGCAATTCAACATTAATTCAACAACGATGTGTTTGCATGGTGTAAATTAACGTAATGAAACACATTAAATAAAATGAGATGTTTATGCGATTGGCATTCGTGTGGAGTTTACATTTTGTTCTAAGTTTGATATTAAATAACCTTAGGCAATATTAGACTACTCTGGAATACAGTCATAGGACAGAGTCAAGTGACGGCGAGTGTACGTAAAGATTCGCGTTTGCAAACGAGGTAGAGTTTTTATTTGGTTTTGGCGCCATCTAGTGCCTAAATGAGAAATTGTTCATCTTTATTTTTGTCTCTGTTTCCATAACCCTGATGTAAAAAAATATATATATAATAATACCTATGCATATTTGATATATTTAATGTAATAATCTTATTTTTAATAAATTTTTTGTTTTTCTCTGACTGTGTAAGGACTATACACAGCTTTATCTGGAAACGTCTAGCAAATGTTTATTCACAAATAGTTGATCTTAAGATGGAGAAAGCCTCAGTACCACCTTCCCTCCAGCAAAACTACCAACACTTCAACAGGAAGCCTATTTGATCATCACTGGCACCATTATGAGTTCACACAACAGTGTTTCTTGCAACAAAAAAAAATTGCACACATTTTAATTGTTTTATTGATTATGTTTCATGCTGCACACTACAATACCTTTGTGCATTAGTATAATTATGCATGCAAGCATGAATCCACAGTGTAGAGTGGTCTCCCTACATATATATGTCCAACAAAGACAAATGTAATTTTAAATGGCTAATTTATATCAGACCACACATGTTAATGCATCCTTGGCCAAGAAAAATCTAATCACATTCAGAATGAGAACGCCCAATGTTCAAAACATTGTTTAAGGAAGTAGTATATCCAAGGCCAAAAAACATACAACAGTCTGAATGAATCATACTTCTTAAAATTAGATATTTCTCACACCTGGTCCAAAGTATTATTTACTTTATAAAAGTTTGCTTCTAGTCTGGACCAGTATCACCAGTTTCCCCTTGAAAAAAAATCAAAATATATTAAAATAAGAAAATATATTAAGTAAGTAAATTAGACTTCTGTTATATTGGATTAACACTCACTATGACTTCTTGAAATGGGCTGACCTAGTTTCAGACAGAGACCACTTATTTACACTTGACCCATTAAAATCTCATGTTCCTGTTCACATTCCTTGCCCTCATAATGAAATCATTATACTATTAGTTTAACTACAGTTCCTATATAATGTAAGAAATGTTACCTGGACCTGGACCTGGAATGAATCATAAAGAGCCATTAGTAAAATGGCACTGAATAATGGGATGATGATAATCAAAACAAGAGATTAAAACATTGAATGTAAGTCCATTTATATGAAGTAGGCATTGATTATATATATATATATATATATATATATATATATATATATATATATATATATATATATATATATATATATATATATATATATATATATATATATGAATGTTCAAACCACTATTTTGATTCAGAACACTGACCACTATATATATTTATACTGGACCAACAAAATCTCAAGCTAAAACTTGGGGTGAAAATGTGACTTATTTAAAGGAATGACTGTCTTCTGTCTTTTTTGACAAATTGTAATTTATTGCTAATCGTTCCTATAATTAATGTCTGTGAAATTTTTGTGGCATATAAAATGGGTTTAACATTTGTTTAAACAAGGAGAAAGCTATTTTATACAATCTGATCCTGTTTTCCCGGTTTGTACAAACAACAAACAAGAGAACATCATTGTGCATGTGGTAAACTGCTTTGTTTTCCATGTCATTTTCCAATAATCAACGGGAGTTTAAAGAAAATATATATTTAAAAAAAGATTATTAGTGGTCTTTATAAGTGGAATATCACAGCTGCAATTATTTAACGTGTAACAGTGTATAATAAATAACTTGGTCTAGTTTGTTGGTTGGACCAAAGCTGGTTAGTCTCTGTTTTTAGTCTCCTGCTCTAACCAGGATCAATTGGGCTGGTAAAAACCTGACCTGCAGGAATAAACCTGACAAGATAAAACCCACCTTTAATTGCTTTAAACCCTCTAAAAATATTAATCCTGACCATCTAGAACTAACTTTAAACAGTTAAAATCAGCTTGACCAACTTTGCTGGTTAACCTGACCAGTTGGATCCAGTTTAGGACAAGGTAGAACCATGAAAGGGTCCAAAATCACTCTAAAATTGTCCTTTCAAAAAACAAAAACCAGCTTACTGCCCCAGGCTGTTTTTTTCCATTACTAAAAGTACACCCATACACATAACATAGTATTAAATAACCCAGCAAAATTATTTAACCCATTTGACCCAGTGAGTGGTTTATGTAAATACCCCAACAGTTTAAGAGTAAGGTAGAACTGATACAGTTAGCTATCCTTTCATTTATTATATCCCCAGATTAATCTTGATTCAATTTCTATAAGTACTTTCAGTCACATTGTCACAAGCAGCCATACTGAAATCCAGATGTAGATTCAGATCCCAAATGAACTAGCCAGAGGCAACAGAATATAAAGACAAATCTCCCTTAGATGACAAACAAACCCTGAAAGGAACCCTTGAAAGGACTCAAAAGGAAAACCCACTCTTTCCTGGCTGACACCGGATAGTGGGATTATGTTCATTATATTATACAGTCATATAAAGAAAAGACAACCTAATAGAAGTAACAAAAGCATGGTCTGTCTTTCTGCATTCTACATTATGTCAACTTAGGAATATACATATTATGAGTATAGGAGTCATCACTGTAATTAACTTCCTGTTTGTAACATGTTTAAATTTGCTAATAAATATAGGTTGGAAAACTGAAACCCTAAATGATCAACTATAGAGGTGGTGAAATTTCTTCCCCATTAATGTGAAATCTTTGTGGTTGAATTTTGATTCACAAAGAACATAGGACAAGAACTACAGCTTTAAACTTGCCCAAAAGCTAGGTCTTTTACGACCATAGTTAATACCAACACATATTCATGAAGTATAGCCAGTCGGTCCATAATTGATTTTGTTATGGTGGTAAAGATTATAGCTCCCCATTATAATAGTTGAAGCTAGATGGCTATTTGTGTGGTCACCTGAATTGAATGAGAGGAAGTCAAACCTCAAAAACCAGGAACATGTAGACCTATAAATAATGCTAAATTGAATCTAATTACTTTTTATATGTAACAAGGAATGAAAGACTTTATGACTGTAATAAAAAAAAACTGTAATAAAAATAAATTCTGAACACTTACAGATTTATTTGTTTTTTATTTGTTTTCTTGCTGCAAACTATTTGAGAAAGTTGTTATCATTTAAAATAGGAATACTTGTATTTAAATTGTTTTATTGAATGTATCATGCATGTTTTGTATTTGGGTAGTCTGGTCCCAGGAAATCCAATCCATGTAGATGTCCGTCCAATGTAATCCAGTCCATACTTTTTGTGTTCCTCTGGACTCCATTCAGGTGTGCTACATCATCTTGTAAAACATATTTAAGAGTCTGCCAGACTGGGTAGAGCAGTTTCTTCAGCTTACTTCTGTTTTGTGCTGTTTTGTTAATGAGCTGTTGGCTTTAGACGTTGTGTAGAGTCATTTTGTGTGTTATACTTGTTATTTGGTGTTTGAGCTTCTTTTTTGTGTGATGATTTATACCCTGTTTAGCACAAATTTATTTTGTGTTGTCTGTCTATATGTGTTGTGGCCTTACCAAAGAGCAGGTCAAAATATGTACTATATCATCTGAAAAATGTTAAGTGTGATCGGAAAGTCAAGACCATCATTGTAAAGACCCAGGAACAGAACAAGCCATGACATGATTTAAGACTGAGGCTTAAAACAATCTAGGACATGTTAAGATCAAGTTCAAATAAAGGCAATATTTTTTATCTTGGCCATTACTTCAATTAGCTGCCTTTATTTATAAACTAAGTAAGCTGTGCTTTTTAAAAAGACAACATTACTTTTCATGTGCATGTGAAATAAAAAGCCAACATGAAAAATTTCCAGACTCTTATTCAAGACCACTAAATTTAGTGAGACCAATGCTAAAACTCTATACCAAAAAAAGTCCAAGTAAAAAATGTCAAGAAATCAGAGACCAAGTCCGAACCATTATTAAAAACATCATGAGACTGGGACTACATATGTTGGTGTTTCCAATGTTCCGTTTGAATATACTATAGGTTATGCTGTAGTTGGGGTTTTTATCCTTTAGAGGCTTAAGCCATGCCCTGTTTGTATCTTTGGCATTAAACAGTAGAATGGCTGTAACCTTCTTTAATGTGCAGTGCCTTTTGTTAAAACCAGTGGCGGGCCGTGCGCTTGGTACCTGGGCCTTCAGTGGGGACTTAATCCCTACTTAATCCACATCTTCATACCACCACTAATATGTCACAATTATAGAAACCATCAATACTATACAAAAACGCAATATAACCACGCCAGTGGCCAGTGGTACCGCTCGTATTCACTGTTAATAAACAAGCTTCAGTTAGTTCAGAATGCCGCAGCAAGAGTTCTTACTAGGTCAAGAAAATACGATCATATAACCCCAATCTTATCGTCCCTACATTGGCTTCCTGTTAAGTTTTGAATAGACTACAAACTACTGCTACTCACTTATAAAGCACTAAATGGTTTGGCTCCCATGTATCTATCCAGTCTTTTAACACGCTACAATCTGTCACGCTCCCTGAGATCTCAAAACTCTGGGCTTCTAGTAAGTTCCTAGAATAGCAAAGTCCACTAAAGGTGGTAGAGCATTTTCACATTTAGCTCCTAAACTCTGGAATAGTCTTCCTGACAGTGTTCGGGGTTCAGACACACTCTCCCAGTTTAAGTGTAGATTAAAAACATATCTTTTTAGCAAAGCCTACACATAACACACATCACACACATCACATCACAACCTTGTGCTCCAGAACATCTGATCACATGCACATTATCAACTTGTGCTGTTAATATCATAAACAGCAGCAACGCTAATTCCTCTCCACTGCTTCTCTTTCCCTCCCCATCCCGAGGCATCCTGAGGTTTGGCCAGCTCCAGTCACGTCCCACCTCGTGAAGATTATGGACCTATGGATGATCATGGAGAAGAAGATGCCGAGTGTTTAAAGGCCCTGGCATGGAGAAGCTGATGCTGGATCTATGATGATCACAAATTGTTCTGTATTGTTGAAAGATTTATGACCAAACTCTTGATGTCACCCATATGAGGATGGGTTCCCCTTTGAGTCTGGTTCCTCTCAAGGTTTCTTCCTCATATCATCTAAGGGAGTTTTTCCTTGCCACTGTTGCCACGGCTTGCTCATTAGGGACAAACGCACACCATTCACCTTCACTGTTGTTTTCTGTAAAGCTGCTTTGAGACAATGTCTGTTGTGAAAAGCGCTATACAAATAAACTTGACTTGACTTGACTTGACTTGACTTGGTCTGGAAGTGGCAAACAAACCCTTTCCCGAGCTGAGACAAGCTAGCTAGCTTCGGGGTTGGCCTACCTCTTCTCACGATGTCTAGTTTTTCCTGAAAATAGATTTTTAGATGTCCAAGACCAAATAAATTTCTCTTCCTCCGTAGGCATAAAAAGTCTAAATCAGATGTATTAAGGTGTGCAAAGCGTTTCCTTCTGACCAACCATTCAGAGGACAAAAAAATGCTGACACTATTCTGAGCCAGCTAGCTGACCCTGTGAGGCGAGTTTGAAATCTGATTGGTTGAAGAAACATAGTTGTTTCTTATTGAGAATAGGTAAAGAGGCCAGCAGTACTGACTTTGAAAGCCCTGGGCAGATTAGATTAACATGGCAGCACATAGAGTCTGAAATCTGATTGGGCAAAAATCTAACATCCACATACTAACATCCACATACTTACTGGAAGCAGTGCAGCCAAGAGAAATAGAAAAATAAACTGTTGGGAATAAATTAATACAATTTCATGGAAAAAATATAAGAATTTAGGTTGTAAATGTAGGTCAGTGCTTCTGATAGTGTTTAGGCCAGCAGAGAAGGCTTTGCCCTGACGGCCCACCACTGGTTTAAACAATATAGAGTTTCAGTATGTGTAATAAAATGACTGCATATAATGATAAAAGTGCTAGTTAACCAAAATGTTAACTAAAGATTACAAACATCATTTAGATTGGTGAACTTGTGGCATTGAAATACTGCACAACGCAAAAGTGGACCGGGATTCAAGCAAACTGAATGTTGTAATACTCTGCAATACCACCTGATGGAGACATATAGCTTTTAAAAATATGCCTTGGTTCTCATTCATGTTTACATCGCTGACTCCCTCTGTTTTATCCAAGTAAACCTCGTACTTCTTGTTGCCTTCTGTCTAGATTGTTGTCAGCTTCGTTAACTAGTCTACATCTGTGGTGTTTAATAGACAGGAAATGTTACACCAGTGGTGGGTTGAAAAAGCCACACAATGACAAGCAATATGTTGATGGGCAAAGAGAAGATATACAATATTGATGATGTCACTGTCACTTTTGGAGAATGTCCATTGTGAAAAGCACTAAAGAAATAAAATTGACTTGACCAAATACATAAAAACTAAAGAAACAAGCCTTGTTTGAACATGTAAGAGGTAGAAAGTACAGATATTTGTGTAAAAAAAGATATTAGTGTGTGAAAGTAAAAGGTTGTCTGAAAAATAAATACTGAAGTAAATAACTGATGAAATAAAAATCTACTTAAGTACAATAACAGAGTATTTGTACTTTTTTACTTCCCATTTCTGTTCATAAGAGGCAAATTACAATGTAGGTAGTAATTATGTTACTAATTACACATTTCTGGGAACATCACTACAATATTCTTTTATACTAGCACGAAGTTTTGTACCTACATATTACAAAATCAACAATAGCTTCAGTCTGCTTTACCTCAATTCTCAGTGAATACAAGAAAATGTCTGTACTTAAGCTGTACTTTACCAATACAGTAAAAACAATACAATATCAACAATGGATATCGGCATGACTGTAAAGGGGATATTGCTTTCATAAACCACTTTTTTGAATAGGAAATTGATTAGCAATTTACATTTCAGCCACAATGTGACCAAATATATTTTTATATTTGTTCTACACAAATAGATGTACATCTCAAAGAACCCTCATTCACTGAAGACCTATTGTACAGCTGGCCAGCTAGTTTAGTATGATTTCCATTAAAAGTACTTCCAGTGAAATTGGCTTCCATATTTACTTTTCATCTTTATGTGAAAAATGTATGGTTTGCCATTTTCATTGTTGTCACTTGCTATACTTTAGTACCCGTTTGGAAGCTGAATAATGAATCATTTAAATGTTGCAATAAATTAGACTGCAACCTACAAGAGCATTCTGCTTTAATTAGCAGTCTATTGTATTAACATTATTACACCTGTAGATGGCACAAGAGAGTCACTCACTTGCTCATTGTTTTGTTTGTCCAAAAAAATAATAATCTAATTGTACAAAAACAACAGTAGAACTCAAGACTATGTTTAATAGTGAAAGTAAGAGCATTTCCAAATGCACAGGGTGACGGGACCTCAAGGGATTGGGGCTAAATAGCTGTGTAGCCTTTAGAAAGTGAGTCTAATTTGAAATAAAAAGTTTCAGTTTGCTTTGGAGCATAAAGTATGGACTGATGAGTTCAGATATACCATGTTCCAGAGTGATTGGCGCATCAGGGTAAGAAGAGAAGAGGATGAACTGATGCACCCATCATGCTTAGTTCCTACCATACAAGCCTGTGGTGGCAGTTCTATGATCTGGGGTTGCTGCAGTTGGTCAGGTCTGGGTTAAGCAACTTTATGTGCCCAAAACATGAAGTCAGCTACCTACCTGAATATACTGATTGACCAGGTTATTCCATCAATGGATTCTTTTCTTCCCTGATGGCAGGGGCATATTCCAAGATGTCAATGTCAGGATTCATTAGGCACAAATTGTGAAAGAGTAATTCATGGAGCATGACACATCATTTTCACACATGGATTGGCCATGGCAGAGTCCAAACCTTAACCCCATTGAGAGTCTTTATTAAACTTTAAACGCAACACTTTTGGTTTTGCCCCCATTTTTCATGAGCTGAACTCAAAGATCTAAGACTTTTTCTATGTACACAAAAGGCCAAAAATCCAAATATTGTTCACAAATCTGTTTAAATCTGTGTTAGTGAGCTCTTCTCCTTTGCTTAGATCATCCATCCACCTCACAGATTTGGCACATCAAGATGCTGAGTAGACAGCATGATTATTGCACAGGTGTGCCTTAGGCTGGCCACAATTAAAGGGCACTCTAAAATGTGCAGTTTTACTATATTGGGGGGTCCGGGGGGTCAGTATCTGATGTGACCACCATTTGCCTCACGCAGTGCAACACATCTCCTTCACATATAGTGTGAGGTCGGTTGGATGTACTGCCAATTTTTTATTCTAAACGCCTTTGGAGACGGCTTATAGTAGAGAAATGTACATTAAATTTACTTGCACAGCTCTGGTGTAAATTCCTGCAGTCAGCATGCCCATTGCACACTCCCTTAAAACTTGCGACATCTGTGGCATTGTGCTGTGTAATAAAACTGGCCTTTTATTGTGGCCAGCCTGAGGCACACCTGTGCAAAAATCATGCTGTCTAATCAGCATCTTGATCTGCCACAGCTGTGAGGTGGATGGATGATCTCGGCAAAGGAGAAGTGCTTACTAACACAGATTTAGACAGATTTGTGAACAATATTTAAGCGAAATAGGCCTTTTTTTGTACATAGAAAAGGTTTTAGATCTTTGAGTTTAGCTCATGAAAAATAGGGACAAAATCAAAAGTGTTGCGTTTATAATTTTGTTCAATGTATAGAACAGGGGTCACCAACAAGGACCACATGAGTTGCCCGCGGGCCTTTTCTAAAAAAAAGCTCATCATAGCGCCACTTACCAGTGAGCTGCATCAAATCTTTTTTGTTGCTATTCTTTTTTAAATCACACTAGCATTGGTGGGAATTTGAAAATGCCAATATTAAAATATAGATGACTAGATATAGATGTATATCATTAATTATTAATAATAACATATAATTAAAGGTAAATTAAGCGAATTTGTTATTTCAGAAGTGTGTATCAAACTGGTAGCCCTTCACATTATTCGGTACCCAAGAAGTAGCTCTCAGTTTCAAAAAGGTTGGTGACCCCTGGTATAGAAGATATTTATACAAATGTAATATAAATCCAAATATAATAAACAGATTGGGTGGACAGATGGGACTAGTTGGAGATGGAGCTTGATTTATCCAGGCTTGGACTAGGAATACACAATGGGAAAGAATCAGAGTAGAAAGTGGAAAGAACAGAGAAGACAGAAATGGTGGACTACAGAGAGCGCATAGTCTAAGACAGACAAAGGAGTTAAATATGTGCTATGACTTTGAACAGACACAAAGATTAACATGGGAATAAAGGTCAGATCTGCAGATCCATCAACAACAATAAGACAGGAATGCACAGAAAGGCTGAGAGTCATGGATATGACTGACCCTGTTATGATAGTCTGGAAGAATCATCAGGGCCACCCGGAGTTGTGATGCTTTCCTGAAGGTACAGAGATGACAAAAGGCAGTGAATTTAGGCCAACAATTGTCACAGCAATCCTCTATAGGGCATATAGTTAGAGAAACATTTCATGGAAGGTGCAGAGCTTATTAATAAGTGCTTAAAATCTTTTATGGGTGAGTCAGGATCTGGCAGGTCAGGGAATTGAGTGTCAAGAGATCCGGCCTGTGGCTTATAGAACGAATACACTGGCAATGTAGAATTCTGGCCAGTTGGTTTTGGATATAATTTACAGTAGCTATTAATTATTTTAGTATTTAATTATTCTATCGATTAGTGCATCGATCAATCAAGTTATCAGATAGGAAGTATTTTTTTCTTCATTACAAAGGAATATATATATATATATATATATATATATATATATATATATATATATATATATATATATATATATATATATTTCAAATTACTTTGATGTATGGTGTTTTGTTTATGTTTGAAATGATCACAAACATTGGAAACTTTTTGTTGCATGCTTTGGCCTGACTCTTCCCCTCACCCCTCACTGTTTACATTCTGCAGCGTCTTCTGTGTTTACCTGTCTAGGAGTCTCATTTAGAAACGTGCCATACGCACAAAACGAGGCTAAAAATGTGCGTTCGCCACTTTACATTCATAGGTTGTGATTTCTAAAAAAAAAAAAACTTAACTGGAGAAACTGTACTGTAACTGTAAATAAACTCCGAGCCATGCATGCGCACAACGTGGAAACATAGAATGCGAGAAGGGGATTTGGCGACACAGAGAGCGCACAACCTTTGCGTGGAAAGTGCCATACACACGTTTCCAGCCCCGTTTTGTGCGTACTGCATGTTTATAAATAAGACCCCAGAGCGGTTCACAGTTTAGCGGGTGGTACAGCGGTAATAATGGTCCATGGGGAAACAAAGTGTAGTTAAATGGATTAATTGAAGCATCTTTTTTGTATTCGAATTACAGGGGTTGCTCACCTTGAAAATTCCACTTTCATAAACATCCATTGCATCACTATATTTGAAAAATGGGTGATTTAATGCACTATTAGTGTAATTTGCTCTGCGTTGTGTGCATTAATAATAAAAGAGACCTCACACGATGATGAGTTGTCATGTGATTCATTTATTTTTTGTTATTGAAACAACTGACACTATCAGACAGTGAAAGGATCTCTGGTCAAGCCGTGCCTCTCATCACCATCACATTCTGCAAAAGAGAGAGGGCCCCGGAAACTACATCAGCTCCACCCTCACACTTACACACGACATAACTTGCGTGACAGCACTTCATATTACGCTTGTAACCACAGGACCGTGCATCACTCATGCAATATCTCCTTATACACATTTCAAAAATAAAAAAAAAACATTAGTACCATTAGATAATCATAATTTTAATAATCTAGTGTCACAACATTACACTAGCCACAGTAGTTTTTCACATTTTGGGAAGAGTTACATCCCATGCACAATTACAAACAAGACAAAAAACACTACCAAACATATCAAAACCTGCAATCCCAAATCCGAGAGTAAAAAAAAAACAGCAACAATTTATGAGGCCATTTTTTTATGATCATATTTTTCATGATGTAAAAGAAAAAAAGGCAAGAGCATAAAAAAATCAAAAACATATGTAATATGTAATCATTTTCTTACACTGACTTAGTCTTGTAGACTCCCACCAGACATTAAAAGATGGTATTGGACAGAAGGGATGCCATAAATATTGAGTAAAGCAGAGTGAGGTGATACAGTTCAGAGCAGGCTAAACCTACAGAGGTGACACAGACAGCACACAGATCCTCAATGGTTTAATGGACCACCCCTGACCAAAACCTCCAGCTCATAGTTGATTACTATGGATCTCTTTAAATATGCATTACACACAAACTCTCATATTCTTCTTTTATTTCATACTAATTTCCTTTCATATTTTGAGTCATGCCATGTTCAACATATACTATGTGAATAGTGGATATTCCAATTTTTTTTTTTTTTTTCGTTCTTTAAATACAGAAATAAAAAACTATGAATCTACAAATGTCTGATAACCACCAATACCCACAAATGCCAGAACATAACAGACTTTAAGATTTAAATTCCCACCTAGGGGTATAATAATACACAAACTAGTACAATTGCTTAATAGCTTTAGCAGCACACATGAACAAATCACGATTCTTTCTTTGAATGATTTCATGGAAGGTTCAGAGTGCTATTAATGTTACAAATCCTCTTATTTTCTTTAGAGAAAATCATAATTTTGTCTATCCACCATGAAAATTGGAATATCACCCTGAAACTAACCCAAATGATGCTTTGTTTGTTTTTTTTTTTGGTTGAAAACAGGGCATGATCCAATATCTCACCAAATGTAATGTATTTCTATAGGAATTTCTTTATCACTGCTTTATTTTATATTAATGATCATAATTTGCTTATCTCTGAGCTGCTGTTTACATTTTGACCAATTTGATAAACCTATTACAACGTATGTCCAGCGGAGGGCACTACAACACAACAGGATATCTGTGGACTGACTCAATTATATTCATATCAACACAATTTAATTACCCCGCTGAATTATTATTCACATCAGAATTATTGTAAAAAAATATATACCCTTGTTGCAAAGATAGTAACTATCATTTCTAAATTGTAAAGATCCTAATCATGGTGCCAGAACATGTGTTGGCTCTAATAATGGTTTCTATTTTTGAGCAATCACTGCATGACCCATGGTCTTGTACATGCATATGTACATGCCTACATGGCATAAATGTGTGAGGGTGTTGAGGAGGAAGTTTGCTGGTTTGATGAAGCCATTGGTGGGATGCTTGTGGAAATGAATAGGGGGGAAAAGCAAGGGACCAGGAAAGCGGAATGTTGGTCCGTGTGATGTGATTGTTAGCAGAAATGTGTCAGCCCAAGCCCACCAACCCCAGAGCCCTTGGCCCCATACAGGCTGTGGAGTTGTGAGTGAGGCATGAGGTATGGGGGACGACGCTGCTGAGCACTGTGCTCTAGTAAAGACCCTAGATACCTTATCAGCGGTGCCTTTAGTGGAACAAGCAAACAGGGGACATTCGGCCTACTGGATGACCATGTGTGGCCATTTCAGGTCCTAATAACAGCCTGACCAGCTTCAATACTAAATCTGTTTGCTCATTAGCAATGTAGATCGGCATCTTTATTTGTGTGAAGCTGCTTTGTTAAATAAAGCACTAATGTGTACTGGATATCAATCGTGCACCAAAAAAAAACAACATTCATGTAGTCAATTATGTTTAAATGGCAGGTCTCTAGATTACAAATTCCAGATAATGACTTGATGACATAAAGAGGGCAGTATGATCCATAGTGTCTACTGAATTTGGAAAACGAAATCTTAATGACGTATGCAGAACATGCTCCACTGCAAGCGTTTTCTTCAAACATGGCTTTAATCTGTATGCAATTTCTATTCTCAAATGCATGCTTCATCTATTTATCCATGTTCATTAGGAGAAGAAAACGCAAAAACAATATCCAGATTGCACTCGTTCTCTCAGATATGCAATACACATGAGCGCTGAGTGTTGATGTTAACTTTAAAGTCAAATCCTGTAGCTCTCTACATTAGGAACATGTCTTTCATATATGGAAGATCTATTAAGTGCTGGGGTTTCTTCCTTTCACTGATGATTCAAAACAAGCTCAACATGTAGATTACTCTTGATTCTCAATAAAGCACACAGATATATGCACAAGCAAGCATACATATGAATACATGAGTGAGTAGTTCAACATTTTGCACAAGAGACATAACAGATTTCATGGAAACTGGACCGGTGGTGGGTTTCTTAAACATGTTTTTCGTTTGCCTCAGTGCTTAATTTTTCATGGAAGCAAATTTGGAAAGGCTAAAGTGTGCACCATCCAACTTACAACCAGCTGCCACCTTAACCCTCTCTTACACAAGCATGTGTGCTGCCTCATTATATCCACCAATGTGATTAGGCTTTACATACTGGTCTCAGCAGCTAGTTGGAATTAGTAACTTTCAATCCACCATGCATCCATGGTCATTTACAAAACTGTCACTTTTTATCTTTTTTTTTATTTTTATTATTATTATTATTTCTCTCTCCAAATATGTGCATTTAACCTTAGTCTCTACCACAGTGACCCAGAACTAAGTTTAGAGGATTTACTTTCATTCGTATTTAAGTTTCAGCAGTGTAATATGCTCAGAGTAATTGGACTGCAATACTATGGTTGACATATATGACACAAAATGAAGTCGTGCTTTAATCATACACTCTGTAGCGTGTGTGTGTGTGTGTGTGTGTGTGTGTGTGTGTGTGTGTGTGTGTGTGTGTGTGTGTGTGTGTGTGTGTGTGTTCCCCGTTATTCATGAATGTTAAAATAGCGGCATCAAATTCGAACATCTTTACGTAGTACTTTTTCTGTACACTCGTTTGTTTGTTTGTTTTTTGTTTGTTTCAAGATAGATAGATAGATAGATAGATAGATAGATAGATAGATAGATAGATAGATAGATAGATAGATAGATAGATAGATAGATAGATAGATAGATAGATAGATAGATAGATAGATAGATAGATATATTTTTTTTCCGTTTAAAACACAAAAATGGATTCCACCTTTTCCATTTTTCAGATGTTTTTTATTTCATAAATGAACGCGTTTTGTGGTGAACAGAATTTCAAATATGTTGCCTGGCAAACTAAAATTAATTATAATAAATTTTTTAAAAATTAGACCAAGGATATCACTTCTTATAATATTTTTAATCGTTTCCATAATCTTTAGTCAATTTCTGATAAGTAATAAAAATATGAATATTTCTGTGACGGACTGATTTTTCTGAACAGGGTGTATTCCCGAATTGTGTACTATATTCCCGAGATTCCCCGCGACCCACAGCAGGATAAAGCGCTTACTGAAGATGAATAAATAAATGAAATAATGAATGATATTCAAACTACATTCACTTTTTACAATTTGAAAAAGAACTAAGAGCAGTTTAATGGTGTTGTGCGGGTTAATATTTACCCTATTTTTGGTTTGTTATAGTTGTTTGTTTTGTTTTCTGTAACATTTATTCAGCCAAACCTATAATCAGATTGCTTCCTTCAGTCAGACGTTTTCTTTACCGCTCATTCTGAATTTAAAACTTCTTTTCTTTTGAGCAGTAAAGCTTCTTTTCCTGCAAACATTTCTCCTTTGTTTTTGTTTAACGTTTTTGTTTGTTTGTTTATTTTTTCTAATTCCCATTCCTTTTCTTTACATATTATAAAAAAAATTTGCAGAACAACACAGTGATCCATATTTTTCCCGTTCAATACAGTTTAC
This sequence comes from Silurus aristotelis, assembly GCF_946808225.1. Classification (NCBI taxonomy): domain Eukaryota; kingdom Metazoa; phylum Chordata; class Actinopteri; order Siluriformes; family Siluridae; genus Silurus; species Silurus aristotelis. Next base: position 5,001,843 of record NC_139599.1, read on the forward strand.
AGTGTAATGTAAACTGTACAGTTATATATTAATATATAAACTTTTTTTTAGCCACATCTGTGAAGGCTAGGCCTGTTTTTTTTAAGATGGGTAAAAGTTTATAAAATACAATATATATTTTTTTAGATGCACATGTTAGGGTTGATAACTAACCTCAAATTGTATTGTATTGTAATTGTATTTTTTATATATAAAGTGCGTTTTGTATTTGTGACAGAACTGAAAATGTTACACAGAGTGCTATTTTAAATAACGGAAATTATTTTGACCATATACATACGTATATATATGTTTTTAAAAACATTATATGTAATTGCTTAGTTACATTTATAATGTGTAATAATAATACATTAAATACATTGTGAACCTTTTCTTGTTTTTTTTTATGTATTAGTGTTTTCTTAAGTGGCTTTAGGATTAAATGGCTATTATTCAATTTTTCTAGACTGTTTTTTTACACCATTTGAACGCCTTACCTACAATTTCTGCTAAAAAAATACACTTTTTTGAAACTCCTTTTGACCATCGTCAGCTCAAGAAATCTGAATATAATATGGAATTAAAACTGCTAAATTAAACAACTTCTTGTAAGTATGGCCTGGTATCCTATCAGTCAAAGAAAAAAAAATCTATCAGTCAGGAATCCGATTTATTTGTCACGAACAAGCGAATTAAAATTTGCCTCATAAAAGAAAAGCGTTAAAAACCCAGTGATGACTGACTGTTCCGCTGGTCTGCTCCTGCCTCATGTCTGCATGCACACTTACAAGAAAACAGGGTTTATTAGGGATTTTATAAGGGTTCATTAAATAAGTCAGGTAACATTTCTGATGGGGAAAGCGATTGTGGGGATCTACACAGAACCTTTAAGCGGTTTCCTAAAATCCCAAAGGGTTAGAAAGTTACAAAAGTTTACTAGAAATGTCAATAGTTTGGCTCCAATACTGTAAGTGTCCTCAAATTAATGTATTATACGAATTGATTTGTTTTGTCACTAGCTGTTATTCTGACGGTGTATATATATATATTGTTCAAGACTTAAAGTCTGTTCTGACGAGTGTTTCGTAGAAGACGTGTCAAAGTTTGCGCGCGCGTGTGTGTATGTGTGTGCGTGTGTGTGCGTGAGATCTTGAATGCTCTGGAAAAAAATTTAAGCTTCTAACATTCCATTTAAATGTGGCTAACTTGGCGTTAAATAAAGGTAGCAAGCAAGAAAGAAAGAAAAATCGAAAGCAATAATGATGATGATAATGATGATGATGATGATGATGATGATAATGATGATGATGATGATGATGATGATGATGATGATTCTTATTCCTATTCTTATTATAAAAATATATTATTATTTATTAGTAGTAGTAGTAGTAGTAGTTGTAGTAGTAGTTTTATTAGTAGTAGTAGTCGTTGTTGTATACTAGTGTTGTATTAGTATTAGTATTAGTATTAGTAGTTGTTGTTGTTGTTGTTGTTGTTGTACCAGTAGTAATAGTAGTAGTAGTAGTAGTAGTAATAGTATTATTATTTGTAGTAGTAGTTGTTGTTGTTGTATACTAGTGTTGTATTAGTATTAGTAGTAGTAGTAGTAATAGTATTAGTATTAGTAGTTGTTGTTGTTGTTGTATACTAGTGTTGTATTAGTATTAGTATTAGTAGTAATAGTATTAGTATTAGTAGTTGTTGTTGTTGTTGTTGTATACTAGTGTTGTATTAGTATTAGTAGTAGTAGTAATAGTATTAGTATTAGTAGTTGTTGTTGTTGTACCAGTAGTAATAGTAGTAGTAGTAGTAGTAATAGTATTAGTAGTAGTAATAGTAGTTGTTGTTGTTGTATACTAGTGTTGTATTAGTATTAGTAGTAGTAGTAGTAATAGTATTAGTATTAGTAGTTGTTGTTGTTGTTGTATACTAGTGTTGTATTAGTATTAGTAGTAGTAGTAGTAGTAATAGTATTAGTATTAGTAGTTGTTGTTGTACTAGTAGTAATAGTAGTAGTAGAACCAGTAGTAGTACCAGTAGTTGTAACAGTAACAGTATCACTGTCGTTGATGTTGTAACTACTGTTTCTATTACTAACACAACTTCTTCCATTTCCACCCATTATCATAACACACGACTTTTTGTACTTTTTGTTGCTGTAACACAACGCTATCAGCATCATCTAAAAAAAAACCTCGAAACTCATAGTATTCTTGTTCAAGTATGTAGTGTAGTAATTCCTTTATGAAATGCTATTAGAATTTCATATAAGACAAATATCTTTATAAATAACTTTATTTTGTTTTGTTTTTTTATTATTAGATCAATAGCAAGCTAGATTATGTGCAAAACAATTAAAACTTGTAGTGACTGGTGTTTATAAACTGCTTTTAAAGAATTATATTCCATTGGCTTCAGTTGATCTGTTGATCACGTCGTGTTCCTGGTGTCTCCTGCTCTCATTCGTTCCCGGCTGGTGACACTCATACACTCATACACTCATACACTCATACACTCGTTTCGTGGTGCATTGTCTACGTTTTTCCTTAAACACAGTGTCTCAAAACCTGTGCCCTTTAGAGAAACGTTTTCCTGCTCGGACTGTCTTGATATATATATAAATCTAGGCTATATATATAATTTATTTTTAATGTTTTTAATTATTATTAATATATATTTTTTTAAATACAGCTTAGTTATACTTTGGATTTCATGAAGCACTATATGGACATAATGTCCATACACCCCCCACACATGACTTGACTGGGTCAGAATCTGTCAGGTCTGTATTATACCCAGGTTCAGTTGTTGTGTATGATTATTAAGATCAAGGCGAATTCCTCATTTATATCACACTGGAGCGGGTTTACCTGTCTTCATTGGATAAGAGAAGATTTTATTAATATTTTTTGTATGGATGGAGAAAGACAGAGAGAGAGAGAGAGAGAGAGAGAGAGAGAGAGAGAGAGAGAGAGAGAGAGAGAGAGAGAGAGATGGGGAAGGGGTGGAGAGAGTGAGGACTGCTGAACCAGGGGGTGTTCCAATACCATCACGGCACAGGGAGTCCACGGCGCTTCCGTCTTCCGCAACGTCTCGCTCACTGACCAGTCGAAAGCAGCAGGCGGAGAGAAAGTGTACGAGAGAGAGAGAGAGAGAGAGAGAGAGAGAGAGAGAGAGAGAGGAGGGGGGAGAGGCGGTGACAGAAGTGGCCTCCTAGACGTGATGGTATTCCTTGGCTGATGGTATCTGCTGAACTCGGCTCGAGGAAAAACGGGTAGGTTGGTGTGTGAACGTCTGCGCATCATCGCCAACTTTGGGAGCTTTGGACGCATGATTAAAGCTTGAAGACTCGATCGGCGGAGATTGTGGAAATAATGCAAAGGAAATCCATGGGTTCGCAGAGTAGCGGTCCGTGAGCTTGGGATCTAAATCGCAGTAGGAAAAAAAAGGGAGGAAGAAAAATCAGCTTTGAGAAAAACCGCGGACCCAAACTGTGTACAAGGTAAAACACTGTTCTGTTCTTAAACCCTGCTTTAGTGAACTATAAACACATCCAGACCCCCTGGAACAACACCATGCTCACACTCAGGATTTACTCCAATTTTGCTGGAGTAAAAAAAAAAAAACCTGTGCTGAATAAGAAAACTGTTTACTTCTTCTAGTTGAAAAGTTCAGCGTTATTGAATCAGACACTGCTGCAACTCGTACAACTGATGTGGCCTACGGAAGCCTTAAAGGACCTAATCCCATTCCTCACTTAGTATTTAATTGAC
>NC_139599.1:5008094-5055594 GCF_946808225.1 Silurus aristotelis
GAGAGAGAGAGAAAGAGAGAGAGAGAGAGAGAGGTTAGGCGGTTTTTAGATTCATCTCAGTTTTCCTCACTTTTTTCGAAATGTGTTCGCAATCCCTCCCACATCATTCAAACATCTCCCGAAGGTCTAGAGTTCTCTGGACTCCACTCGGCCTTGCAGCCTTGCAGCCTTGCAGCCTTGCAGCCATGCAGCCATGCAGCCATGCAACTAACCAGTCTCAGACCTGATGCATTTTATTTATTTTTTTTTTTTGCATGCATGCATTTGCCTCTAGTTCATGCTAATATGAAGGAAAAGTTTCAACTTAATTGCATAGCTTTAAAACAGCGTTAATGACTGGAAGACTTTAGGCGCAATGCATCACCACAGCTACAAATAAATAAATAAATAAATAAATAAATAAATAAATAAATAAATAAATAAATACACACGTCCAATGTTTTTTGGTCTAATTTTGCTTACTTTCATCCCTTTTTTTCTGTTTTAAGTTACAGAATGTCATAAACGAACAAAAAATGCTGGTGCGTGGGCTGAGATGACCACCTTAGTGCAAATGAATGTATTCAATTATATCTTAAATAATAATAACAACAATAACAACTGCAATTTCATTATTATTATTATTATTATTATTATTATTATTATTATTATTATTATTATTATTATTATTAATAAAAATAATAATAATAATATTATTATTGTTGTTATTATTGTGCTTTTTGTTGCTTAAATGTTGATAAAACTTTTAAAACAAATCTAATTCATTAGTCCTACATTTATATTATTATTATTATTATTATTATTATTATTATTATTATTATTATTATTATTATTATTATTATTATTATTCATTAAATTAAATTAAATTAATGCCGATTGCTTCTAGTTTACGCTGCACACTGCACATCTCAAAAAGAAAAAAAATTAAAGAATATATAATTGGATCCTACTTTCAGACATTGTTTTTATTCATCTATGTCCTATATCTATTATTTATATATTTTCGATGCCATAAAGTTCCCATTTCCATCCTCAGGCGAATGTTCCCGAGCTTCAAAGTGAAGGTCACTGGACTGAACCCCAAAACGAAATACATTCTTCTGATGGATGTCGTGCCAGCGGACGACCACCGCTATAAATTCGCCGATAATAAATGGTTCGTAAGACACCTCAAACGTGTTACGCATCACGATCGAGTCAACTGTAGGACTGGCGAGTGTTTTGTGCACAGATTTGTTTTCACTCTATAGACGAGCTGAATATTTGTGTAAGTTTCGGGAAACCGGAGACACATTCGAGCCAAGAAATGAAAGATTTTCGAGGTTTGCCAATTTAGTCTTCGACTAGTGCTTAGTATTCAGCGGCTTCGCAAGAGAGGAAAATGCAGGAAAATTCTCGTTTCTCTTTCAACCACATTTGGTTATTCCATTAACCTCTTACTGCCTCACAACTTAGACCACAATAGACTCCTTGCACGACATACAGCATACAAAAAAGTTTACATCCCAAACATGGGTGTATTTCCAGCATGCAGATTGCTCCAGCTGGAAGATTTCAAATCTTTGATGATCGTTTGGTTTGGGATTTAAAATGAATAAAAACCATCAAAAAGCCAACAAAAGTAAAACAATTTGCTGTGTTAAACAATTGTTGTTGAGAGCAGTTCCCCACGTGGTTTAAGCCAGTCTAAGAATCTGAATAGGACTACAGTGTGTGTGCATGCTGAGTATCATCTGTTGTTTTTAAGTGATTTGTTTTATATTAAAACATGGAAAAATATTATGAAAAGGATTATTTAAACACACAATGTAAACCGTTCAGCCTCTTTTTTTGGATCAGCGGTTTTAAATGTAAGATTATTCAGTGAGGATGATCACATGCCAATATCGCTGATCTTTATCCCTTTTGTGCAAAGCAAAACTAATGTCGCTTTTAGCCAGTTACAGTTTTATCTGTTTTTAAATCTTTATGCACCAAACAGGTCGTTACAATATTGCTTAATGGAAAAATTTGTCAGACTAATAACCAATGAAAATGCAAAGATTTATATATATCTTTGCATTGTTTTCAATAATTAAAATTGTTTTTAATAATGAATTTTATATATATATATATATATATATATATATATATATATATATATATATATATATATATATATATATATATATATATATATATAATTCATTATTAAAAACAATTTTTTAAAGAGAGGACATGAATTGCAATACACCTGATTTCCATTTTAATTGCCTTTTTTAATTATTACTATCAAGTATCTTTTATAATTTGTTTATTAATTATTATTTTTTTACTAAACCTGTTGCTGCTGTACTTATCTGAATTTTAAACTTCTAAACGATCTGAAAATGACGGTATACGGTACAGATGACTGATTCTGTTCTGATATTTTTGGTGTGTGTTCTAGGTCACTGACAGGAAAGGCAGAACCCGCAATGCCCGGCAGGCTCTATGTGCATCCCGACTCTCCAGCCACAGGCGCGCACTGGATGCGACAACTCGTCTCCTTCCAGAAACTCAAACTCACCAACAACCACCTCGATCCTTTCGGACATGTAAGTAAACTGTTTTTTCTTCTATTTTTTTTTTTTAAAGAGAGGGAGAAATGTCCTCTTTTGCATGTTTTTTTTTTTTTTTTTTTTTACTTTTTTTTTTTTTTTTAACTTTTTTCAGCTACCTAAAGTGTGTGATTGTGTAACGCATATTTGAATAGTGCGCGTTTCGGAGAGTTTCGACTCGGATAAACTTGCACGTTTTAATACTATTAAAAAAGTGCAATTAGGTAGCATGCTTTTGGACTTTTAGCAGGCGTCGCTGACAAACTCCAGAGCATAGGCTATAACAATAAGCGGCAATCATAATTAGAAGAACCTCTCGTGTAGGCAAAGCCCTTTTAATGTACTAAAAACACCGCATTATTAAATGTAGCCTCTTTTGGTGTTTTAAAAATATATATCTTTGCTTTTTTTAGTAGATCCAGAAGAGCAATCAATTTATTTATTTACTTATTTTATTTTTTATATAATGTCGGTAAGGTCGAAACTAGACGTGGAATTTTTTTATTTCTTTTTTTTTTTTTTTACTTTTTGGAGTTATGCAGAGTTGTTTAAATTATTTTGTAATTGTTTCGAAATGTAGCCCTGAACATTAATGAAGGTCAGATCATCATGGGCCGTATCTTGCACGTTCTTGTGGTTATTCATACCTTGATCCTGCATCTGGATGGACCCTTTTTCTCAGCTATTTAGTATTTTCCACTATGACGTAGTGTGTGGGCTTTTTCAGAACCTAGCACCTGTACTTGGATGTGAGGATCATTTACACTGTGGTTTTTTTTCTACACTTATACCATTCCAACAGCTAATATTTGTACCATGTGTTACATTTACATGCATGAGTTTTATAACTGAGCTGAAACACGGAATAAAAGATTTTATACAGCTATTTAGTGCAAAATTAACTCTACACCCTGTGTTTAAACATAATGCATACTGTTTCGACTTTTGGGCCTTTATTTTGCACTGCTTGGTTGTTTTGTTTGTTTGTTTTTTTAATAGAGTTACAATGCTATGATGTAGTATCGTCCCATGTCGCTGTTAAGTGCTGATCACAAGTTTTCCAATGGTTTGCATTTAAGTTAATCATCCTGTTTTTTCATGCCAAAGCTGGCAAAAATGAAGTTGTACTCCAGATGGAATGTTGTTGTAAATGTCTTTTTACCAGGATGCATTTTGATTGGTTGCAGTGGTTCTTGGCATTTCACTCTTTTTAGCCTAAAATTGCAACCTGGGATTTATAAATGAAGTATGGTTTCTCAACCAAAATAACAAGCTATCGAATTGTTGCTCCAGGTGCTTGAAATAATTTCAGACCCATGAATGATTACTGGTCAGCCATGTCAGCTGAATAAACTGGATTCATTTAAAAAAAAAAAAAATATATATATATATATATATATATATATATATATATATATATATATATATATATATATATATATATATATATATATATATATATATATGAAAATACATAGGTTTTTGGAGGGGGTTAACCTTAATCAGGTTCACAAATCATAAAATGAAAATTAAGACTTAAAGAAAAACAACCATTTTTGATGAGAGAGTTGATCCTGGTAATGAAGTGTAACAGTTATCCAGGGAAGAGCATACCTGCTTCGGTATTCCAACTGCCTGATTCACTTTGATCATTTTTTGAGTACCAAACACCATTCCACATTCTTTCTAGAAATATTTGAGTCACAGGGTGGAGTTTGGATATCAGTCCTGTAAACTGTTTATGTTATAATGATAGTGCAAGATGATTGATGGACAAAGGTATACAAAACTTGTAAATCTGGATGGCTTCAAATCCCCTGTGATGTCAGGGACATGAAAGAGAGGGACAAACAATCAGGACCCTCTGTGATCCCTTGCTATCATTAAAAAAATAGCAGGGCAAACGAAGATACAAAGTAACAGGGCACCAAGCTCAGACTAATGCAGTGCTCCTAATGGGTGGTCCCACCACAAGCATACCAGGAAAACTGTCTTCTGCCTGATTGCAATTCAGATTCAAATGCTTAGTGGGATGCAGAGTGACTGTGGTTTAAACTTTTCAAGCTTTTTGCTCTCATGTCAGAAGCAGAAGGTCGTTTTATATCTGACAGTTTATGTTGTATGTTTATGTTTTGTCTTATATTAGATGATTGATATCTATCTTAGCCATGTGGCACTATATACCTGGTGTTGCAATATTTAAAGAGTTGTATGTTTTGTCAGCCAGCTGCTGCTCCTGTCAACCCAAGAAAAGACAGAAAAATATATGTTGCATATCAACGAAGATATTCTACAGTCATTAAGATAGCATTTAGATTATGCCATTAAATGTGTCCAAGTCTATTGTTTCTTAAATATCTTAAATAACAGATTAGGGGTACTTGACATTTGGTGAAGAAAAAGTAAATAACACATTACATTATTGAAATATTTAGGGAAATAATCTGGTTGAATTTCTTGGACCTTTTTTAACAAGTCCCAACTGACTTTATTTGTACTTGGCACGGTTTTGGTCGTGCAATTCAAATAATCTGTCAAGTAGGTTAATAACTATGCATATTCTTGAATAATGAATGTTTCATAGTGAGTTGGGATTCCAGTGACTAAAAATAAACCATGAAATAAATATAAATATATAAATAAATAAATAAATAAATAAATAAATATAATATAATAAATTTATAATATAATATAATATAATATAATATAATATAATATAATATAATATAATATAATATAATATATTATATATATTATATTAATTCATTTTTATTTATTTCATGGTTTATTTTTAATATTATATTATATTATATTATATTATATTATATTATATTATATTATATTATATTATGCAATATTTTAGAATTAGATGTTTCACGGCTGATGTCTATGATTCCTGAGTGTGTCAGTACAATTAGGCTTAGCTCTGTGGATAAGAGGGGCTCAAGTTCAACTGAGTGAGCAGCGTCTCAGTGTCGCCAGGCCATGCCGCAAAACAACACCGAGTGCTTTAGGTCTCAGAAGGGCAAGCAAAAAAAGGGGCCAAGGTGTTTAGATATATAAAAAAAAAAAAAAAAAAAAGCATTGTGAATGTATCATTTACTTCACGCTGGAGTTTTGTGCGCTGCATAAAAGCGCAATGAGGGCGAACTTGTGCAAAGCACTTTGCTTGTTTAAAACGCAAAAAATTAACTCCACACCATCTGCTGCATTAACATTTTCTTACGTTTTTTGTCCCCTTTTTAACCTGTTTAGATCATTTTGAACTCCATGCATAAATACCAACCGAGGATCCACATTGTAAAGGCAGATGAAAACAACGGCTTTGGCTCCAAAAACACCGCCTTCTGCACTCATGTGTTCCCCGAAACATCGTTCATTGCGGTCACGTCTTACCAGAACCACAAGGTAAGTTAAGGAGATGATATGTGCACAGTTGGAACACTGTTCGAACAGACACTTCTCTATTAAAAACAGTCAAATAAAAAAGTATTAGGCCATGTTTTAGGACTGGAGATTGCGCAAAATCGAGTCAAGTTAAAGATCATTACGTGGAAAAACTATGCTTACATTATATCAACTTATTCCGAGAATACATACTCGTAACCTTTTATATATTCAGATCTGCCATTCACTGCTACTTTCATATACTGTTCATTCTGAAAATACTCGATTTTTTTGTCGTGACATTTTTCCCATAAAGAGTAAATCGGGGTCACATATCGCTTCAATTCGAATTTTTAAGTGTTCTAATTGAGTTTTTGTTTCTACAGCAGAATATGTTTCGAGTTTCAGGCTCCACATTTAATTCAAACCATAAGCAATTTTCATTCGCTCCTGTATTAAAGCTGTTTTTGTCCTCAATTAAGAGAATAAAACAGCATTTCTTGATTATATGTAAGTTTTATTGTGTACTGTTTGAATACTACAGAAACGTCGATGCCAATGCAATACAGGCGTTTGTGTGATTTTCTCTCATCCTGGTCGTCAATAACAGTGGAAAATATATTTTATAAAAGAAAGTTTTATGGTTCTTAAAGTCCAAAAACTTTTCTCGAAGTGGGTACATCAGTTTTCTTTGTGTACCTTAAGATCATAGATTACAGATAATAGATTTTACTTGCACTTTGCCATTATTAGCGTTTTTAAACGGCTCATACAGTTTATTCTATTTAGAGGCAACCCTCCACTTATTCTTATAATAATGCCCCCTATTGTCTGTTAACTAACAATACAGCCATATAAGAGCCAAATGTCTTTAAAGTCTATGCTGATAAACCGAACTTAATTATAAACTGTACACCGTCTTTATTTAAACCCGACATACATTTAATGGTAGTTCTAGCAGGGGGAAAAATCAGTTTATATGACGTACAAAATAAATACGTGGAGCAAAACTGGCTTAGCAGCTAGCCATTTTATCCGCTAAATTCAATTTATCGATCGAAATCGGCTGATCGGTTAAACACAGAACTGAATTGAATGTAAAATATTTCACAGAAATTAAAACAGATTTAAATTCAACATTAAAATGAATTAAAATCTGTTATTTTGTTGGTGGTGTTGTTTTTAACTCAGTATAAATTAATTATTTTCAAAATTGTAACTCAGCAATTTTAGTTTGGATAGAATAGTTTCATGAACAGAAAGTCGGAAAAAGTCACTGCGTGCGTGTTTTTAGTTATTTTCTCCGTCTTGTTTGAATGGTTAAAAAAATATATTTAAGTTTGAAAGAAGAAGCAACTATAACAATTTTAATAACTTCATAAAAACGGAATTTTTGCACTTATATATATATATATTTATAAATATATATATTATTGTATTATTATATAATATTATATTATTATTCAATAATTATTTGCAACCCAGCCATTAGGGGGGCACAAGCCAGTGTACTCTTAGTGCCGGTCCCAAGCCCGGGTAAATGGGGAGGGTTGCGTTAGGAAGGGCATCCAGCGTAAAACATGTGCCAAATCAAATATGCGGATCACAAATGAGAATTTCATACCGGATCGGTCGAGGCCCGGGTTAACAACGACCGCCACAGGTCAGATATAGAGGACAGGGTGGTATGGAGACGGATGATCTGCTGTGGCGACCCCTAATGGGAGCAGCCGAAAGAAGAAGAAGATTATTCAATAATTATTTGCATGTATATTGTATATATGTCTACAAATTTACCACCCGCATTTTGACAAGTGTTTTTTACAGAACATTCTGTTGTCTTTCTTTGTTTGCTTGTTTTCTTCAGCCTAAGGTGCACTATTTCAGTTGTCTTTTTATAAATGAAACTGTACCCCCTAAAATTGTGAACAAGCGTGTAGTTTATTGTTCAAGTTTTCAGCGTTTTTATAATTAGAAAAACACAATTATTGCTTTTTCAAAAAGTTATTTTTTTCCCAGGGAACATTTCCAAAATGGTAAAGGAACAGATGTGTAAAGAAGTATGTACACACCGTGGGTCATATGAAAATAACATGTGGCCTTGAATAGTTTGGAATTAAACAGATCATTTACCGTCTCATTGATCACATTTGCTACAAATCTAAATACCGACAATTTAAGGCTTCACGTCAACAAGCGTTGAATATTTGATATATTTTGGGGGTCAAGCAAACATTTTGTAAAGTCTGATATAGTGCAGTGTTGGACAGTAAGGAAGTAAATGTAATCCGTACTGTACTTAAGTAGCTTTTACGCGTATCTGTACTTTACTGAAGTTTTTCTATTTGGTCAGACATTTACTTTAATTTCACTACACTATAAAAAATTTCCTTTATTTTACTCACCTACATTTTGCGAAATCTGTCGTTCCTTTTTATTTATGCGTAAATAAAAACTTAAGTGCTCAAGCACCAGAATCATTTTGGGGGGGTTAAGAAATGATGGAAGAAACTCCTCACTCGAACTTGCCACAACACCCGTGGTCTTATTTGCGTGATTTGTAATTGTAATAGACATCAATCATTGTTTAACTCATTGATATAATTCAATTAATAGATGCACGTGCTAAGAGAAACGTTAAAGCCTTCTTACATAAACTGAGTTGAAGAGTCTTGTGACCAAAATGATCATAGGAAATGATTGCCATAATAACTTTGGATACTTTTGAAGGCAAATATCTTTCTACTTTTATTCAAGTGGAATAAATGAAGCACTTTTACTGGAGTAATATTATAGTGCATCTTTACATTTACGCAAGTATTTGGTTTGTGTACTTTGTGCACCACTGATATACTGATGTATAGTGTAATGGGGTCAGTAGTCAATCGGCCTACTGCTGTAAGCAGCTAAGTAGATTATTGTGATCCGTGACTGTCGATCAGCGGCACTTAATGAGATCTGTGCAATGCTGCCTAATAGGCCACTTGTTACACTACAGCTGAATGTGTTGTTTGGCTTGAGTCTAAGTACATTTCAATTCTCTCCGATATGCTTCCAAACTTCCTTTAGTCGGGATTTAAATAAACATTCCTGAAGTGTCTGTTTCACATCCTTGTTGGGTGCTGGTGCTTACATGGAGCACTATAGCAGTGGCAGGCGACGACTGGTAATGATGTGCGAGCCAATTAAAACTCGGTACCTCTCAGAACCGGAAATCCGTCCAAGTGGCCCTCAGAGCGCGAGACACAATGATTTTATTCAGTGAGTTTACTGGCGGCTTTGAAAGAACACCAACTGGCATTTTGTTTACATAAACTATTGATTTCATATATATATGTATGATAATATAATTTTTGAGGATATATTTTAATTGTAAATGATCGTTTGTTTGCTTGATTCATTCACTGATTCGTTTATTAACTTATTAATAATTAGAGAAACGGGATTTAAAAAAATGGGGTGGGGGTGCACTTAAATGCAAAATCTTTTTTTGTTTTGTTTTTGTTTTTTGTCTTAGTTGTGAAGTGGATATATACACTATATATATATATATATATATATATATATATATATATATATATATATATATATATATATATATATATATATATATATATATATATATATATATAGTGTACATAGTAAATGGTTAAAGGTGCATCATCATTTTTTAAGGTACCACTCCGGGATTATGGAAATAGTACAATTCGGTTGTAGTAATAATTATAATAATAATAATAATAATAATAATAATAATAATAATAATAATAATAATAATAATAATAATAATAAAAGAAAATAGTAAACAAACAAGCAAACGCGCCAATTCGAAACTGTTTTTAAAAAGACCTGATAACAAAAGCTGTTCTTCGGTTTATGTTTTATTTTTTTATGTGTAGCTCCAAAATATTCCCAAATATTCAAGAAGGCGCATTTCTACGCGCAGTAATTCACTTTCACCAACTCGTTTTAAGCGATTTAGGCTGAACATACACAAAACACAATACTTAAAAAAAGTTGTCCGTCTGCCAAGTTTTAAGTGTGTTTACGAGAGCTTAAAAATGAGTCCCAACATGAAGATCTTTTACGGGGTCTCAAGTGAGAGCCAACACGCAGTTAAAGTTCCCGTCTTGTTGGGAAACACACCACACCGCCAACAAATAACCTGCCAAGGAAAAGCCTGAATTATTGCGTGGGAGATACACGAAACCCATTAAATGGACAGCCTGCACTCCGAAAAGTCCTCTTTCTCTTTCTCTTTTTTCTTTTTTTTTTTTTATTTTATTTTATAATAATGCATTTATTTCTGAAATGCATTTTTGTTTAGATTTTATATTTTGCAATATTTAATGCAACATCTGCGTGGGTCTCTTTCTCTCTCTCTCTCTCTCTCTCTCTCTCTCTCTAAATATGCACACTGATTATAAGTAAGCAATGTATAGATGTTTTTTCTAAAAGCATTTTATGTTAAATGTGAATGTTATACTATATACTTAATGATTATTATTATTATAATTATTATTATTATTATTATTATTATATTAATGTATTATTATTATTATTATCATTATTATTATTATTATTATTATTATTATATATTAAATTATTATTATTATTATTATTATTATTATTATTATTATTATTATTATTATTATTATTATTATTATTATTATTATTATATTTGGTTTACGGTTTTGTTCTCTGAACAATTTACAATGATTATCTAATCTTAAATTACTAAATTATGCTTCGTCACTACTTAGCATGAATCATGAATAGGACATGGTTTTACTTATAATGTAGAGAAGGGGGAAAAAAACCAAGGACTCACACCAGCTTTGTTTTATTTTTTTTATTACAGTGTCCAGCTGCCAAACACCAAAAGTACACACTGTTAAAAAATACAATAATTTATTTTTTGACAGAGATCACAAGAATATGACTTTTTCTTGCACATTACTGATTTAGTACATTCTCCCATCAAATTTGTATATCTATTTTTATCTTTTACAAATACTGTATTTTTTTTTTTAATGAGCAGAATGGAAATCTGTAAATGGTCTCCTCATTGTTTTGTAGATTACTCAGCTAAAGATTGAGAACAATCCTTTTGCGAAGGGCTTCCGTGGCAGCGATGATATGGAGCTGCACCGCATGTCAAGAATGCAGAGGTATGTAAAGGCTCTTTTGAATAAATAATACTAAAGTTTACTATAATTTCTGTTTTTTACGCAAATGGTTACTTTAACTTGTGTGAGCTGTCCTAAAGAATGACCGGATTTTTGCTTAAATTGAAATATATCTAGTGTGATTTCACCTTATCCAACTGAAGAACAAAACAAAAGGGTTTTAAAGCATGGTCTGGTAGTAGACTGGTCTCCTATTCAGTCTTTCCAAGTGTTTCCACAGTCCAAACAATGAACTGCATTTGAGTGCTCTCTCACTAGATATAGATGCCATAAATACACAATGTATTTAAGGGTCATCCTTAGACAAGAGGCTTGAGTGATGTTAGGAGATAAGCTGAGTCTTAAAAAAACGGTCAACAATCTCACAAACTCCATAATTATCACTACGGACAGTCTGTGCTAATCAATGCCCATGCAAAATCAGAAGATACAGCTAGCGTCTTAGATACAAGCCATAAGTGCTCATTTGCAGAAAAGTAGTTTCTCCTTTTTCCCCAGCGGAGAGGATCTGATATAAGTGTAGCTCTTGAAGGAGGACCAGCCTTTCGGCTAATGTCGTTCAAAGCCAATTTATCTTGACCTTAAAACCACAGCAATATCTTAGCTTCATGCAAAGCCTCTGTGTTCCGTGAATATTCGGAACAATTGTCTGTGGTGGTGCTGCAGTTGGACGTTTGGAAAGTGAAGCCCACATGGCATTTCTTCTTATTCACTCCAGATGACTGATGTATAACATGCATCCGTACAGTGTGGAAAAACACATTTTCAAAGGAGAAAATCTGGTCAAGAAATCATAGCGGCCAACAAAGGCAGTGTCCACTCTGAAATGAGATTTTGTGATACATAAGGAAAAAATATAGGGCTTTTTCTTCATATAGATAATATACCAGTGTCTGCTATCATAGCTATTTCTGGCTAAGCAAAAGCGGAGGAGTTTTTGTAAATATGGTAATGTAAACTTACTCTGTTGAGGTTCACAATAATTGCTAAATTTTAACCCATGCTTTTTTAGTGCCAGAGGGAGATATATATAATAGTCATTTAATAGATCTTCTTTACTCTCCTATAATTAGAGCATGGAGTTATCACAAGAGTTAAGGAGTGTGGCACATTCCTGTAATACCAGAGAGGTATGGAACTGTGAAGAGAATTTACAGCTACAAAAAAATATTTCATAATATTCAACAAAAAAAATCCAAAACTGCACATTTGAAAGGGACACCACATTTGACCCTTTTGATCGTGCTTTGGTCAAAGGTCTTATTACCATTTCTGTCCTCAAGCACTTCCTTATCTGAAACAAATCAGATCTTGTCTTCGGATTGAAAGAAAGCAAAAAATGTCCATGCAAAGTGAAAAACAAAACCTAGAACCTTCACATGTCCTTCAACATGCTTCTTGAAAGAAAACTTTAAGGGGCCTACATCCACCGGTTACTTTAAAAGGGGCACCTGTACCCATGACCGTTCAGTCAATCAGCAGCACAATGTAAAAATAATGAAGAAAGAGTGTACAAGGTTTAGTTAAATATTTTAATCAAACTGGGAAAAAATTTTATGTCAGTAAATATCAGCTTCAGCTTTTGTCTCATTAGAAGTTTGTGTGAACAGTAACTAAAGCTCTTGTCCTGCATGTGCCACATGGCTGATTGGATAAATAACTGATACAGAATCAAATGGATAACTATCAATTGTTAACCAATAGCTAAACCAGTGGCTTATAATAATTCATAAAGCATAGCTATAATTCAGGAAATCTTTGTCTACTCTAACAGCACTAAGGAATATCCAGTGGTTCCCCGAAGCACAGTGAGACAAAGAGTGGGCACCAGTCAAAGTCCCTTTAGCGGTGACATTCAGGGAATGCCCACACCAAGCAGCATGAGCTCTCAGTACTCATGTGAGAACGGCGTTACCAGCACTTCCCAGGATCTCCTGCCTCAGTCCAGCTCTTACCCATTACCCCATGAGCACAGCCAAGATTATCACTGCATCAAGAGAAAAGGTGGGTAGACTAGTGTTTATACTTCTTTTAACATGACAGCTTTATGGATATTTTTACTGTAACTCTGTAAATTTAAATTTCTGCCTCTCAAACAACAAATAATGTGACTATGACATGTTAATATATATAAATATTTTGACAGCTTAAAAAAGCAAAACATTTTTACTCTGTATATTAGTGTAAAATAATTTAAAATAATAAGAATAATTATAAATAAAAAATATATATATATATATATATATATATATATATATATATATATATATATATATATATATTTATTTAAAAAAAATAATTTTTCTATTGCTATTTGTATATTTAAAAACGATAGCTATTTATATGCTTTTGGTGTGTCATTTCATATACACACTATATGAACAAATACATTGTGACATCTGACATTTCCATGCATCTGTGGTTCTTCCTCAAACTGTTACCACAAAGTTGGAAACACACATTTGTTTAGGGCATTGTTTTTGTACGGTGGCATAAAATTTTCCCTTCACTTGAACTAGTAGACACATATCTGGAAGAAGATCTTGAGTGCCCGCTCTGAACTCAACCCTACTGTACTCCTTTGGAATAAATTAGAACATTGACTGACCTTTGGTTGAATGATCACAATTCTCCACAAGCACACTTCAAATGTGTGAAATTCGATGATCAAAAATCACACAAATCTTTTACTTTTTATTATTTATGATTAATTTCATGAGTGGTGCCACTAACTTTGGAGCTGGGATTCTGTAAGTCTTTAAAGGTCATTGCAGTTAGACATCCATTAATAATGAAAAGGTCATATCAACCCAATTTCATGGATGGCATTACTCTTCCTCCTTTCAACCATAGAGACTCATGTGGGCACAAGTATGCAAAATTAGCCAGATAGAACTTTTGTTTGAGTGTGTTACTCTGGCCTGTGACACCCATGAGCAGCAGTTAGAAAAGTTATAATTGGTTGACTTAATGTGTCTCAGAGAAAACATGTTACTAGTGTGAGGGATTTGGCAGGTGACATGCCAGGTGAATCAGCCAACATTTGTCCCAAATACTAATCCCACCCTATTAAATTGTAAAAAAGTGACCAGAATTTGTCATTATAGTTGACAACAAGGTTCAATTTAGTTGGCAACAAGGTTCAATTAGTTCAATGGTTTCACAACTTTATATATAAAAAAGACAATATTCCAATAGTATATTCTCTAAAATTAAACCATAAATGTCATATTAGCCATGGCACTAATATCTCTCTGTTTTCAGCTGAGGATGACTGTCGCACAGATCACTACAAGAAGGCCTACATGGAGAGCTCGTCTAGTGAAGATGACCATTATTACCGCCCCGTCAGCTATTCTCAAACTCTGGGCCTTTCCACTGCCTCTTATCGGACCGAATCTGGACAGCGGCAGGCGTGTATGTATGCTAGTGCTTCACAAGCCAGCGATGCTGTTCCGAGCCTGGAAGACATCAGCTGCAACACCTGGGCCAGTGTCTCCCCTTACAGCAGTTGTTCCATGCAACCTATGGAGCGGTTGCCCTACCAGCACTTCTCCGCCCATTTCACCTCCAGCCCTCTAGTATCCAGATTAAGCGGAGTGGCCAGCCATGCCTCACCCCAGCTGAGTGATGCCCATGCTATGTACCAGGGCTCAATGCCCCACCAGACTCTCGGTCGTCAGTGTAGCCCTGGAGCAGGAATCCAGTCACCCAGCGCTAGCCTGCAGGGAAACGAGTACTTGTACACCCATGGTATTCCTCGCACCCTATCGCCTCACCAGTATCATGCTGTCCACAGTGTTAGCATCATGCCTGAATGGAATGAAGGCAGCTAACTGGATTCTCATACATAACATACAGTGTTGGAGTTGCACACACACACAGGCATATGTGTATATTTATATTTTGAAGCTCTTCACTACACCAGCAGTCATGTGAATTTGTCATAAATTTTGGACACCAATGTTAACCAACTGTTTGGATGGATGATAAATAGGTTTGAATAGCATTGAATGTCTGAACAGTCTAGTGTGAAAACAAATGTATTCATACTATGGGATTTTTTTTTTAACCATGTTTTGTAAATTGTATTTTGTATTCTGTAAATCAGAGGTGAAGTTATGCCACATAAATCAGAGGATGCACTTGGGACTACACCGATTTTATCTACTTTTGAAAAAAAAAACAAGCTAACAAAAAAAAAACCTAAAATAGAAAAGTCCATTTTAATAGTATTTTTCCTCTTTAAGTTTGTGTTCATTTTGTTTCTTTACTCAGAAGTCCAAGAGACATCCTTAGAATGTAGTGTTTAATCTGCCTTGCACCAGTTCCACCTTTTAAAAATGTTTTTACATTTTTTAAAGTGCATTTATTTATGTCAAATTCACAAATTCAGTTTGGAGTACTGACATTTAGTGGGTGCGGATAGATGCACTAAGTAGTTTTACAGATTCAAGCTTATGGTACAAATTTCTAGCTCTGCCTAAGTAGCTGTTGCAAAAATATTTTTAACACATTTCATACAGATGCCACGTACCACGTGCCATACCCTGTAATCTCTATTTAATGGATTACTTAATTACTTTTTAATAGCACTATTACAGCTAATTCTAGCAGTCAAGCACCAGTTGATCCTTTCTAACAAAAAATATAAAAGGATGAAATCCTTTTGAAATGGCTAAAGATGCAGTACTCTGAACTACATGCACCCAAAATGTAAGTAGATATGACAAAATGACGTTTCTAAATAATTTACTAAATAATCTTCCAAAAATGTAAAGCAAAATTGTTAAAGGTGAATGTCCATAGGGAATGATGGTGTACAGTCACTACAGTTCCTCCTGTTAATAGTATTTATTTTTCATTATTATGAAGCCTATCAGTGTTTTATTTGTAATATTTGTTTGTTTGTCTCTTTAAGTATGTAAGTTTAACTTGGATTCTTTTCTTTTCTTTAGGAACAAAAACAGACTGTTTTTAGATATTGACTGACACCTGATTGCTAGGTGACAGAAGGACAATTTTAAGAAACAATTTAAAAAGAATTTGTAAATAAAAATACAAATGTACATAGAAAACAGAATGGAAATAAATCTAAATGGTGTACTTTGAATTTGCAAGTTTGATTTGCACATTAGAACCAGGATCTATTGCAATAGAACCAGAAACATGCAATTATCCTAATTATACAACTAAGCAGTTGAGGGTTAAAGGCCTTGCTCAAGGGCCCCAAGTGGATTTAAACTCTATTCAAAGATCCAACATCTTAATTACTGAGCTACACCTTCCCACTACAAATGCATGATTACTTTAAACTACATTTAACCCTTACTTCTGTGATTATATAGCCACTCAAGACTCGGGTTACTTTTTGGTATTGTGAATTGGTCTTTTTGCTTTTTTTTTTACCTTTAATGCAATTTACTTGATGATAGTCCCAGCATAAGTTTGTCCCTACCCAAAGTCTGTGATGCAACTATCCCTTTAGTGTCTCGTCCAGATCTCTCATCTTCTCATCTGTACACTTAGTCAAAGTGTGCAGAATGTTCCAAAACTTTAATTTTCATGTCAATACAGCCATCAACACCCGCACACTTGCCACCTCAAATATGTTAATTAGTCAAGCAGAGTGACTGCCTCAGCGACATAATATAGTTCCAAGAAATTCTGGAAACTTTGAGAACAACATTTGTATCAATGTTTCCACTACTTCTACTTTAGCGAAGTGAGCGAGAACAGAAAGTATGTATTTAGTAATAGGGTGAGTAATTGAGAAAGGTGAGAACATATTCAGTGGGCTAAGATTGGTCATTTGTTGGTGAAAGAGGCAATAAATATCAAACCAAATTTTGTAAGTGGAGTAGCATTCCAAGAAGAATGGTCCAATTTTGATCCAGTGATTTATAATAAAACTGCTCCTTATAGATCTGTGATTTGATTCAACATGTCGATTTTGGGTAAAATAAAGAATTAATCAATTTTAAAACATTGCATTAAAACAATCAGTAAACTATCCTAGAAGTAATTTTAATTGTTTAAAGAAAATTATTTTCCAAATTCCTCTTAACATCAGCAACATCTAGAACAATCTGACCAATCAAATGACAATATAACATTCATTCAGGCAGGCCTTTCCAAGAATTGAGGCTTGAGGCTTGACAAAACAATGAAATAATCAGGAAAAGCAAAACTCTGGAATTCCAAAAATCCAATGTATCACATTCACTGTTCTGTTTAGAGTTAAATTTACCTTAAAGTAAAGGCCCTGTTGTTGAGCACAGCTTTCACCACCCTTGAAATCACCACTACTATTACCACCAATAATATCACTACTAACACCACCATTACCACACCACCACCCATTAAACTGCTACCACTATTGCCATTACCATTACTACTACTACTACTACTACTACTACTACTACTACTACTACTACTACTAGTACTACCGCCATCACACTACTATTTCCACCAATAATATTACTAGTAACAGCATCGTTATAATAGAATAGCCTTTATTTGTCACATATACATTAAAGCACAGTGAAATCCGTTCTTAGCATATCCCAGCTTGCTCAAAAGTCTGGGTCAGAGCGCAGGGTCAGCCAGGATACAGTGCCCCTGGATCACAGAGGGTTAAGGGCCTTGCTCAAGGGCCCAAGAGTGGCAGCTTGGTGATACCTGGCAGCTTAACTCCACTTCTACTATCACCACTAATATACTAACATCACCACCCATGAAATAAGTACTACTATTACCATTACTACTACTGCAAACACAATCATCACTACTATTTCAACAAAAACTATTACTACTGCAACCCACTCCACAAGTACCACAGGTACCATCATCAGAACTACTATCACCACTACTACTACTCTACTACTATTACAGTGAAAGACTGTAATTCAGGCAGTGTGCCCAATTTTCCTAGGTTCAAATACACTGCAATAAAAAAAATCTGCATTTTCAAATGTTTCGGAAAGTTCATAAATAGACACTCATGCAATTGAATACACACCATATCTTCGTCTGCTACAATAACTGAATGTAATATATGAACCAAATATGACAGGCACATTAAACAGGTTTTCCCAAAGACTGCAGAGTCTTCATTTTTTATATCTCGGCTTAAACAAATTAAAGAATGACAAAACTGCAGAAAGACAATTTTTTTTTTCCTTTTTGCTTTTTATCCCCCCTTGCATTTCTTCCCCTTTACTCTTACTTTGGGCAGGTCTTCGGCCAAATGTGATGACCTTCCCTACATCTGCCTTTGATCTGATAGATGGAGCCTCTCTGGACTACCTGCTCCTACGCGGCCGTCCTTATCCATCGCTGAAATCCTTGACATCGTCCCCCCACAGGCCAGAGAAATTCATTAACCCTGTAGACCCGGCCCTGCTGCCTAATGTCTGATTTATCGCTATGTCCACCCCACACATCATTCAATCAGCCCAACTTTCGTCTGTAAAACAAGACAGATTACAGTGAGGATTAAAAAAAGAAAGATACTTCAAGCCAGGGTCAATTTTCAAAGCAAGTTTTTCTAATAGATGGGTTCAACTGGCTGGCTTAACAGTCATGATTTTACATAATGTGAATACAGTAGCTTTGGCCTGGAAAAATACGACAGAAACAAGTAATGTGATAACAGTAACAGTAAGTTTATTTATATTTAATTACAATACACCATTTATAAAATCAGATTGTGTGTTTTTATGTATACAGTAAAGTGTTGGGGGTTGCCTTCTCAACAGGACAGATTTTCCAATTTTTCAATATGAATTAATAAATAAAATACAGCCACAGAATTTAATAAATGATAGTAAAAACACAAGAGGTTTTTCCAAAACAATCCTTTTTATTTAAACACAAGTTCCTTATGAGAAATGATATAATCTGGTTTCAATTCCCTTGCAGTCTCTAACATCCGGACTTTTCCAATCTACTTTTCTCTTTAAACTCTGGTTTTAAAAAGAATTCTGGTTAGCTAAGCACCACGGTAACATACAAAATATCATACATGGAAGAAGCCATCCGCTTTGTAAAGACGTCCTGAGTAAAGTTGGAGTAATGATAAGCCATGCCCTGTCTCAACCTAGAATTTGAAAAAGAAAACAAATCATTGCGGGGGTGCCCTGAATGACTAAAGAGAAACAGAAAGAACAAGAGCATTCCAAAGGGGAGGGAAAAAATGAGAGAGAGGGGATTACTTTATTAAGATGCACTGAAATGCAGCCAGTCAGTGATGGATGACTAGTTCAAAAAGGAAGAGTCTGGAGGAGACAAATCTATCTGCCATAGGAGTCGTGCTGCTTCTTTGAAAATGTGCTTGCACCCAAATGTAGCAGGCAAAACCCCATTATGTGAACTGTAGCATGTTTCTGACTTCCTGATATCTGCAGGATCTCATACAGATGTACCCAATACATGCACTCAGTTTGTAATTTTGCTCTCGTATTAATATTTTAATAATAATACACTAATAATATCTTTAATTTTCAACTAAAAAGTTAACTCCATATAGGTGCAATATTAGCCAATTTTGTAAATCCTCTCACCATTGTTCATCTACAGCAGTGTTCATCTGACCGAACATGCGGCATTGAATTGAGCCATGTCTCCAGCAGACAGCACATTTTCTGGTTCATGTAAAGCTGTCCAGCATATCAACAGGGACATACATCATGCAGATGACATGCAGCATCTGTGTCAAGCACTAGGTTTTGCGGTGCTTAGATGGGAACAGAGGCCCTCCGCATTCTCCGATTCTCACATTCAGTCTTTCAGCACTCAGTACAGGCCTGGAGCTGGAAAAATAGAGGTACTGAGAGAGTGCGAAACAGAGCTGCTGAGCTGGGGAGGCTCGTGAAGGCTGTCAGAGCTAAAAAGGAACTGATACGAAGGGAAGTTCTTTCCACTTGATAAGACTATGTAGAGGTAAGGTCAAGTCTAAAAGACAAAAGCATTTTATATAATGCAGAACAAATATATTCTTACGAAATCCTGACAAAAGAACGCTGAAGTTTAATTCAGTTCGCTGGTCAGCTTTTATCATCATTGTAGCAATGCTCACAGTTAATCACAAACTCATTTCATCACAGAGCTCCTTGCAATATGATTCAGTACAGCAGAGAAAAATAATGGCATTGATGTAAAATGCAGTCATATCAGATTTTAATGTGTATCAGAACACCTCCATTCGTCCTTGTCATTGGAAGACTGGATGGGCCAGTAAAGGTTGCAAAGCTTAATCTAGCCATGGGCCTGGAAAATGGCTTCCAGCTGTCTAATCATTAGAGCTGATAAGGCACCCCATTCCCTCCACCTTTAAACAGCCTATGGGAAAAGGTAAGCGCCCTTTCGGATGCTTTGGTACACCCAGATATCTCTTTCACCTGCATTTGGGCTCCATATGGAAAACATTTATGTTCTTTCCATTCTCCGACGGTGACTGGGTATTACATAGAGAGTCTGCGTCATTTCAGACATTCTCATTATTTGCTGACAGCATCACTCTCACTCGCTATTCTCTCTCGTCACATGTTTTATACTGTTTTGTGATATAGTACATATAAAGTGATCATGGGAATACCTCTTTAGTCATTGTGATGTAGGAAACATAAAACAACTAAGAGAAACCTTTACAATAAAAATCCTTTAAAGAACTTTTCACTATTATTTGGCTTCAGAATTCATTTTTGTGTTATTTCTAAATGTATTGGAGACAAAGACCCTTATAAAAATCACATGCATTTCTATTTTAGAAATATGTGAATAATGTGCAATTACATTAAAAAAGCTGTGAAACAAGTATATATATATATTTTATGATTTAAAAAATGTCTGCCTTAAACAGTATGAATAAAATTATTAGTCATTTATGTGTGGAAAAATAATAATAAAAAAAAAATCCTGTGGAAATCAAGAATTCATGTGTAAAAAAGATTTTTTTATATGATTAATTCATTTTCACATGTGGAAAAAATTAATCCTTTGTATAAAAAAAAAAATCATATTTAACATAAGCATTTAAAAAATAACATGGTAAAATAAATAATGAGTAATTCACACAATACCCGAAAACTTTTTACTTTAACATGTCAATTAAAGGCAGCAAAAATAACTAAATAACTAATAAATGTTAAAAAAACATCCAAAATTTATCTTTGGTGTCCTTTTTTACGAAGAGTTCTCCTCATCATATTCGAGTATATATACATTTTGGCCATTCTATGTTTCATAAACCCGATTGCTGGTTCTATTTATCAACTATAGACTAAGATGAGCAAACAGGACCAGTAGAAAGACTGGCGTCTGGTGGTGGTTTGAGATGTGAGGCAGTAGTAATGTGGTCACAAGATGGCATTTTTTAAAGGAGAAAAAAGCTTTAAATTGGAAGACACAATAGGAAAACAGTATGAGGACCTTGAGATCAATATACAGTACTAGTGATGACCCACAGCAGGTCAATAAGTCTAGCCTTATCACCATGGGGTAAGAAATAACACTAGATTGACTTATTCTTATTCTCAGTGTAATGTTTACAATAAGCCAATGGTTTTTGTAGCAATTATGATGACAATAGACACACTTATTGTAAAAAAAAAAGCAAATAACTGGCAGTTAAAAATAATCAAATTAAAAGTTAGTCTTTAAGCCACTTAATATATTGGCACTCACCTTTAAATGTGATGGTTCTACTGTATTGTATTCTGTGTTGTAACTCATAGAAGTATCAATTACCTTATAGCATTCATTATAGCAGTCATTTCTATCACTGGTCTTTCTTTTGTCCTCTCATTCTTGAAGTTATAAGACAAAAAGCACAGCTTGTCATGTACTCAGAATCCACAACATGCAACATTCCCAGTGCTACAAAGCACTGACTTTAGAGTCTTTTTTTTTTAATAAAATGCTATATAAACATCTTACAGAAAAAAAAAACTTTTTTTGTTATGAACTGTTTCTATTGACTCTTAGAATTAGTGCATTAATAGAAAACTTTTGATTAAAAATAAATCAACCAGTCAATCAGATTCGAAAATGTACCAGGGCTGTTGTACAAGATCAGCATTTCATCATGTTTTACTATGCTCATATCTATAAATATTGCATAATTTTAAAGTCAAAAAGTGAAGAATGCCTATGACCATCATTGGACAGTCACTGTCATTGATGAATCTCAAAATCTTTTCTAATTTATTCTCCTCTTATTTTCAGAATACAGTATATTACATGCAAAATTGAATTGCCAGAAATGTATTTGGTAATTTTGTCCATTTCCAAAGCCCAATGATATGCATTTCAGAAGTGACACTATCCTTCTTTATGCTACTCATAATATTAAAGCAACATTATTAATTACAATCGCATTTATTATGCCAACAAAAGTTAAACCCCCCAAAAACCCAAGCCTGTCAAATCTATCTGCTTGCCTTTATGATTACCTGTCTGAGGTTGAAACAGGCATATCCCTCGACACTATTCATGCTGGTTTTGTTCAGAGGTATCGATCTCCCTAAAGCAGGGGGTCTGGAACAGTCAGTCTCTGGGTCGTCGGAATGCCTCGGCACACCACAGTAAGACAGCAAGAAGCTTCCCGAAAAAAAGCGTGCAATTTGATGGTTTCAATAAAAGATTTTCTTCCACTAGAGAACCAAAGTCATGACCCTTGATTGTTGGACAGAGAACGGATAGTGACTCAACTCAGCCGACAACAGTACTCTAGGCTTCCAACACTCAATATCATCCTTATCTGATTGCCTCGATCCATATAACTTAACATCTCTGTGTTTTTATTCATGTGTGTGCCATGTCATCCAGGGTTAGAGAAGTGCAGGTTGGCATTTATACAGAGTGGCATGTCCATAGAGAGTGGGTGTACGTGAGACGTTAAATGGACTAGAGGTTGTAGGTTGTGCATTTTAAATGAAGAACAGAAAGATTCAATTTATAAAGGTTTATTTTTGTTCAGTCATTCATCTTAAAGCATATTTATTAAATAAATGATTAATTCTAACTAAAATATCATTCTGGACACATCAGTGGATCCTGAGTGTTCAAGGGACTAGTAAGAAGAAGAATTCAAGAAGTGTGTTCTGATGCAATTGGGTATCTTTGAGGCACGCCTTGACCTAATAAAAATTAAAATAATAAACAAAAAATTTTAATTATTTACTCATTTAGAATAATTAAGTTTTAGGAATATAAGAAATTATTTATTGAAACCTTTTTTCATTCCTTGAGCACAGGATGTTTTCATCCCATTTGGAATATATTTATAAATATAAATCTCATTGCCAACAGAAACTTGCATTAGCTTAGTTTTTTTTAAAGATCATACTTAAATATTTCTTATTGTTTTCATTCTGTTTATTTTTCATTTATTCTTATATTCACTCAAAAGGTCAAAACCCTCACCTAAAATATTTGCTTGCTTTTTGCTGAATACAGAGACATGTATTTTATTTTATACAACAACCCTATGTCTTTCCCTCTATATCTCCCATTCTCTCTTTCTCTCTTTCTCTCACTTTCTCTCTCTCTCTCTCTCTCTCTCTCTCTCTCTCTCTCTCTCTCTCTCTCTCTCTCTCTCTCTCTCTCTATCCCTTTTGCTATTGGCATAAAATAATTTAACAGAAAAAATAACTGAAATAATCAAGAAAGCCAATTACATAATCTAACATTTTGCATAAAAAAAAAATAATTATATATATATATATATATATATATATATATATATATATATATATATATATATATATATATATATATATATATATATAGTTTGGTGTATCTTGCCTAAAACTTAAATCTATCACTGAAAATAGACGCATACAATAAATGAAAAGAAATGTACTATATGCCGCTTTCTTTTAAATGTTTTATCTGTTTAAAGTTGTAGCTATGAAATCAGATGTATCAAAAATATGGATAAATAAATGCGCATTACAACATTTTGGTCATGTGTATAAAATTTTTTACACCTGAAATAATAAATTTTTCCATTTTATGCATAAATTGTTTGGGATCATAATTCAACACAAATGAGTAAAATAAACATAGAATATATATAGTTTTGTGAAATGAAAACTTAAGCCAGTTACTTTCAAAAACCTTGTAGAAATCAGGTATTCTGATGTGAATTGGATTAGCACATTTTGGAATGTATGTTTTCTTGATTCTGTGTCAGAAAATGATCTGTAAAAGTTTAGCAAACTTTACAAATTGGACCAACTGGAAACATAGTCAATGTATCATCTAGCAGAATTAGTGTGACTAATGATTTTAGAGTTACTAACAACAGAAAATAATTCAATTATACAATTTATCATTCCAGAGGATTATAATCAAAGTTGTGTTTGGATATACAGTATGTTGATATAATGATATACTGCCAGTGCTCAGTTCTAGTGTGTGTGTGTGTGTGTGTGTGTGTGTGTGTGTGTGTGTATCCATAGACGCACAGATGCTATTATATTTACAATATTTACAATATTTACAAATGATTGTGGACACCTGACGATAAGATTCTTATGTTGAACATTGAATTCCCCATTTACTCCCCATTTGCTGTTACAATAACCACTCTTCTAGAAAGATGTTCCAAAATATTTTGCCTGTATGAGAATTGTGCTCGTTCAGGTACTGATGTAGTGTAAGGAAGCCTGCAGTGCAGCCAGCAATTCAACTCATCTCAAAAGTGCTCAATAGGGTTTAGCTCAGAGATTTATAGAAGGTAATTTTCTACTCCAGACCATATGTAAACCATATCTTCATGAAGCTGACTTTGTGTACAGGGGCATTATCATGCTGAATCAGGTTTGGGTCTCCTGGTTCAAGTGAAGAGAAATTTTAATGCTACCAACTTTGGTAGTGTCCTACAACTTTATGAAAAGAGTTTGGGAAAGAAGCATATATGGCTGGAAAAGTCTATATAATGCACTCTCCACATGCTGGTGGTCCAGCACCAACCTCTCTTTACAAACAAACGAGGCATTCCCTAGCTCTGGCCTCAGTGCCATGTTAAATAAATATACCTGGTCTATCAAAAGCTCTCTCAGGATGAGCCTATAATCTCTCACCCGACTTGTCAACCTCTCATGAGCTAGATGAATTTGTGTTTTCTGTTTGCGTTTCCAATTAAGCGAAGCAGATGGGTTGGCAGAGAGGCCCTCTCGCATGTCCTGCTGACAGAGTATTTGTCTCTCCTCTCTGATGCACACATGTGAACAGCACACACCATCAGTCATAGTGATAGACACTGACAGCGTGCATAGTGTAGTCTACCACAGAGGAGCAGCACGTTTTTGCTGCGTATCATCAAAATACCAGGAAGAGTATGAGAGTTCTCATATGAGAGACGAAACATCTTTGACTATTACACAAATCGCGGAAAAACCATTTATTTTTTCCCTATGTGGATTGTTTTTGATGTTTGATAAATTGGACGTTTATAGAAGTGCAGTCATTTAAAAAAAAAAAAAAAAAAAGGGTTTTACCTTAATGAAATAATAAAGTAAAAAACAATTGGTATTTGGTTTAACAGATGGTCAAATGATGTCAATGTTCATACATTTATTGATTGAAACAAAAAGCAAATTTAACATTTATTCATTGAAATCAAAGATAAAAAACAATAACTTTTTTCACATAGGGCCTGGTAGGTTTGCACCGCTTTTTTCTTGTCTAATAATCAAAACTTGCTTAATGATTTAAAAAAATCTTTGACAGCTTCTTTCTTGTAATTGTTATTAATAATATTTTCTACTGTTTAAAAAAGAAGTGAAAGGTCATTATGTGTTCAGTGCCACATACATAGTTGCAGATCTGTTAAGTAACAATGACTTATAACTGCATTATTCATTGTGATAATGCACAATAAGCACAATTATACAACTTATTGATGATTAAGTCAAAATCTAATGTTCAATAGCTTAGAAAAAATTTGGAATTAAGCCATTGTGCTCAGATGCATTTTATTCAATGGAAATTATTTTAATCCATCATTAAATTCTTCAACTAGGCTGTAATTTAGATTTCTTAGGCTTTTCATATATATACAAATATATGTTCCTTAGTTCACATACTGTATAGGATAATTTATTTGTTTACTATCCCAGTTCTCATCATGCCTCCATGTTAACTGCAAACCCTAAGATGAACACTGACAGCTCTCAGAAATAGTACTCACTTACAAGACAATTCAATTGAATAAAAAGTGAATTTAGGTTATTAATTCATGATTAAATGTATGACAAGGTTTATTGTGCATTATGACAACTTACAAAGCAGTTATTAGTTATTTCTTTGTAGCAATATCGGTCTTAATGATGAATTCATAGTGAATAAACCTTCAAAAAAATTTTTTACCTCCAACGTATTTACAAATTAGTATAATGTACAGTGAGGTGGGGATACAAACATTTGCACTCTACTCTAAATGGTGCTGCAAAGAAGTTTATTAATGAGAAGCTGAGATCAGAGCATGAATTCAAATTTTTAAGATTTTAATTTAACAGCCTGAATGTCTGTCTGTCATGTCAGCTTGACATAAACAAGACTGCAGAGTGGGTGACAATACAAACAGCGAAGAGGACTCAGCGTCTGAGCTCTTCATACCAGAAGCCCTATCATGATTGATTGCCAGTGGAGGCCAGTCGCATGCTGATTGTACGACACTGCTGAAGGCCCACAGGACTACGCACTGACACGCAGACTTAATTGTCGTGCCAATCATGTCTACACTATCCACAGGCACAGGGCATGATTGGTTAATGGGAGTGCTGCTACAGTTCAAATGATAAGACCCATACAGTAATCTGTGTTAGTCTGTGTTTGCATGTGATATCAATTTCTTATCAGATTTGATGTGAGTTCTGTGAATTCTGAGCAAAATAGTTAAAGTAAAAACCTAACACAGCATAAATAAGTATATTAATGACCTGATCAAATAGATATCACAATTCATTTTCATGTGGGTGATTGACAGACGGTATTATTAGAAGTACTTTTTTGATTTGGGACTGAATTATACAAAATAATGCTTCGTTTAATACATTTTTATGCCATTTATGCAAACCGACCTCTACACCTCTAAGGAAATTGCTGTTGAAATGTCCAACACAATAATATAAATTCATATTTATACTTTTGTTATTATAAAAAAGTATTCAGAAAAAGCATTTTCCTAATACAGATAAAAAGGATTCTGTGGGAAACAGTTAAATGTTTCTACTCTAGTTATTGTGCTTTTATACACTTTATAAAGGAAATTGACATGTATATTAAAGTGAAACAAAATACTGACATTCACACACTGGCAGCTTTATTATAAAAACCTAATAAAACACAGTAGTCTGTAGAGTTCTGCTGGGAGAAATGCCTTGTTTATCAGAATGGTCACAGGAGACTGGCCAAATTGGTTTAAATTGGAAGGCTATGGTAGTTCACCTAAAGCACTATTTACAATTGTAGTGACCCAAAAAGCATCTCAGAACACATTAAACCTTAAGGCAAATGGGCTCAGGCACCTGAAGCTTCAGAACAAGAGTCTAAAAAAGTATGAATTTGATTGTAGAATATGGGCAGAGGTTTAAGTATTCTTCAAAGTTGCTTTGTTTTCCATAATGCAGTGGTTATGAGTGTACAAGTATAATTATTATTTTTTTTATTATAGTTATATATGTATTATATAAATATGTAATAAATAATCATAATATTATACAATATATATATATATATATATATATATATATATATATATATATATATATATATATATATATATATATATATATGTATATTTGTTATTTTGTCTCAAAGTGTGCTATTTAAGCTATATATATATACGTATATATACGTTATATATATATATATATATATATATATATATATATATATATATATATATATATATATATATATATATATATATATATATATATATATATATACGCTCATGTGTGTGTGTGTGTGTGTGTGTGTGTGTGTGTGTGAGTGTGTTTATATATATATATATATATATATATATATATATATATATATATATATATATATATATATATATATATATATATATATATATATATATATATAGTGGCTTAAATAGCACACTTTGAGACAAAATAACAAAGGTTAAATGTCATATAAAATCAATTACACAGTCGAAATGGTCCATAAATATGATTAACCTCTTACTTGCCTGATTTAAAATAACTGAAACCAAACATACATTAAATGTGGTTTAGAAGCATGGTACTGTAGACTTTTTAACCCTAAAATAGTTCAAGGACTCAAGATATATAACATATCAAGAGTGTGTATACAAACAGGTCGGCTGGCCTCAAAGTGCTACGCCGTAGAAAGGAAACTTGGCCTCAGCTACGGAGAAGATGAATGAGAGTGTGACAGCTTACTCTTCTCTCTTCCTTCACTATGGGAGGCTCATGTTGGGCCTTGAATGTGTGTGTGTGTGTGTGTGTGTGTGTGTGTGTGTGTGTGTGTGTGTGTGTGTGTGTGTGTGTGTGTGTGTGTGTGTGTGTGTGTGTGTGGCTGAGAGAGAATGAGACAGGGGAAAAAAGAGAGCAATGGCAAGACAGCAAGTCTCTCTGTGTGTGTGTGTCTATGCTAGCACTATGTAAACTCACCGCGAGAGATCCCAGGCTTGGCGAAGATAAAGACTTCTCACTAGAATGTAAACACTCTGTGAAGTGGCGAGGGGGGCAGCTGCAGTCACACACAGACACTTTGAAAAGAGCCCGCCGTGGGTCAAGGTTAAGCGGCACACACTTTAGGGGCTGCTTTCCCTCTTAACCCCCCTGAGTGGTGGAGCAGCCATGTAACAATGAGAACGTGAAAGATAAACATCTTGTAAAGGCCCGTAGCTGGGCGATGGTGGTGATGCGGTGATGTCAAAGAATCGATGGCAGTTCATAATCGTAGGTTTCTTGGCACTGAATAACACAATTTTGCATGTCTGATCAGTATAAAAGATTGATGCTGGATATGTGATTTTAAAAAATCTGAAACCAAACCCCTATTCATTACACCTCGTAGGCAGAAATCACTGTGTGATTTGTTCATTCATTTTTAGTAACAGCTTATCCTGGTCAGGGCTGACCGAGCCGTTCGTTAATGTAAGCATTCGCTAACTCAAACATGACCCCGAGACAGAGGAGCGACTGCCTAATGAACTAAATGATTCATTGAGCCAAAGAGGGCAGTAGTTGCTTAGACACAATTGCAAAAAAAAGATTATTCATTCATTAATCTTCAGTTGTAGATTTATCTTGGTCAGGGTTTGAGATGAATAAAGGAATACTATGGAAGGCAGGAATACACTATGAATGAGATGCTGGTTCAACACAGGGTGCCATACAATCTTACTCACACCTATGAACCTAATTGACCACCTACTACTTTGCTGTTGGGTGTATATTGGAGGAACCCATTGGGAAAACATGAACAACAGGCTCAGATACTTTCTCGGAGAGTAAAGCTAGAAACATGCTGTTCTGAATGATTAATGAAACATCGAAACGTCTAAACAAAGTAGCCTAGTGAACAGAGAAATGCACTGTACCTTAGTACACTAATAAACTTAAACATTTATTAGTATTTAAGATAGAAAGTCTACACTGTGCAGGGTGCAAATAATTTATTTGAGTTTTGGGGGGTGGTTATGGCTCCTACTTTTTAGAAAGAGAAGTCTGTTTTAGAGGACCTTAAAGAGTTCTGCCAGAGAGACGAACGCTGTAATAATCATGCTTTTGAATGAAGGGAACCAATATTAAGGAAACAACATTCACTATAGAGGTGGTACAACCCAGCAGAGGTTTTCTTTCTGTTTCTATTTAATATTCCGAACCAAAAAAGTCTAGAGGAGGAGCACGGGTGGTTCAGGCATTGCACTTGACTGATGGATTTATAAAAAATGGTCGAGCTGCAGTCCAGTCCTCTGACTCAGGATTCAGGCCTGGAATGTAGATGAATGACAAGTCAAAACACTATCACTAGAAGACAAATAGGATCAATTACATTAGTAAGGGAAAGTTTGGAGAGAGAAAAAAAATTATGTTCCAGGGCCAGGCTCAACACTTATTATCGGTGAAGCCTTTTTGTCGCCTTTCTACAAAGGCTGGGGTCTTATCTGGGTGCATGTATACAGTTTCATGCTTATCTCTTATTCATTTGACTTCAGTAGAGATTAATGAAAGTGCAGGTGGTTGGTCAGCACTTATGGTGAAAAATCCTCTTTGTTCGTTTAGTCTGCCTTTGAGGATCAACCGCCTGCGCATGTTTAGAAAGAAATTCTTTATGCTGAAGGGCCGCAGATAGGGGGAAATAACATTATGCGCTTAGTAAGTTGTACACCAGCATACTTTAATATCAGAATATTCTTTGAAGTTGACAACGTGCTATGGTGTTCAATTTCAAAAAACTAAACACTAATTGCACTCTGCTTTGCGTTTGGTTATATCACACCACCCTACTATTGACCTATTATTCTTAAACCACAGCATTTTACTCCTTATTCATTTTTTGTTACTAATTATGTACAGATAGTACCCGAGTTACGATGGTTCGACTTACAAGTTTTCGAACTTACGATGACGATAGCAATACAACATAATTGTAAACATTCAAATTTTCACACAGCAGTCCAACGTGTCAGCGCATGAGGTTGAGACTCTGCCAGGATCCCGCCTTGTGATCTGCCTTATTCTTGCCAGCTTTGGGCAACTTTCAGTTGTCTCTGTGTTAGAGCGCATATTTTTTTCTGTATATTTGGTGTTTTGGACACTAAAATAGAGTGCACTGATAGGTCTCATCAGCTGAAGGCTAAGCCATGTCTCAACGTACGATATTTTCAAGTTACAACCTTGTGGAAAGTTCACAAAACAACATATTCCATTTTTAACAGCTACAGGCAGACATTTTTTTTTTGCCAGCCTATCTTGCTTCTCTCTCTCTCTCTCTCTCTCTCTCTCTCTCTCTCTCTCTCTCTCTCTCTCTCGAAGTTAAAAACAAATTTGCAGATTGTCAAATGAAGTCCCCCATCCGGCAGATTCTAATTCTAATTCAAATTTTTTACAGCTTCACCTCTGACTTGCTTATAATGCTAAATAAACAGCAATAACTGCACTGTTAAAGTTTAATCATCAGCCAGCACTTCCTGCCATATGGTACCAAAGTGGGAAAGGAAATTGTAAAATGTCCTTTTCACAAAAAACAACTCTCACACTGATTGATAAAGAGAAGAAGAGGGTATGCCATCCCTCCCACTCAAAAAGCATGAACAATTTTGCTTTAGGCCACGTATGGCTGTGGTATTATCAGTATTAACTCACAATCATACCTTTGCTACTACAGCAATGGTAAAAAAAAATAAATAAAGAGTTCTGACAACGAGAACTGGTCTTTCAACAGCACTTGGGTGTGACGTGGGGAAAAAAAATATTTCTAATCATTTTTAATTGTTTAATAATGTTTTTCCAATTTAAGTAATGAATTTCCAAGACATTTGTGTCTTTCACTTAAGCACAAATCACTCGTTAAATTATGCCTGACACAGTAATGTACAAGTTAATAATAACTTTGGTTGTCACTGTAATATACACAAGACCTTTGCTGCAAAGGACTTTTAATGTACACTGATCAAAGTGCGCCTGAAGTGGCACATAATGTTACCCACTCTCTTTTGACATTCTCTCTCTCTCTCTTTTGACATTCTCTCTCCTTCTCTCTCTCTCTCTCTCTCTCTCTCTCTCTTTCTCTCTCTCTGGTTTTTTGTGTGTCCTACAAAATAACTCCCTTAACAAGTACTTAACTCTCTTAACAAAGCAGCTTCTGCTGTATGGTATGCGTGCTGTAATATGATGAGGGTTGTCAAAGCCATGGACTAAACCCTTCTCTCAGACCTTCTTTATTATCTGTTTCAGTGAACAGTAAGTGGACAGTAAGTGTTTGGGTTATAAATAACACTATCTGCACTTTGTCATGCTTATCAGCTGCTTTAGAATTTGATTTGGTGCATCCTTTAAACCTGATCGAGGCCATTTGTTTTTACACGTTTCTGTTCACAGCACATGTCTGAACTTGGTCTGAATACTGCACAAGTGTAAAAGGTAAAGAAAAGTAAAGTAAAGGTGCTTTACAAGGATGATGCAAAATTATTAATACTCGTCACTTGTGCTTTTCACAGGACAGTGAAATTCTTTTGTAGAGCATTGAGGGTTGTCCTGTAAAACCCCAAGAGCAGCAACTTGTCAATACCAGGGTTTAAATTCCCCACCTTCCAGTTAGTTACCCAGAGCCTTAACCACTGAGCTACGACTTTTCCTTTCTTTCTTTCTTTCTTTCTTTTCAATTTTACATTATGCTTGTCACATGTACCATAGTTTACAGCACAGGGAATTTCTTTCTCTACAAATCCCAGTGATTTAAAAAAAAGCTGGGGTCAGAGCACAGGGTCAGCACAGAGGGTTCAGGGCCTTGATCAAGACATGCCAAGAGTATTGCTTGGCAATACTGAGGCTTAAACAAAGCTGCCACTCTTGACTGTGTAACACTGCTGCTTCTGGATTGCCTATCCAAAATAATAAGAAATATGGGAGAAATAATTCTCCATTATTTAGAATAGAATAGACTCTAGACGAAAGCAAAAACTACATTTCCCAGCCAAAACAGCAGCCTTTTAACATGGCTGCCATGGACTAAGATTCCCACACATTTTCTCTTTTACTGATTGAACACACTGTTCACTTTGATTCATTCTCACATACTAGGTTTAACGGACTATGATTCATTTTCACAGACTCAAAGCAATTGCTCAGTTTATAAGCAGCCTGGATTGCAATATTGTTTCTGGCCTGTTTCTGTCTGTGGTTAATTATTATAACAAAGTATTGGTTGTTTGCAGATTGCCTGAACCTGTCCCATTTCTTTGATGGATTTGGATAATTAAGAATTTATTTACCTGCAATTGCATCCATTAATAAAAAAACAAAACTTTAGAACTTTATGTTGACAGCTTTGACATTTTATGGTCTACAGCATAAATCAATCAATGACGCCAAAACATGGACAACAGTTACCTGGTTTTCAGTCTAACATGAAAAAAAATAAAAACTAAGTTCACAGCCAATAATGGTACACTTCCACTCTAGTAAACTATTGATTCTGTCACTAGGTGACTCTAAGAAAACATCACAAGGGATAGAGTGGCATTTCCAAAATGTGACAAGATGGCTAATGGGAACCATTGCCAAAACAAACTGAATGTAGTTAAACTTAGACAATAGTGCAAAATGGCTGACCTGGACATCCCAGTACTACTCACACTTTCTCCATGAACACACAAATAGGGGGCTCTGTGTCAAAGCTGAAGTGCTGGCTGACTTGACTCCCTAGACTTTAAATTAAGATTGCTGAAATGCGCAGGGTGATGGTGATGACAGGTGTAATCAGGCAGATGAGCCAGCAGCATATTAGAAATCAATTGAAAAAGCAGCTTCGATGATTTTGACCATACCTGGCATGATCATGTCTCCATTAAGTGTCTACTGGGCCATGTCGTATGACATTACTCTGACATCCTATAATTTTTTTTGTTTGACAGCAATAAGATGGCTTGAAAAATATATTGTTATTTAAAAAATAACCAGTGATGTATTTGCAACCACATGCATGTACACTCCACTACATTAACACCTGTATTGCTTATACAAAATATCCAAAAATCCAGAATAATCCTAATAAAGGTTCGCATTAAACATCAGAAAAGTGAAAAATTATCTCAGTGCATTTAATCATGGAATGGTTGTTGGTGCCAGACTGACTGTTTTAAATATTTCAGAACTTTTCTTCACAAATGCGTTCAAAAGAGAACAAAAATCCAGTGAGCAGAAGTCCTACAAGAGGAAAATGCTTGTTGATGAAAGTGATTAGAAAACAATGACCAGATTGGTTTAAGAAGAAAAAGACACACTGCTTGTCAAGTCTTGAGGTAGATAAGCTTAACAGCAAAACAGCAGTAGATCACATCAGATTCCATTTCTGCTAGCCAAGAACAGGAATCTTTGGGTACAGCATAACCGTGAAGCGGACAAATTTGCAAGAATTATTATATTAACATGGACTAGAATCTGAAAAGGAATGTTCCCAACAATTTTTGTGGAATCACTGCCACAAAAACTGAAGTCTTAACCAGTATGGTGTTTCTAATAAAGTGGCTGGTGGGTGTATAAGCTGCATGCTCAGAATTTTAATGGAATAATTTCTATACAAGTTTTTATACAAATATCTATGAAGGTTTGTTCATTTCTCATTGCTATATAATAAGCGAATAATCTAACTATACTCAATCATTGCTAAGTAAATTAACAGCAAGGAAATATTTGTACAATGTTTGTAGGTGCACCGCTAGGGGGTCTGGGCCCCTTCTTTTGCACTCTGTACTTTAATTTGGCCCAATGTCCCATCTCCTAATAATCTGATCTTTCTGTAACACCAATCATTATCAATAAGCATAAAAATAATTGCATATTCAAAAAGAAACAATACAGAAACAACATGTAAACAGTTTGTTAAATTAACTGAAATTATGCATACTGTATAAAATAAAGCAATTCAAACCATTGTATGGTCTTCCATTACTATTGCTCAATTTCATGAAAGTTTTTTTTTTTTTATTGGCTGACTATCTGTCTTTCCTGTCTTGCTCTCTCCTCGTTTTTAACTTTTTCTTTCCTATTTTGACATGCTGATTTTTCTCTGCGCTATTCTTGCGTACTGCTATCTACCGAATGCATGATGAGTCAGTGTTTATGAATCCCAAGACCATCTTAAAGACACACACACACACACACACACACACACACACAGGAATGCACTTGGTTGGAAGAGGGCATTCATTATAAAATAAAAAGGTAAATTCTTGAATGCACTAGCCAAATGCAAATATTCATGTATGTTTTTGAAAAAAACATTATATAAATAGTCATTAAAGTGAAAATGAAGTTGTAGGAAAGGGTTCTAAAGATATCCATGTCCATTCATACAAATGAAATTAACGATTATCAAATTAAGCTCACAAGAACTGCAGCAGATAAAAACATTTTTATGCCACCACCTTATTATTCCATGCTGTTCTCTGTCCGCATGCTAATTAGATAGCAAGACCTGCCTGAATTTACCATATTTCTCTTTGTCAAGAAAAGAAGCTCAGGAGGTCATGCCTTCAAAATAGAAGCCATTTGGCAGGCCACGGAAAGAGAGCAGGTTAAGAGCAAAGGTCAAACTAACTTCAAGATACATAGTGCCACAACAGGTCATCCAGTGGTACACAAGAAGACAGCTGCACAATTAGTTCACCTCATTATCTACATCGTAGGCGCACATAATCATCGATAGCAAACTAGCAAATCGTACCAGCTGTTTAGATGTTAGCTAGCGAGTTTGGGGATACATTTCACAGTTGGATTTCTATTTTGAGGTGGTTATTTTGGTAACATTATATTAAACATAACATTTTAACATTGTAACATAATATTAAACAGTACATTTTCTGTTTCAGATACATAGCATCATGGATCAGATTAGCAAACACAAATCTTTCAGAATGATAGTTTACAATCTGCCATAAAATATAGCAATGAATGAACAATGGCTACTACCTGAGCCATAATATAGGAGGATTAGGGATATGATTTGCCAAGTTATATGGTCTCAGCTTTGTAATTCGCCTAGAAAGGAACTTAGGCTTTTACTTGGATTTTTGTTATGCTCAGTTGTAGTAGACGCTCTGTATGTGGATTTTGTGATAGCAAAATTAACATTACACACAGCTGGTAAAGCTTGGTTTTAATTGGGAAAATTATAAATAGAAATCTTGGTTAAATTAAAAAAAAAATGCAAAACAGTCAATAATGTAAACTCTGCAATGGTATGAATTTCTCAGCTTATTAACTAAATGAAAATGAAAACTTTTAAGTTCTACCATATTTCCAGACATACACACTCCTGTAAACAGCCTTTTGAATAAAGAGCATACAGTCTGCATGGCACCAGACAGCAATGAACAGGGATGGGCTGGGCAAGAGCCCCTTGCTGCCCATAGGAGGGCGGTGAGAGGAAACAAAACCTTGCTAATGGAGACATGACATGCTCATCAGGGCATAAACTCAAACAAATGATTAATGGGCCATAGACCCTACAATACAACATTCTGCCCTCCCTTACTCTCCCTCTCTCCCTCACTTTCTCCAATTGCTCACTTTCTCTGGTTCTTTCTAACTCCACTGTTGCTGGTTGGTGCAGGCATCTCAGATTCTTCCCACCCCCGCTTTTACTAAAATCATCGCCCATGCCAGCTTTGGCAGAAAGTTATCCAGAAGGCTGGTAGCCAGGCAAACATTCAAAAACTTTCAAAATGCCAACTGCAATATATGAGAATCTGTTGAGACTTAAGGAATGTTTCTATATAACTTAAGACTCTATGAGTAAACGTAAAATCTGTCTAGTCTTTCACCTTAATTATCTAGTAAAAACAGGAGACCATCAAATATGCCAACAAGATGGCCTTGTGTAGATGGTGCTCGGCATAAAAGAAAGTGCCAGTCTGCAGTGGAGACAGCGACCTTTGCAAATCCCCTCAGAGTTCCAGGAGCTCAAAGTTGCTTTTCTACTATTGGATAGAGCATGTGACCTAATGAAGTAGGAGCGGCGCAGCTCAAATGGGATTAGAGTGGGGTTATGAGGCCAAAGCTAAGACCTCCAAAGCCCCCATCAAGATGTATGTCCCATTAAAAGCGATTCACCACCATAACAGGTTAAGTAAACTGCTGATATTTGGATTGCAGATAAAGGGGCTGCCCAAAAGGGAACAAATAGATCTAATAAAGTACAAATCAAGTATTCTGGACTGTGGTATATCCCAAAAATATAAATATGATCATAAACTAGTTAATTACAACAACTGTGCTCAGTTTGACCTCCATTTTTTTCCATAGCCTAAGCTTAAACAGTGAAATTTAACTCTCAACTAACTCTCAATAATTCCAATAATTTCTATTCTCCTATGCATGTATTTTCACTAATCCATAGATCTTGTCTGTTTTCATTATTCTGTTTGGCTAGATTGATGCTTGGGGAAATTACTAAAGCAATGGCTCATTACACAGTGTTCCTTGAAAGAAGAACAATATATATAGCTTATTCTATTAATAATAAGTCTGCAAAGATCTTATGCATTAATCCAACCTCAGATCCAAAGATCATATCCAGGTATTTTAATATTTTGGTTTATGTGAGTAAGTTTTGGTGTTAGCATATCCATTATTATTGAGACAAGTTGTCTGATCCAGTAGCTGCTCCCACCTGCTCTGCCGTCAAAACACCAGAAAAGGGAGGAGAGCCTTAAGCTCATGTGTTTTGATTAGCAGGTAATGATCTTTGATCTAATGCACCGACTGGGAAAGATTGAATTCCGGCGGATGCTCGGCCAACCTGGAGCCAGTGTCACGTCTTATTAGGGCTGCCGGCCCCATGACCTCTCATCTGCCCTACCAGAGTCCATGCTCTCAGCTGGAAAGCCTGGCATAATGATATCAGTATCAGCAGGGGTGCAATGAATACAAGTCTGTGTGCA
Organism: Silurus aristotelis; assembly: GCF_946808225.1. Classification (NCBI taxonomy): domain Eukaryota; kingdom Metazoa; phylum Chordata; class Actinopteri; order Siluriformes; family Siluridae; genus Silurus; species Silurus aristotelis. The sequence continues at coordinate 5,045,906 of NC_139599.1, forward strand.
TAAGTTTGGACAAGAATCCAACGCCAGAGCCCTCACGCTAGTCAGTGCACATTCATCGTTTGTATAATGGGTATACAGGTAATCTGTGGACTAAGAGCAGCAGTGATTACTAAACTCCCCCAAGTGGTAGTCAAAAACAAGTGTTCAAAATGACCTCCTAGCATAGGACTCCGCTCAAATCCAAAGCTTGAATAAAATTGGAGTGCGAAGATCACACTAATTGAATTTAGGTCCCAGACAAAAACCGAACCACTTTGATGGCATCCATATCTAAAAAATGGACAACTTGTCCCAACAAAGCATGAGAGTATATTTCATTAAAAAAAAAAAAAAAAAAAAACAGCAAAATATGAGATGAATTGACTATTTGTTCACTAAAAAGGCAGTTGAAATGCGTTCATTTTCTGTCTCTGGCATTAACTTAGCTGGTTTAGAAACTTACCAATTATCTGAAATCTGAACATCCCTCCATTCCTCACTACAAATTCTATATACATGTAGCAAGCACAAACTCAGCAAACCCCAAATCTATTTCATGAAAATGTCTATTCGATTAATGTTATATATAATTATATTTATTATTTACATGATATTATATTATAAATATTATATAACATTTGTATATTTGTATAATACCACCAACATCTCAGATGCTTATACAGTCCAACACCCAAATTAAAGAAAGCAAAAACAGTCATTTTTGCTGAGTTTCAAAAAGCAATTGATTCACTCGCTAACTGATTCTCTCCTTAATTTGGTCATTTCCCACCTAACCAGTCAGCTCTTTTCTCTCACACAACAGCTACCAAAGGATTCTGAAGGCTGACACAGATCTTCCTGGAGACACATACAGCAAGGCAACTGCATCATTTCAAACTGCTGCTCATAATGTATTACACACTTTAAAAAATCTGTCCTCTTCACTTCTTCACTTTAACACGTTTCATGTTACTGCATCCAGAAATCCAGTATTTTGAAAATAAAATTGACAGTTGTGTCCAAATAATATCAAATGGCCACTTTTTTTTTTTTTTTTTACCCTGGCACCATTTTTTTTTTCCATTTCTTTTTTCTGATTTGTGCTTTTGGGCCTGATGCTTTTGAAATAAAGGGTTTAAGTGTCTGTGAAATAAAATTTAGGCTGGAAAAGGTTCCATGTATTTAGTGTAATTTAACTCATGCATGTTGGTAAAAGAAAATCCCAAAAGAATGTATAAATGGCAAAATAGATATTTGTGTGAAGAAAATTTTTTTTTTAAATACTTGCAAGTCAGGTAGAGTGAGTATTATATTTACATATATATTGTTATGTAACTATAGATATATATCATCAAGTCACAACCATAGTCATGAAAGAAGACCATTTAGTAATAGTGCCAGTCTTGGCAGGTACGGTGTTTGGCCAAGGGGTTAGGGTTAGGGTTAGGGTTAGTTTATAGGGCTTTTGTTTTCCTTTTGTTTGGTTTCATTGTTTAGCCTTGAGTTATAAGGTAGCAAAGCTGCACTGAATAAACACAAATGATTATTGCTTACAAATAAAGTTAGCTGGCTTCAAGTCTCTTAAAAGAGTCAGGTAATATTTTTTTTTATGTGTACCACAACAGGATATGGATCGGTATCACTTTAAAACTCTTGTATAAAGCTCTTTTAAACTCTTGTAAAAACTCTTGTAACTCGTATAAAATGGTTGAGTGTAATAGCTGTAACTTTCAAATAGATTGGAAAGTTTGTTTCTAATATAACATTAAAGAATACTGAAGATAGCTGTAGAAGATAGCTGTAGAAGATAGCTGTAGAAGATAGCTGATCTGATAGCTCAAAATTACATTAATCCTCATTGTCTTTATCATTGTATCCTTGTTATTATTTGGTATCTACCCATGGCAATGGCACATTGCAATTATCCAGACTATAGCTCAGAAAATGTACTTTAACTATAGCAAGAAATGGAGAAATAGGACTGGAAAGTTCCTAAGATCACAGTAAATATCAATTGCATAGTAAGAAGGGGGTCCACCCTTTCTAGTAAGTTCTAATACTATATGCGAATATATCAATAAAAGTTATATTCTCGATATGTACCCCTGTCCACTCAATAAGAAGTAATCATAAGCTCAAAATTGTTAATAGCTGGTGACTGGGGAGGTTTTGGAAAATGATGTACATCATCCTGGTGTTTTTCAAGCGACTTGAATAATCTTAGCAATTATATCTGGGAATATATGAAATATGGGATGCACCATAGGGTCCTGTAAATCTGCCTCATGGATGTTTTGCTGCTACGATGTATGATGTATTCTTGATGATGTATTGCTGACAAGTCCAAAAGCTATAAAAACATACATGGTAAGTAGAATCCTTCAAAAGTGTTTATACCCCCAGTGTTATGCTGGTCATGGATGAGCACAAGCAAAAAACTTAGAGAAAAATGACCTCTGACCTAAAAACAAGTTTTCAGGACCTAAGACAACCCAACACAAAAAAGTACACTTGTGTGAGCTAGTCAGCTAGTCTTAGCTAGCTAGCTAAAACACACACACAGGTTGCAGGGCAAAACACAACCGCCTAAACCAAGTACAGCAAAACAAACACATAAAAGCACACTTCTGGGAACTAGCCAGCTAATCTTAGCTAGGTAAAAAAAAAAGATAAACTAACTAGGCAAACACACTACCCAAAAAGCAAATAGGCACTGCAACTTATCTGGTAGACCCAAGTAAAATTTATGTTGATGCAACATTCAATCAGATCTAAAATGGTGTGTCCTTACAGGTTTGTTTGTTTAAAGAAAGGCAGCATGCTACATAACAATAAATTAAATTGTATAACTACATTTACTGTTTATGGAAAGTTTTACATTTGGAAAATCCCAATTTCCAAACCCTTGTGGATGTGCTTGATTAAAATGTAAAGTCCCGATGCGAACTTCAGCAAACCGAATTGGATTTATGAAGCTTGCAAACCCAGGAATTGTCAAAATGCTCAGAATTCATTGTATACTGTGTGTTCTGCAAATGTTATGGCAAATTTATGACAAAATTGGCAATTTCAGAGCACTCACCACGCATATAATGTGTGCTCGGTAATGTTATGTGTTCAGTACAGAAGTCGGGACAACAAAATTTAAATAAACAAACTTTCTAAATATTATTTGTTCTGTAACCATTTCAAAATTAATCTCATTAATAGCTTGTTTGACTTCGAAATTGACAACTTTCATGATAAATATAACTCTGTAGGTATTTACATTTACAGCATTTGACAGATGCCCTTAAACCAGAGCGACTAACAGTTATCTCATTCATACAACTGAGCAGTTGAGGGTTAAGGGCCTTGCTCATGGGTCCAGCAGTGGCAGCTTAGTGGTGGTGGGATTTAAACTCACAACCTTCTGATCAGAAGTCCTTATGAATCTTCATCCTTTTTACATATACTCCATTAAGGATATTGCAAATGCCAGCAGCCAGAATAGCAACCACCAAGCCCAGAGCTGTGATCTCCAGTTAACCTCCATGCATGTCGCCATTTTATAAGGCCTGTTTGACATGTACATGGGCGCGAGGAGCCCATTTTCTGCCTCACACTCAGCTCAGAAAATCTTTTTTTTTTCAAGTACATCCCAAGTGCATTAACAGACCCAAAGCAGGCATAATGATGCCCTATTTAAAAAAAAAAAAAAAACACACACACTGGAGTGAACATCTTTCCAGTCGAGTGTGTCTTTAGCAGAAGAATCCTCAAAATATCTGAGCTGACATTGAATGTACCCATTAATGTTTTATCACTGCATATTTTCAAGCAAAAAGGTGAGAACATTTGGGTGCATTATGAAAAACGCAAACCTGGCACTCATAAATATTCATCAGTGTTATCATTGTAAATTAATGAAGTAGTTAACATCATAAATGTTTTATATTGCCTTTACAATATGTGGAAGAAGGAACTATTGGTTATAGTATATGATTACTATATGATCTATTGGTATATATTTTTGTGGCTTTATTGTCAAAATCAGGTTGGCATCATGCCAATGACACACGCTTCAACTTAGTCATTTACCACAAAGAAAAACAAAAAAAATGCTTCATAACACTGTTATCAGTGATCCATTAGTGTCTTTGAAGTGGTTGGGGCCGGAGATCCCATCCATTACATTACAGGCCAGAGTTTCGGTCCTGTCAGTGGAGTGGGCCGTCTGCCGCGGATGCCTGTTCTTTGTCTCCCATCATGCCGCTCTCAGGCTTCACCACACTTCTAACGCTCTCCCTGGACTCTTGCTAACACAAGCCATAGTATCTGTGGAGTAACTCGCGGCAGATTTTTAGCTCTTGTTTCCTTCGGTTTTATCACTCCTTTGGGTACATACTTCTCTATTCTGGCTGGTCTGGTTTTTTGTTCTTGCCACGATTGGAGGAAAAAACTCAAGGGCTGTCGAAGTACCTGAAGAATAAATATAGGAATGCTGTACTGTAAAAGAAAAGTCATGACATCTAATGGTTAACAAGGCAATGGGAATAATCTGTGGATAAGTTATGGTGTTGATTTCTCAGTAAAGTTAAGAGTGCTTTTGCCGAAGGAATATCTTTGATAAGGAACTACTCTAGAGTTCTACAAGCGTTCTCTGGAGAATTGTTCATGATGTAAGCTTTCAGATTATAAACCAACATAATAGCAACCAACACTCAGTGGTCATATTATTAGGAACATTTGTGCACTGACACTTGTTGCAGTAGCAAAGTGCATAGATTCGTACAGCTACAGGATTTTTAAGAGTTTCGGTTGTTCAATGTTTCATCAAATATTAGACTGGAGGGAAACATGATTTGACCATGACATGGTTGATGCCTTAATTGTCTCTCTGACCGATGCCTTGTGCCATGCATTGTCGTCCAGTGAATGGGGAGAAATGCTTTATGATGGGAGGAGACTGATGTGGAGATTAGTTCAATATGGCAGCATAGCTGTAGTAACTCAAATAACATCTCTTTAAAAGTATAGTGAGCAGAAATGAATCTCAAAATGATTGCAGGAGATTGCATCGGGTTTCATTTTGTTTAAGAACCAAAATGTATGTCTGCAGTGTGCATAGACTCCCAGAAGTTGTACAGGTATTCCTTTTAAAATGATTGTTCAGAACATTTGGGATCTGAAAACAAAATGGTGGAAACAGTAATGGCTTTAATTACCAGCAGCATACACAAGTCTACTTTATCCACCATCATACCTGCAGCAGTAAGTAGAGAAAGCTGGTGATCGCTAGTCTTTCTGCCATGATCTCACAAGTGTCATTAGATCATATGATCATATGGTAGATCATATGAACAAAAGTGTGTGGACATCTGATCATAAGATTTGCTTTTTGAACATCTAATTTTACGTTAAGTCTCCATTTGCTGTTATAATAACCTTTTGGAAAAAGGGTTAATGGAGTGTGGAGTGCTCATTTAGCCACAAGGGTGTTAGTAAATTCAAGTTCTGATGAAGGGTGTGGAGGCCTGGTGTGCTAAAAAGGCGTTCACTAGGGTTGAGCTCTATTGCAGGCCACTCAAGATGTTCCAGTCCAATTAATTTAAACCATATCTTCATGGCTTTGTGCATAGGGGCATTGTCATGCTGTAACAGGTTTGGGTCTCTTAGCTCAAGTGAAGGGAATATTATTTCTAAAACTTCCAAAGACTTTCTATACAGTTGTATGCCTTTAGAATTGTGATAACAGTTTGCAGAAGAACCACATATGACTGGAAAAGTCAGGTGTCCTAATACTTTTGTCCATATAGTGTAAATCACCGTATAAGCCAAGGACATGAGGCTACACTCTTTACCAACACTCATTGTCTCATTAAAAAATGATGGTGGATTAACTGTAAAACAAAAAAGATAAGCAAGCGGCTTTCAAAGAAGCAGGGTGACACTTTTACAGCAACAAGCACAAGAGCTTCTGAAGTGACAGTGGATAAGGTGAGCGAAATGGGGCACATAAGGGAGAAATTTTTTTACACTGTGCCGCATATTTTAGCAATTGTATCAGAAGAGAAAGAATGAACGATTTTTTTTTTCCTTGGCCTTCATATGTAATACTTGAAACACTTTTTGGCCATGAGTGTATTATTTCCAGTCTTGATTTTGATGTTGTATTGCCATTACATACATTTATATTAAGGTAATATTTCATAAGAATTATAAACCCTAATATTAAATGATGTCAGGAATAGCACGTGGTATAAAGATTTATTATCTGTGCTGAGTAAATCCTAAAAAAAAATCCTAAAATGTGCAATGTAGTGATCTGATGCCTTCCAAACCCTAACAGAAAATTTGATCGTTTTGCAGGAATGTAACCTTTGATGTGGACTTAAATATGAAGCACTCTTTTTTGTGTAGACTATAACAATATATAGCTATGACTATAAAAATATTGCTTCATAGGACACACCTTTAGCTTTGAATTCCACAAATGTAATTTTTTTGCACTTTTTCTAGATATACAAGAAGCTAATGAGCACCACAAAAATGTGAATATTGCATCCCAGACCAATCAAGAGGAAAGAACGAGGGCCAGATGGTTGCTTGCTGCTCCCATCAGCCTGCTTATCTAAGGCATCACTTCAGTCCACGAGACCACTGACAGCACTGTTAATTAGCACCTAGACCCTGTTTCTAAAGCCAAGCATCCACACTGCCAGCCATACTACACCCACTCCTGAAGCCACTGGGCACAGAGCCATGTGTGCATTCTTTAATCTTTTGATGACTAGATGTACTTCTGGATGTGTACTTTCCAGTCAGCCGAAACAGTCCGGCGGGGATAAAGATTTGGTCTACAGACTGACAAGCTATGAACACAAAGGTTAACCAAAAGTTAACACTAGGCTGAAACTATGACAGATCACAGGCTGATCACTCGTCAAGACCACTCCATAAATGTAATGCTTAAATGTTAGGAGGAGAGTAGAAATAGTTTTATATGCAAGAATATGCAGTTGAATCAAAATATTGCACATTGGTATATTATGTATTTTAATTCAAATGAAAATCGTCATTTATTAAATAAATGAAATATATTTAGTGTAGGAAAGGAAATATTCTGTTAGTGAATTATTCAATGGTTTGTATCCACTTTGAGGGAAGCATGACTGCAAGTCATTTAGAATGTTAATCACCTTTATACATCTATACATCTAATTTCTCACAGTTCCCTTATATAATAGGACTTTATTGAATACGAAATATAACTATGTCAATGAGTATGTCAATTCAAACAGCATGCACACAATTATTATGTACAGTAAGACAAAACATTTTCTATGGTTGAGATCAAAGCAGAAGGAATAAACGAATTTGCCATCGGTTAAACAAAATGGCTCCATTTGGCACACGTGCACAGAAACAAGGGAAACGGAATGCATCTATCGGCTCTTTTTTGTTTTGTTTTTTTGCTTTGTGGAGGAATTTAATTCATGACCTTTTGGCTATTTGTCCAGTGCCCTAACTAACCCCACTGGTGTGATATTCTCTGGCCGTACAAATGACCTTGCCTCTTTGATCTGCTTGGCTATGATGCTGGAGTAATGAAGCTCCACTGATGAATTAGATGCAACATCAAATGAGATGCAAAACAAATGATTAAAGGGATCTGTGAACTAGTCATTGGTATCTGAAGACTTTTTTCATGGCATCGAAGTGCGTGTATCGATGTATAAAGCTTTTATGAGATTGGTATGCTACAGTATACACAGTATTGCTAGGACAGGTGATCTGAGAGAATGTATTTAAATTCTCAGCTAGTGAAATGACGTTTAAATTACCGAAAGCATCCTAATACTCAAGCAGTAATCAATATTATTATTTCAGTGAATCAGTACCATCCTAGTATGAGCCATCACAGGGCTGCGGAAAGTTTCATATCCCTCTCAAACAACTCCAGAGGAACATGCAGACATACATATTAATAATAAGTTGCCTACTAATCCTCCTTTTGAGGTTTTGACCACTGGCCTCTGCCCCTGCTTGATGGATGAATCCTCCTCCAAGCGGGCACAGTACTTCCTCTCCCAGGTCATGTCCTGTCTGCCCCTTGTCCACTACACACTTCCACAATATGTAAAGGGCGTCTTAGGCCCAACCCCCTCTTGGCCTCGTTGGGCGCCAATGCAGCCCGGATGGTCAGCCGCCCTCCCGTGGCGTGCTTTATTAGACGAAGTAAAGTCATTTGGTCCTCAAAGCTTCAAAGCTATGGATTAATCATGCACAATGTAAAAAGCACATACTAGCACACACACGTTCCAACTTGAGATGAACAACATTGCAACTGATGACATGATGTTTCTGTCATAATATGACAAGGACAGGGACTGTGTATACGTTTTTAAAATTGCTAAAAATTAAAAGCATATGTTCATTCGCTCATCACTGTACAGTGGTTTACAGTGTACGGAAACATGCTGATATCATATTACGACAAATCGTTAATACAAGGTGAACTGGTGATCTTAAATTCCAGAGCACCTGCACTGCCCTCTAGTGGCTACTAAATTTCCACCACTAATTTAGCTTAAACTAGCAACAGTTTCCCAAAAAAAAGTGTATTCACTAGAATACACTTTGCCATCAGCATATTTTTCCTGGGTTTTTTTTTTTTTTTTTTTTTTTTTTGGTGCTTCTTTGTTTGAAATCCAGAAAAGGAAACACCCTTCAACCAAAAATTTCAGCTTGTCAGCATGAGAATAGAATTTTCAACAGTTCTTTCGGTGTTTATGGAGTGACATCAAATCAACAAAAGTATGGATTTAGATCATTTAGATATACTGTATAGGCACATATATACCATAGACACCTACATAAAACTGTCCCCAATGACCATATTAATCACTGTTTTAACTAGGCAATTATCAATGTTAGGTTTATCACTAATATATGATCTGCTGTTGTTGCTGTGCTGCAGTTTCAGTCCAGGATGATGCATTAATATTTTAGTTTGGCTGCAAATAAAAAGAGCCTAAAAGCATTAAAAGTAGCTTTGTATGAGTTTTAAAAGCTTCCACAGACAATAAAAAACATACACGGAGGCATCAATTTCATTTTTTTTTTCAACGTCACACATCAGACGTCCCAAGGTGTGACATGACGTTATTATATATGACATAACTTGCAAATTATCTTATACAAAGCACCCTGAGCTCAGCATGATGAAAAAATTTTGGAAAAATTAACACAGCACTACAGAAATTAGAAAACCTTGCAAATTTATTGATCTATTTAGTCAAGTAATTACTAGGCTGGAAACTTAACTTTCCAACTTTCAAATATTATCTACAAGCTTTACAAGCTGGGCCTGTTTTCGGTAGCTGGTAGCTGGCCAGACCAAGCTGGATATTTCAGCAGGGACAGTAAATTCATGTCATCTGGGACTTATGTTTTGTTCATTTCTTGGTCGAAATACAGATTAAGTCAGCATTTTAAGCTTTAAAAATAGAGAACCACTAAAACCAGTTAATTCTTTTGAAGTCTGTTAAATGTACAGCAGGGAATAAAGGTTAAAACTACATTAGGCTTATATAAACAACTTACACAAACAACTTAACTAGTCAAGTTAAAAATGTGGTAATTTTATTTTCATTTAGTATACATTCGCCCTTGTGACAAAGAAACAGCTTTCTTCGACAGCCATTTTGTTTCTCCCATTTTGTTTT
>NC_139599.1:5058094-5250594 GCF_946808225.1 Silurus aristotelis
AACTTATCATACAATCATCTTAAAAATAAATATATAAAAGGCAAGAAGAGCTTGGAAAACACCAAAAAGCCATTAACAATGTAAGTGCCTGACATTGGCATGGCCAAACCGGAGACCCATCATTTCTTTTGAATAATACAAGCCACATGGAAATGAGAGATGGGACATGTTTTCAAGGCACTGATGTGTGAGGAAAGACCAAACAAAGCTAAAGGTTGCTGTAGGAAGCCAGGGGCAGCAAGCAGTGGGAGGAAGGTGTCGACTAAATGTGAACGAGTCAGTGTCACGAGGCACGAGAGTGTAGTGATAACCCACTTTTTCCTCCGCCGGTCAGTCCATTGACTTTATAAGGTCTTTCTGATCAGCCATTGGCGACCTGAGGACTTTCTCAAAATAACACTGGACTTAGAGTATTTTCCATTACATAGGAAAAAAGTGTTTCTACAAACATAATATTAATTACAGTTTCATTTGTTATACTATTATCTATTTCTAGGGCATCAGTTGGTTTATATAAATATGCATTTATATCTAATAAATTTAGATAGTTTGATTATTCACAAGGTTCATCATATGATAGTATAAACAGAGAAATCAACTAAACAAAACACATAAAAAAAAATAATAATTAATTAAAAGAAGTAAGACATTTAAAGGGTGAATATACTGTTACAATTTTGGAAACTTTTATAGTTTTTGACTTTTTATAGACACATGCATGTTCCTGCAAACAAACATTTAATGGCATGATTTACTTTGACCAAACAAATATATATGTGTACACATTGTAAACGTTATTTTCATTAAAAACTCCTCTCTTACCATGAATAACAGCTTAAGACACTTTTGAAATCTAGAGTGTTTCTCTAAATACTTTGACATGCCTCTGTAACCCTTGTCGAAGGTGTTATTTCCTATTTGGGTATTTCTTTCTGATCTTGTGATCTAGCTCATCCCAGAGCAGTTCAATAAGGTGTGGTGACTGGGCAGGCTAGTCCAGCTGACTCTATGTTCTCTAAACAACACTTTCAGAGCTTAGAAATATGTTTTAGGTCATGTAATGAATGGTGGCCATGTTGGTTTAGTCTTTGACTATATACACTGTCCCACAGCTATATATATATATATATATATATATATATATATATATATATATATATATATATATATATATATATATATATATATATATATATATATATATATATATATATAAAATTCCTGTCAAACAGCAAACTTGTTAAAAGGCAAAAATCACACAAGAAATTAAAATGTGGAGAATCTGGAAAATGTTCTGTTGAGTTCAAATGTACAATATTTGGCAACTTACATATTTAACAACTTATGTAAGCTGGAAAACTAAAAAAAAAAAAATATATATATATATATATATATATATATATATATATATATATATATATATATATATATATATATATATATATATATATATATTATTATTATTTTTTTTTTATGCATATACACTGTGCATCTTTTATATGCCGCATACTTCAGTAAAAAGTTCTTCAAAATATATACAACTGAACTGTTAATTTCTTATATATATAATTAATTACATATAATTAATCAAAAAGTGTTGAATTTTCTAAAACTACTCTGACAGTTTTATATTAATGCACTTGTTCTAATGCATTGCTTCTATAGCAACAACTCATTCACAAGGACTTGCATTGTGGATGCTCTACATCATTTATTCCAGATTTAAAAAAAATCACTGGAGTAGCAGTCAGTTGTTTTCCACAACAGGAAAATCTTTATGACAAATGATGTTGCACTTTTTAATTTCTCTGTAACATGACATGGCTGGTCAAGTAACACGTCTTCATGACTGCTACAATGTAAGTGATAATAATGGCTTGTCTTGCAGATGTTCTACACATTAGATGTTAATATAAACTGCTAAAAAAGTATGTTGTGGCAATAATACACTCAGAATGTTTGTGTTAGAGTACATACATACTTCACTCAAGTAGAAGTACAGATGTTTATGTTTTAAACGTTGAAGTATTGACTATACTTTCTCATTAAAGTTAACCTGAAGAAGTTTGGGCTCTGACATGTACTTAAGTAAACCGTAGCCATTAGTATGACCTGTTTTATGTCACGTTGGTACCTGGATCTCAAGTCATATTAATATATTAATATAAAATAATAATAAAAAATTTCTATGAATGTATCCATCCACCATATAGAACACAAGCGGAGAAAAGACAATGATCAGGTGATCAGGAATGTCTCTGTTCTCAGTCATGTTTACATCGCTGACTCCCTCTGTCTCATCCACGTTAACCACAGACGACTTGTTGCCTTCTGCATTGCTTGTTGTTAGCTTCGTAGGCTAGCCTAAGTCTGTAATAGGAACAGGAAGTGATACACCAGTGGTAGCCACGTATTTACAAAAAAATAAGTTGATGGGCTGAAAACGGCAGGCAATGAGTGGAAAAGATATTGATCATGTCACCAAATAGATTCAAACCAAAGTAACGAGTCTGGTTTGAAAATGTAAGAAGAAGAAAGTACAGATATTTGTGTAAAAAATGTAATGATTGAAAGTAAAAAGTAAAAGTAAAGTACTGATACCAGAAAAATCTACATAAGTACAGTAACAAAGTATTTGTACTTCATTACTTCCCATCTCTGGTTTGTGTTGATGCATTGCTGTGATGTAAGAAGAAGAAAACACTCTGGGATGGTCTGTCACATCACACCAGCATGATGCCCTATTGTGTTTTATTCCTTCCACAAATATCTGTTTCCTTCCAACTTTAAAATCTTCACTGTTCAACAAAATTAATAGTAGACTCTAATTCATAAAAAAAAAAAAAAAGAGCTGAAAAGCAAACCAGCATGAAAAAGATATAAAAAAAAAAAAAAGTCGAGAAAGGCTTGCGTGCTGAAAGCACTCTCGCAAGAAGACAGAGCACATTCTCTCTCCATGTGCTGTAACCAAATGCTCACGCTTCAAATTCACTTAGCTGTCTGAATAGGGTGCATGAGGATTTATCGCAGTGGGACGAAAGGCTTGAGCAGACCATCCTGCAGCCTACCTTATGCCGAGCTTAACCCGTATTTCATGTGTCAGTGACAGGTGGTAGCTGAAACCAGAGAAAAGATTTTATTTCTCCCGGCTTTATAAGAATTAATGGGATTTCAGTGTGTTTGGTATGCCATAAGCACATCATCAAACCCTGAGGACAAAAACGAATTATAAGGCTGAAAGAAGGCATCAAAGAACCACTAAAAAATTATTCTGATTTAAATAAAGAAGAGTTTAACTATACCAAAAGGGAACACATGAATGTATATAAAGATAGAAGTCGTCCCTAAATAATTTGCATATGAAGGCATACTAGGAACAGTTAAGTCATACCCAGGCTAAGTTAGGCATCTCTGGGTAATTGAGTATTTCTGTACTTGGAGTACAGAACAAGGTTTACCACCAGGTGTTTGAAAACTGGCCTTAAAAGCCACAAAGCTGAGCAAAACCTACATTCCACAGATCAGTGCACACTTGTATCATCAAAACACTGGCTTTTGCTCCATTAAGCACGCAGCACTTCACGGTCTTTACTCCATACAGCAAGTGACAGTGCTTTACAGATGTGCACTTTCCCTTATTGGGTCCTGTGGTGCCAATTAGACTCCACATCACTATGAGGACCAAAACTTCTTGGAAAGCCAAAAAAAAAGAAGGGAAGGAGGGAGTGCTTTTGTAATTGATTAGACTGTAGGACTGCTAAAGATTGAGCAAAGATTAGATCTGAAGAATTGTGATGATTATTACAAAAGCAGAAGGGTTTGGGGGGTAGGGGGGGTTAAGTAACTCATGGCAACACGAGGTGTGACGAACCAACAGTGCAGTATGGAGTTCATATTGAGGGCTTCACAGTTGGTGACATAAGAGCCAGATGTTGACAATCTGTAAAGTGATTTAGGGATAAAAAGCAAAAATTAATAAGGTTACAAAAAGACTTCTAACACAATGGCATAATCTGTATGTGTATCTGCATTTGTTTAATACGAACATTCACCAGAAATGATCACAGCATGATCCTGACTAATCAGTCACTATCTAAATGCATTACACATCACAACACAAGCTACATAAATGACCATTCATACCCATCTTGAAACCTAATGCCTCCCAGTTACATGGATATCCACATGTACTCCATGCGATCCTTTTTGACAAGCATTCTTACAAAAGTTATAATAATAAATAACCTCTTTTTCAAAATGTATTATTAGCAGGAACTGCCATTAAAATTTTCATAAGCACTACAGTCAAATTTATCTTTGCATATAAAATATACCATTTGAAAAGGAGATAAATAAAATACGAGGTTGCTTCCAGTTGAATTACTCAAGCTTAGTTTTATTTTGCCATACTCAATACTAAGACTCAGCCGACCGATCAGAGAATGAATTAAAGCAGGACCTTTTTCAAACTCTACTTACTGAAACTGTCAACAAACTATCAATTAAGTTGTCTTTATCAAGTCCCCAATGGAAGTGCAACTCAAACAGCCTTCGACAGTTTGCTGAAACCAGACCACCGTTAAACATGCCGAATGAGGGAACACACTCGGAAGCCTGCCCTTCCCAAGGCGTCCATTGTTGAGATGCTGTGTCAACAACTCTGCACCCTGGATGCTCAACAGGACAGGCCACTTTAGCCTATATTTCTGGGTTTTTTTGTGTGTAATGTGATTTAATGGTAGTGGGAATTGACATGGTGCATGTTGTGTTACAGCTCCAGAGTTCTCAGATTGATCCAGACCTCAAGTTATAGGTTTTTTTTTAATGTCCTCGTTGGGTTTGGGTTTCCTCAGTGTTCTCTCGTTTCCTCCCACCTACCAAAAAATGGCTACTTTAAATTAGTGCATGAGCGGGACAGCACCTATGCATGCATGCGTTCTAGATACACCACCAAGTATGACCAGGATAAAAATAAATGAATGAAAAGAACTGAAACTATGCATGATGCACAACAATTCTAGAGGTATAGTTATAGTTCTCTCACTGTATAACTAAATATATGCAATGTCGATAAAAAGCTGACTTGATTCGCTGCCTGTGTGAACCGCCGGTTTTGATAAGGCGGTTCACACGGCCCTGTTGCATATCGGCTGTTGACTTTCGGCAGTCTCACCAGTTTGGAACAGCAGTGTCTCAGTCCTATCTCAAGTGGATGCTGTGTTAGCCATGGGAAAGACGATAAGGCAGTCGCTCCTCTTCACTTTAGAATAGAGCTGGTGCTCGGAAAAAAAATAAAGCAATCTGATAGGTCTAAAAGTGCTCTCATCTGTTTTAGGGCCTACGTCCTATCTCTGAGGTTTTAATAGCTCGCATACAGGTCCCCCCTTTGAAGACAAGCTTCATTCCTGAGGATCAATACTGAGGTCTACAATACAGCAGACAATCAATAGCCGTGTTTTTGCAGAAAACCAGTTGATGCGTAGTTTATTGCATTTAGACATGGGCTGTGATTATTATTAAAACAGTGAAATAACACAAATGGTAGCTCAGTAGAAATACATACAAAATAATGACTACTGCATAAATATGCATGCTGTGCATCAGCAAAATGCTTTATTAATTCTAAATATATAAATATTGTATTTATTGCAATACTATATTGTGAATGAAAGAAGTGGTTAGAAATTCTGCTTGTTTCAATATTTCTTCAAATGTCAGTTAAATTGGTGCAAACAATATAGTAGGTAATGACTGCCATGATGTGGAATCTTATACAGAGTTTGGAAGGGCTAAAGTTTGATCTTGTTTAACATGTGATTTTGGGTTTTTTTTCTAGTCCTGGCAACAGCCTAGCATTCAAATGATAATGCAAAATATAGAGGAAATAATAAAGCATAAGATAGAAGAGTTCATTCTCTAGGCTTTAAAAATACTAAGAGAATGAATGTTATTTGATCACATCAGGTGTCTACAACTGATTACAAATAACTAATGAGACGAGTTTTTTTTATTAACGCATGTAAAAGACATTTTACAAATAAAATTGGTTAAATAAATGAAACCAAGTAAAACCAGACCTTTCAATCATTGACCTTTGAGTTGTTTTTTTTTTTTTTTTTTTTTTTTTTTTTTTTTTGGGGGGGGGGGTGTTTAATTCTCTAATCTGATGGTTGATTCATTCCTCTAACAGCAAGAGATTCTGTTTGCGAGATAAATCACAGGTTATAAAAATGCTCTTTCTAATATATTGTTTCAATAGTAACATCTCAAAAAGGTTTAAAGAGATTTAAGTCTGTTATACAATTGAAAGCTTTTTTCTCATAAAAGTTTTTTTTTTTTTTTTTTTTTTTTTGCTATTTGGCATACAGCCTTCTATAGAGCAACTTACAACTAAGCTGAGGGTTAAGGGTCTTGCTCAAGGGCCCAGTAGTGGCACATTTGTGGAGCTGGGTTTTAAACTCTTGACCTTCCGATCCAGAGTACAGTACCTCAACCACTAAGCTAACACCTCTACAAAAACCCATGATTGTTTTTATCGAAGAAACTAATATGATTATGACATTTGCTGTAAATAGAATTGCATTTAACTTTGGAAGGAGTGTGTTTTTATAAATGAGAGAAATTTTCTGGTACGTGATTTAGCCGTTTATAGTTCTTATAGTGTGGTAAGAGGTTTATATCGTTTATATAATTTTGTTGGAACTTGTTGTCTGTGGATATACATATACATTTATGTATGTATTAGCATAAATTAGGGAAAGGACCATTCCCTGAAGTTTCTGTGGTAAAAGAACAACAAAATACTTGGCACATGGGGGCATATGGTTAAGGGGAAAAAAAAAATGACTCCAGCATGGCTACATCGTATTTTACTCCTTATTAACTGAATTCACTGAGGCGACTAGTTAAGGCAGGTGAACTACATTCACAAATATTACTAAAAGACTCGTAGCTCGTCAGTAGAAAGACAGCGGCGATTTGGTTATATAGCAAGCAAGCTTGTTTGGCTAAACCTGAATAGCACAATCACATTTATCAAAACCTTCCAGCATCACACAGGCCTTTACCCAGTGGTTTTACCAAATACTGCTGTAGGTCGGAGTCGGACAGGCGTTCACTAATCATTAATGGGTTAAATCAGACATGGGCATAACTCAGATAACCTTGCGATAACAAGAATGAATTAAACTAACTGCATCCATATGGAGACCACGGCTCTCAACATGTGTCCTGCAACTGGCTGCATACTTCAGCTGTGGAAACGGTCTCGTCTTCCACAAAAGGAATTTTTACGTTTCGCCTTTTTTTCTCCCGTCTCAACCTACACGTCCCTCGAAACTCACACGGGCTTGTTTTGATTGCTGTTGCACAAAACTGATTATTTCTAGAAGCATGCCATTTGTAATTACTATTTGTCCGAAAAAGGAGCACCAAATCCTAAGAATTAAAAATAATTGTATTGTGTTTGGGTGGAAGCTGTTTTCTGCAGACCCAAGTACAAATTGTAGTCGCTGCACCTGCTGCCATCTTGTGGATAAACCATGCTGATCCTGAGCAAGATTTGCAGTTGGTTCTATTGGCTATTGTCTGTAACAAACAACCTTCTCTAGCAGTCAGGAATCACACACTAGATGCAAATGGTTGTTAATAGGATCTGTATTGGATGCAGATTTCAAAATGCACATGTATATATACCAAATTTCACACTGTTATAATATAGTTATAGTTTTCAAAAATGCTCAAATGGCCTTGCTCTGTATACCTCTCCCAGTACCCATTTGCCCCCCAAAAAACAATGACGGATTCAAACTACTTTATCCACTAAAATAAGTCGCATAATTTTTTTTTCTGTGAGTCCTTGTCAAATCTGTTGGCAAGTTGACAGCTATGGGTTTCTGCCTTAAGCCTCGACCCCTCAAGCTCTTAAAGTCTTTTCTTCATTTTGCCTTTCTTAAAGCGCCCGCGCCCGAAGCCAGACTTCATGACATCGTTAAGTCGCTGCTTTCCTCGGCCACGCAGCTTCTTCAAGCCGCCACTTTGCAGGAACTGCTGCTTGGAGCGATCCTTGCGATTTTTCAGGATCTGTTCCCTGCTCTTCAGCTCCGAACGAACCCGTAAGCCGTTCTTGTTAAGGGGCTGAGGTCCCGCTCCCTTTCGGCCACTACGACCTTAATAACACAGAAGCGGATTTATACATCAGAAGCAGCGTTTTTCAGTGAAATGCAGGACATTGGAAGGAATTCGGAAATTTGGGTATCATCCAGTAACAATCCAGCCGGTAAACTGACATAATATAAGTTCAAAGCAATTGAAGTCATTATGTTTAATGAATAAATGAAAATAATACAAATTCCGTTTTCAATGATCAAACTATTCTTTTTGGGGTCTGAAATACAATTTCATCATTCATCATTCATTCATTCATTCATTTTCTTCCGCTTATCCGTAATTCGGGTCGCAATAAAATACAATTTGTTTTATGATTTAGAGATGTTCATACCTCCAAATTTAAGCCCCTTTCCTCCTCCATTTTCTCCGTCCGAATCATCTGCATCTTCCACCTTGTACTTCTTCTTCCATTCCTCATAACTGGGCCAGAGTGAAGGAATAAATCCTCTCTTATCAAATAATTGATTATTAATTTGAACAGACTCGATGTGATTACCAACAGAACGCCAGATAAAAAGGATACAAGTTCTTCTTTGACTTCTTGACACTGACCACTTGCCCGCTTTCCGTTTTTATTTTGTTCTTTTTGTCATCTTTACCAGTATCATGGACAAAGCGCTTCCTCTTGCGATCCCTGGAGAGATTCGAGGGAGACATGGTTTATTGCTCGTGTATTGCGACAGGATTTGTTTGGGTTTAATTCAATGTGTGTGTGAACGTGTTGATCCTCTCACCATCTCATCATTTTCTGATGCTGGTCCAGCGTACTGTTATCATCTCCCATCAGATCCAGGACAGCCGAGGAGGCCTGGTGATCAAACGAGCTGCCTTGGGTGGCAAGACTGAGTCTGGGGACACAAATTGATCAATTTTTTACCTTTCGTTTAAAAATGCATAGTTTTCCTCTCCATTTTGGGCCTCGTCCACATTTAAACGGATGACAACGAAAACGTAGCTTTTTGAAAACACTCTCCAAAGTGGATAAAAACAGAGGCCTTCGAAAACGATGCTGCATTTTTAGTCATGTGACTGTGTGAAGTAAATAAACGGCAAGCGGAAATGACTCGGGTCGAATCTTTTATTTTTACTCACGCGCGGTACAGGGATGTAAGCGTTTTCAGACATTTCACTGTGGATTAGCAACTTTTGGAGTGTGATTACAGAAACTTAAGAGCGTTTTCTCTCTTTTGGAAAGCTAAAAAATATTATTTAAACAATCCAAAGAAACACTGAGTGACTCCAATATGATCCAAAAAATTCTAATTTCCTAAATGACATGCCTCAAACAAGATTAAATGTGTTCTCATTCGAATAAATAAAACAAAGGTCTTAGGATCTTTAAAACAACAAACAATCAGTAATTAATGACAAAGATACAAAAGAAATAAATAGGGGGAGGGGACATTAGAAATTAGTATGCAAAATGAATATTCAAATATCTGAGTTTCAAAAAGAAATGATCAAAGCATTTTCTCAGTATGTTCAAATGAATATTAGCTGCTTAATACTTTTTCCTTTGGTTTTTTAGAATCAGTGTGAAGATCGGAACCTTACCCTCGTTCTGATTCAAAGTCTTTGGGTCTGTACGGAATGTAAAACTCCTCGTCTCGACCTGACTGCCGGTTCTTTTTGTTCTTAGCCCCGTCCACGTTCCCGTCCCGTTTCCTTTTCT
Source organism: Silurus aristotelis (assembly GCF_946808225.1). Lineage (NCBI taxonomy): Eukaryota > Metazoa > Chordata > Actinopteri > Siluriformes > Siluridae > Silurus > Silurus aristotelis. The sequence continues at coordinate 5,067,936 of NC_139599.1, forward strand.
TTCCTCCGACCACTTCCGAGAACACACCCTGATGGATAAACGAGTGTCAGACTGTATTTTTTGGTTGTGTAATGTATTAGAAGTGCAAAATTGCTAAACTGACTCACTCTTTTAAAAAAATAAAAAAATTAAAAATCTAAAGGACACTCAAGGACACCACAAAGCAAACCGGCTTCTAGACTCACCTGGAGGTCGTCGTCTTCGTCATCCCCCACTTCCTCTCCGTGTTGCGGTTGTGTTGGGGTCAAGTTCTGAATAGCTGGATGGTTCTGCTGAATCTCTTCTCGTGTCCTCTGGAATTTGTCCACCAGATGGCTGTCCCGGGATCGCTTCGTCCTCATTACCTCGCTAGCACTGGTTTTGTTGTTGGAGTTGATTTCAAATATGGTCTAAAAGATTCCAATGGTGCATATCTTAATTACAGTACTTTTTTATTTTGCTTTTTACTGATGCAGCAATGAATCCCAGTCTTCAATGTATTTAAATGATTAACTCACCGATTTCGATCTGTAAGCCTTGATTGAATCGACCATTTGAAGTCTTTCCAACTCCATCTTCTCAAGTCCTGACCCTGGAAACATGCGAAAGTCCACTTTAAGCCAAAAACAGCAAGACGAACTGCATTAAAACAATGTAAAACCAAACAAACCTAGTATTGGGTGAACAGCAATGGACGACAGATCAGAGTTCTTCACCCGCTTGATAGATTCTGGAGAAGGGTTGGGTCGGGACTTTAGGTATTGCTTGTAAGCGTTCTCAGAGATCCGTTTGAGGTTCTCGAGGTCTAAAGAGTTCTCGTGGGCTGCGAGGACCTGCGCGTCCTCGTCATCCAAGATGCTCTGTGGAACGCGACCCAGCACTCCGTCAACATCTAGAAGAAGAAAAAAAAAAGTCATGATAAACCAAATATATTTTTATTTTATTTATTTATATCTATTCACACATTATTCTTAGAAAGCAAGCCCTACTACACTGAAAACACAACATGACTTATGGAGGTGAGATACCCTGAGTGTGATCAATGGCTGCAAGGTGCAAAGGTCTTCCAAGGAAGAGGTGAAGATCATAAACAAAGGGCACTTCATCTGGGCACACCAGACTGAAGGCTCGACCGCTCCTGCCAGCACGTGCTACACGACCTGCACAACAAAACACCAAGAGCACATCAGAACAGTGGATGCTCACACATAAACATAATGAAACAAAATAACATGACTAACGTTTACAGTGGGTTATAAAACCTGAAAAATATCAAAATGTTCGAGGAAATATCCAGAATATGACGATAGCGTTTACTGAAAATAAAGTATTAATCCTCAGCATTATCCAATCCACATTCATTCATTCTACAGCTCTGTTTTTACCCCTAGTGAACATGTTTATTACACAAGGTGCACTAAACATACCGACTCTGTGCAGAAAGAGCTTGCCCTTAGAAGGGAAGTTATAATTGATGACGTTGTCCAATAACGGGATGTCGATACCGCGAGCTGCGACGTCCGTCACCAGCAGAACCATTGCTTTGCGGTGGACAAAGCGGCCAATGTTGATCTTCCTGGCCGTCTGGTCCAAAGCGCTGTATATGTACGCGCACCCGATTCCTTGTAAAGTCAGAAGCTAGTCATGAATGATGGGGGAAGAAAAAAAATCATCATACATAACACACTGAGCCAGACATTTTATATAACAACAATCACTATGTACACTATATATACACAATAGTATTGGGACACCTGACCTTTCCTGCCACGTGTTTTTTCTCCAAAATGTTACCACAAACCTAGGGGCCCACAATTGTATTGGACGTCTTTGGATGCGGTATAATTAAATTTTGCGTTCACATGAACGTGGAAATCCAAACCTGTTCCAGCACGGTAACGAACCTGTGCACAAGCTCGTGAAGATCTGGTTTGCATGATTTGGAGAGGAAGATCTTAAATGAGCTGCTTTCGAGCTCTGATCTCATCCCTACTAAACACTTTTGGGATGAATTGGAACACTGACTGCACTTCAGGTCTCCTCACCTCACCTACACCCTACTACCTGACTTTACTAAAACACTTGTGGGTGATGAACATAAATCTCCACTAGCACACTTCGAAATCTATTAGAGCACCTTCCCAGCAGAAAAGAGGGATTAAGAGCAAATCGGAATGAGGAAAGCGATGCCACAGCATCAGCATCCCCAATGTTTTCTTCAGGCCTGTGTTTAAGAGTCGTGGTTAGTTACCTGGTTGAGGTATTCCACGTGGTGTTTGGTAGCCGCAAACACGACTGTCTGCTCCTGAGGTTTCACGACGTTCCGCAGAAGATACAGCAGCAGCGCGGGCTTCTCGTCCAGGCGCAAGGAAAAAAATGACAGCTAATCGGGAGAAAACAAGAAAAAATGATTATTACGACGGGTTTTTTGATGCGCGTAGCGAGATTCGAAGGTGGCATTCGTGTGACGTTTGGTCCGATTTACCTTTAACTGATCGCTGAGCTTACTGTCGACATCGAGACGCACCAAGACTGGGTCTGTTAATCCTGTTCAAAAGAGAAGAGAAATGCATATGACGTGCTGATCGAGACCAGGATTATAACTGTGGCGTCTGAGTATTATGTATTGATTCTGACAAAGAGAAAGAGAAATAACCAGCTCTGGCAAATTCCACAAGCAGTTTTGGCAGCGTAGCGGAGAACAACAGGCTCTGGCGGGTCTCGGGGAGACGTCTGATGATCTCCTGCAGTTGCTCGGTAAAACCCATTTCAAACAATCTGTTGAGAAACACAAAAAAAAAGATCTGGAGCCGACAACAGAACACTGGAAATATAATCAACTTTGCAATGATTACGCATCAGGTCACGTCAGTTGTTTTGAAGTAATAGAATAATATAATAAGAGGAAGCACTAGAAAGAACACTCACAATTTATCAATAAACATCCACATGGATGTGTTCGTTTAATTGCGTTATATATACATTAAATATTACAGCTGTAAGCAGCCGTTCACAAATATCTCCTCAGAATAGAGTGCGTTATATAAATGTACACACTTCTACAAATATCTAGAAAGAACGCGTATAAACAACGTTTTGGAACAAATGCATTGATGTGCACCCGTGCTTAACCTTTATCTGAACTACTAGTAGGGCAGAGGGAACAGGTTATCAAAAACGCCTGAAAACCAGGATTTTATTGCAAAAACTGAGTCGCCCGAGAAAGCTGGGAGCTTACCGATCTGCCTCGTCAAACACCACATACTCCACATTCTGCAGTTTGAGGTTCATTTCCATGACGATGTGCATCAGACGCCCAGGAGTACCGATGATGCTGAAGAAAAACGAAAATGTCTCTCAGACTCCTTGATCACGTGATATCATCTCTGCGTAGTGTATAATATAAAATCTATTGTAACGGAAAGAACAATTTGAGTAATGCTTGATGGAGGACGTACATGTCAGGATTTTCATGTAGAGCAGCAAACTGATCGTCCATGCTGGAGAAGAAAATAAAAGCATGAATTAATGCGTGTCGAAAAGCAGGAAATGGATAAATAAATAAAACTAAATGAATTCTGAAAAAGTTTACCTGTCGCCTCCAAGGATTAGGGCCGTTTTCAGCCCAGTAAACCTGCCCAGCTGGTGAAATAAAAAATTACAATTATAACAATTATAAATATGATCAATGAATCAGTTTTTAACAATTAAAACTAAAGTTTGAAAAAAATGATATACACAATTCTTTAATTACTTAATAAAGAAAAGTAAATATTTCTATAAAAATGCACACAAATATTTATACAATATAATTATATACTAATAACTACAATATTGATATTTATGATATATATTTTTTATTAATAATTAATTCAAAAAAAATAAAACCAGCTCAATGTTGGGCTTCAACGTCACCTCTTTAGTGAACTTCATGGTCTGTAGTGCCAACTCTCTTGTGGGTGTGATGATCAGAGCTCTGGCTCCTGTCTGAGCTTGAGGTCCTTTCAGCCTCTCGAACATGGGCACCAAGAACGCAGCCGTTTTCCCGCTTCCTGTCCGTGCCATGGCCACCATATCTTTACCATCCAGGATGACAGGAATCGTCTATCGCAACAAAATCGAACATCACGGAAAGGTCACGGGGTAAAAAAACAACCAATCTGAACCTGCTGAAGAGCAAAAGTGGACTCACTTTTCTTTGGATAGGGGTCGGAACTTTGTAGCCCTTCTTCATGACCCCTTTGTAGACAGGGTAGCTGAGGCCTACGCAATGGGAAAATGACTTGCTTTATGTAAAAGTCAGTAATGTGGATTTTTTGGGATAAAAGTATTCAAATGGACATACCCATGGACTGAAATCCTCCAGACTTTTTCTTTTTCTTGTTCTGGGCACGCACCATCTCTCTGGTGTCCGGTTCTACATCTGATATGCAATCAGACGACGTGGGGAAGCGAGGCAGCTTTTTACCAAACTGTGGGGGAAAAAAAAAAAAAAAACAGTTTGACGTCAATACAAGCCCTTTTTTGTGTGTGTAAACTTACAGTAAACTAATTAAGTGAAAACCTGCAATTACATCAGCTCTTGTATATGAATATACACTATGCGGAAATGAATTTAGACACCTGCCTTTTTTTGGGTACACAATTGTATAGGATGTATTTACATGCAGTAGAATTAAACGATCCCTTCTCTTGAACTTGGAGACCCAAACCTGTTCCAGCATGACAATGCTCCTGTGCACTCCATGAAGATTTACTTTAATTGGGTTGGAATGGAACATATCAAGTGGCCTACTGTAGAGCTTTGATCTCATCCCTAATCAACACCGATGGGAGGAATTGGAAACGCTGACAGCACACCAGGCCTCCTCTCCTCACCTCACCTACATCAGTACCTGACTATCATGACGACAGAGGATTTTAGAGAAAAGCATGAAATTGCTACCTGATAGGCAGAGTTTGGCTTTTGGGAATGCCATCTAATGGTGTCATTTTTTTTATCTTTCACGTTTCTACGTTACGCAGCAATGTTCTTATCGCTTCTACAAAATCAAAACCAGAGCGCTTCAAATCAGGGGACGTGTCACACCACCCTGCATTACTGATCAAGATTACTGATAAACACCACAATATTTTCCACTAGATTACTAACATACTACTGAAGCAATTAAACATTATACATCAAGACGCAGTCTTTCCATGAGCTGGGGGTCATAGCAAAGTCCATTTGGGTTGTTTTGTCCAAACCCCTGGGACAAGTGCATAAGTAAATGCACCCTGGAGTAAATCTTAGAGGCCATTTGCTAGATCCTAAAAAGGGGAATAAAATTATTTGAGGACATTATACCACTTTACACCACAAATCTTCTTATGTAAAGGAATAAGGATGATTAGTTTATCTTACATTGCTTATAAACAGATAAATGACTTTTCTCCACAATGTTTACTGAAATAAGTTTTCATTTTCAACAGATTATAGAGTAATTCCTTCATCGTCTGTCATGGCTGGAGAAACTTGAATGGATTTACAGGATATCATCATAAGATGCAGTTCTACAGTAAAGATGTTTTTCATTTTATTACCAATAAATATATCCTATTTCATTTCACTACCCACCACAACGTCGTCTTTAATTTCAGCAGCCAACTCAAAATCTCCCCCATCCGAGTCCACATCTGCTTCTCTGCTCCCAGTGTGCTTCTTCTTCTTCCACAATCTCTTCTTTCTCTGCGCCATGGTGTCCTGTGATATCCGGCTACTTACAGCTCGAGCTGCCCCCTTGTACAACGTAAAACTATTTAACAGTTTGAATCGCTTCGTACAAAATTAACTAAACAACCAAAACAGTGGAGTTCGACATTTTGGAACACGTGTGGCACGCTTCTTCTTCGTCGTCTTCTCTTTCAGCGCGTTCCCAGACTCCTTGTTGCATTAGCGCCATCTTCAGGTTGTAAAGTAAAACTAAAAATTTTCTTTCCCGTTTGCTTCTCCCGTTAGCGGTCGCCACAGTGGATCATCCATCTCCACACCTCATTCAAACCAATTATATGCATGTCTTCCCTCACCACATCCAGAAAGCCAAGGAGACCTCATTTTGGCCTTCCTCTTTTCCTCCTTCCTATCGGCTCGATCCTTAACATTCTTCTATCGATATACCCCATGTTTTCCCCATGTCCAAATGATCTCAATCCTCTCAATCCTCATCACTCCCAGTGAAAATCTCAGCATCTTTTTGATGCAATTCAACCTCCACCTTGAACCAGTCTGTCGTTCCTACTGCACACTTTACTGCTGTCACACTGTCCTTATACATGTCCTGCACCACCCTCACATACTTTTGCCACACCAGACTTCTTCATACAATACCACAACTAGACTCGCTCCACCCTGTCGTACTCTTTCTCTAAATCCACACACACACAATGCAACTCCTTCTGACCTTCTCTATACTTCTCCATCAACATTCTCAAAGCAAATAAGGCATCTGTGGTGCTCTTTCTCGGCATGAAACCATACTGCTGCTCACAGATGGTCACCTCTTCTCTCAGCCTGGCTTCCACTACTCTTTCCCATAACTTCATGGTGTGACTGATCAACTTTATTCCTCTGTAGTTACTGCAGGTCTGCACATCCCCCTTAGGCTTAAAGATTGGCACACTCGGCACACTCCTTCTCCTTCTTCTTCTCCTTCTCCACACTCCTTCTCCTTCTATAGATGAGCATTCACGTGACAGGAGCACAGTATAAAGAATCATGCAGGCCAAGATCTCAGTGTTTTATCACATTTTTTGAGGATTTTTCGAGAATCCAGAGAACACTTAGTATGAAGCAGGAAAACACTTTTTCTAACACTAGGGCACAATCTAAAAACACTAACACACACACACACACACACACACACACACACACACACACACACACACACTAGATACACTAGGGGTAATTTAGCATAGCCAGTCTATTGTTTTTTTAGACAGCATGAAGAAACCAGACAACCCTGTTGCATTTTGGAGCATTTCATCATCATCTATTTGAAGAAAATTTAATAGCTTTAATTACCAGTATGGTACAACTGTCTATATATGCCTTAGGAGAATTTATCCAATAGTTTAGCATCAAGTGTTTCTTTCTTGTTTAATGGCAGCTTTAATAAATCAAAAAATCAAAAAAATCTTAAAGACTGATCAATCTGTAACACGACCAAAGCCTGCTGTTATTATCTTCCCAAGTTAAATGGTTCTCTAAGTTCAGTCATCTGCTTCCATAAAGTGCAACAATCAATATTCTGAAATGTTTTTGTCAATATGTTAAATGCTATATCCATGTTGTTGCCGTAATTGTCCACAGGGGGGAGACACAAGCAGACCAAAACATTAGATTGATTCTAATATGCAGCTTCACCTAAAAACGAGGTAACTGCAGTTTACAGTGTCAAATCTGACAACTTATTCAAATTCTAAATAATTTACCGCCCCAGAGCTTTTCTTTACTTTTCTACTATTCAATCAATATAGGGTTATATATACAGTACAGACCAAAAGTTTGGACACACCTCATTCAAAGAGTTTTCTTTATTTTCATGACTATGAAAGTTGTAGAGTCACACTGAAGGCATCAAGGGATATTTGACCAAGAAGGAGAGTGATGGGGTGCTGCGCCAGATGACCTGGCCTCCACAATCACCGGACCTGAACCCAATCGTGATGGTTTAGGGGTGAGCTGGACTGCAGAGTGAAGGTAAAAGGGCCAACAAGTGCCAAGCATCTCTCGGGGAACTCCTTCAAGACTGTTGGAAGACCATTTCAGGTGACTACCTCTTGAAGCTCATCAAGAGAATGCCAAGAGTGTGCAAAGCAGTAATCAAAGCAAAAGGTGGCTACTTTGAAGAACCTACAATATCACATTTTTCAGTTGTTTCACACTTTTTTGTTATGTATATAATTCCATATATAATTCCACATGTGTAAATTAAAAGTTTTGATGCCTTCAGTGTGAATCTATAATTTTAATAGTCATGAAAATAAAGAAAACTCTTTGAATGAGAAGGTGTGTCCAAACTTTTGGTCTGTACTATATATATATATATATATATATATATATATATATATATATATATATATATATATATATATATATATATATATATATATATATATATATATATCCTGAAGTACATTTTAGGGTTTGCTTATTTTGGAATAAGACACATGTTGCAGAAGATACGCTATGTGGATACACAAAAATGTTCTGTGTATATACAATATATATATAAATATTGGGGCTGTCAATCGATTAAAACATTTCAACGCGATAACTCGCATGAACTCGGGATTAATCGCAACTTTATTGCAGTTTTTAATGTACCTTAAATTAATGTTTTTCAAGTTTTAATATTTGAAATATTCTTGTAAATGTTTTAAAATAATGATGGCATTTTAAATGACGTAAATCATCAGGACACTAAACGGAGGTTTTGCTATGTTTGGCACAACAGGAAAAACAAAGGTTTAGTAAAAAAAATTTATATATATATATATATATATATATATATATATATATATATATATATATATATATATATATATATATATATATATATATATATATTTATATATATGAGTAAAGAAAGGACATCTCAAATAAATGTGAAAAAGGAAGAACATTTTATAATTTAATAATATATCTAATTAAATTTTTAATAAAAATGGTCAAACAGAAAAGTGTGCTGCATTAATCGCTCGTTTATATTTATATATGTATATATTTATATGTATATCTAGTGCCTCAAGTATATCCTTGTGAAATCCCTTTTTTTGCAGCTTCATCAACAATTCTGAACAGTATTCTACACACACTCCACAGCTACAATCCTATAGCCGTCACTCTGCTGCTGAGGGATTTAAAATAGGCTTTTTAAGACGTTTTCTGTGACATTTGATAAGAAGAAAGCTCCTTAAAAGATGCCTGTGCATTTCAGAACCACAGCTCAACTGCTTTTAACCTCTGAGGCAAAAGAAGCTTCAGAAGCTGCGCTTGGACTTTAGTCACTTGGACATTTTTGTTTTGTGTAGAGTTACTAATTGCTCAGAACATCATCGAAATATTTTCATCAGGAACATATTTTCATCAGCTGACCCCAATTCTACCTCCTCCTTACAACCTACAGCATATGTGAAGATGGTAAACCAGCATTCCACTCCTAAGACTGGTGCATCCTACTGACAGTGTAATGGTTTGTGACGGGGTTTGGTTGGATGAAATGCCATTTTCACACAGCTTAGCTCTGAGTAGAATATTAATAAGGATTTCAAAAAGCCTTCAGCTCAGCTCCTACTGTTCCTCACCACTTCCTCGCCACAATCTCTCTTCACAGCAGAGAATAAGGACACAGAAACCCACAGGAAGCCTTTCTGCCATTACTTAACCATGGTCTAAAAAGAAACAAAGCCATCCTGAGTGAAATATATCAAAATCCTTGTAAACAGATCTCTTGTTCAGCGTGAGGATCACAGGAAATCATGTATCAGGTGCAACCATATGTTGCTTTGTGGCTGAGAGAGAGTGGGAGCTTATCGCAAAAGCTTGACTTATCCGCGGCATTATGGACTCTAAGAAAGGATTTAGTCTTTAATTCTTGATTAGATGGAATGTCTTTACTGAGTGAAAAGCCTGTGGATATGATGGAGGGATGTTACCTACTATGAAGAAAAACAGAACACATAAATCAAAGGCAGATGAAGTCACATCTCTGAGAGGTTTAATACCTCAGAATAAATAATGAATCTGATTATAATGAAACACATTCCTTTAGTATTACACAATAAAGCACCTGTAAAAAAATAATGCAGAAACAGATTTTCTTTTTTTTTCTTTTTTCTGTTAAAAAAAAAAAGTTAATAAATGAACAACCCTATTTTTTTAATCTCATTAAATGTACCTGAATCATATTTAACCTTCTTAATGTTCCTTCCATATCCACAATGGTTTTCTCTGGGTTCTCTGGTTTCCTCCAACATCTTAAAATACTTGCCACTAGGTGGCTTGGCTATGCTGACTTACACTAAGTGTGTAGATGGTATTCTTACCCCTTCTTTCAATTTTCCTGGGGTAGGTTGCAGGTCCACCACAACTCGAGCGACACAGAACAGCATTTGTCTTATCACCGGATGATCGCAAGTTTGAATCCCAGTGATACCACAATCCTTGTTGAAATTAAGCTTGATTGAGGGATGGCATGTTGTCTCTCTTTTTCTCCCTCTCTCTTCTTCAGAGAACCAGTAACCAATCACAGGGATTTGTGAGCTCATGTATTTGGAAGAGGGCGGATAGCATTTTCCTGTGGATGAAACATGAGCAGCAGTTTGAAACATTTTTATGGGAGGATTGGAGGCATCTTGTGGCAGTCTTTATCTTTCTGGACTGGGGAGAGGAAATATGAGTAAAATAGACTGGGGAGAGGAAATGAATAAAATCTCAGCCCTGAGAAGGTTGTGACTTAAAATAATTGATGAGAGTCTATTGGTGTTAATGCATTACAATGATGGCATAATGTGATGTAGGTGGTACCATGATGCCATCACTTAGGTCCCCACTTTGCCTCACCATGTCAGTGGCATCAGTTGGTGTTTCAATTAGACATTTTAGCACCCTTTTTAAAAGAAAAAAATCATGACAAATTCCTTTGACCAAAAAAATATATTGGTGTGATGGTTGAACTGTTTCTCGAACCCCCACCCACTGTTTTTTTTTTCCTTCTTGAATGCATGCGCTTAGATCCGCCTGCGCCTTGCGCTCACAGCCGCGCGGAACGGAGCAGCCTTGGTGCGCTTCATGGACTAGTTTCGACAGGAAGTCTGCTCTGAAAACCCCGCCGGTTCGGTTGCGGTAAACTTCCGGCCCAAAACGGACACGAGCTCAGCAGAACTGCATCCATGAATTTACACACTTGGCTGTTGTACGGAGTCGGATTCGTTTTGGCATCGGCGCTCTTCAGTTCCCAGGGTGGGTATAAGCAAATACATACAGCTTGTCCAAAAGGAGACTGGACAGCTGTCTTATTGGTAGGACATTGGTAGTATGTCTTTTTACCTATACAAAATAATCACTAAGATGCACTGATGGGGTTTTTTTTTTTACCCTAGGGAGAAGATGAGTAGGGATGTACTGTACTGATTCGATACTGATAATCGGTTCGATATTTGCCTGAGATGCAAAAACAAAAGATGCAAAACTCTGATCTCATTCTGTCCTGCATTTACTAATTGCTTTATATTTCTTAGGACTGTTTTTGAGAGTGAAGCTGAAAAACAAGAATGAAACATCAGTTTATCACAGGGGTCATTTTGTGTATCCAATATCTATATAGGAAAAATGGACAGTCTGGAGGATTATGTGCAAAATGAAACAATTCAAATATTGCATATGAAACTAAATAAATAAAAATCAAGTTTGAACAAAATTTCTGTAGATTTATTTCTCTTCGTCTTAGTATATCTGGTGTGATGCATGTACAGTAACTGCATATTCACCACAACCTATCAACAGATTCCTGATCCAGACAAAACAATCATTCCAAGACATTTTTCTTTTGTAAAAGAAATCTCAGGAATCGAAGTAAAAGATATCTAATATTGACTGATTATGAAATAAAATATTTTGCTCAAAGTGCAAATTCCCGCTTAATATAAAATATATTATTTCAAAACTTCTCTGAGATCCTGTATTAGACATCATATTATATAATACAGTATAATTCTAAAATAGCTACGTGCTCCAGACATGTTTCTTGAGTGGTGCTTCTTGTTACCTTGAGGATATACAGTACATTTTTGACATTTCTTTCACTCTAGAACATTTAGTAGGGATTAATGAGCTTTGGAAATCTGTCTGAAAGCTTTTGGCAGTGATTATTTAATGGAGTGGTAAAGCGATTGTGGAGGACGACGAGTATCATTCTGACTGGTATTGCACAATAATAACCTGATGTTTTGTCCACAAGATTTGTAGGCTTTGAGGAGGTGTGAAGGAGCATTAAATATACAGGCAGCCATTATGAGCTTATTTTAAATATGGGGTATAGGAATTTACACAGTGAAGTAAAATTTTCTCTGATTTTGCAAACATAATGACGTCTGTGACCACTCAGTTAATGGTCCAGTATGACAAACTAATAAGGACGTAAAGACATAAAGGGAGAAAAAAACAAAACACTTGAAGTCATGCTGTTATAGAGAAATAGTCAAGGATGTGATGATGTTTTGCAACCCAAGCAACTTTACTGTTTGACCATATCAACAGATTTATACATTTAATAATCTGTTAATGTTAATTATAACTGTTAATTATTTATTTGGCAGAATCTGTTGTTCTAAGCAACTTAGCTGAGGAATACAGCAAGCGGTTTATCACAAGACCGTAGTAAAGCCGAGAAATAGCCATTATTGCAAAGCTTCAGTTATCATTCAAAATAGAAAACTCAAGGACAGGAAGGGATAAAGAATAATGAGATGCTCATGGAAGAGATGAGTTTTCAGTTTTTTTCTTGAAGATTGTGAGAGATTCATCTTTCTGTATAGAGCTACATAGGTGTAGTGTAAATATAAAATATAGGTTTATTTGCTAATGTTATTTGCTGGTATGTTGTGCATGTAAACAGACAGTTGTCAGTGTGTTTTAGCTTTATAACCTGCAATACAATTTGAGATTTAAGTCATTATATGTTGCCATTTACACTAATAGTCATGCTGTGCCCTTTCAATCAATGTAGAACAATGCCTAATCAGATTACCTTTAAGTGTTCCTAATTAAAAACCCCTGTTTCCTGTGCATTCCATAATGCCAATTTCTGCCTCAACCATGTCCTGAGTAAAGATACTCAATGTATCTTCCACTTCCACATTTGTAGCTAAATCATATAAAGGTTAAGATTAGGTTAACAGACTACAGCTACTACAGCAGAGTCTGGTTTGGAATATCATACAATATTTATAGCATTACATCACATTTGGATGTTTTTTTTTTATTTATATTAACTATATGTTTCTACTCACCTGACAGATAAAAATGTATGTAGACTTTTAAAAGTAATTTATAAAAAATTCTCTTTTTTATAGTCCATGGACTGCAGTGCTACGGCTGTAATGTCATTCATGGGCAGAAGTATGTGGACGTCGGATGCTCTAAACCTGAGATCATCACCTGTACGCATTCTCACAAGGGCTTTAAGCACCGCTTCTGCATCAAAACAGAAAGCAGTGAGTACTGTTTGCATGAATGCAAGTCATTTGATAAGAAACGTGTAACAGCCTGGGAAAATAATAACACTTTCCTTAGTCATTGTACTATTCCAAAGCTGTTAATGTCTGTAAGAATATTACAGTAGAAAAAAAACGTATTGACTGGTAGTCAACAGTTTTCCAACCATGTGGTTCTGTTAACACCAAGTTGGAGGCAAACTATTATATAGGATACCTTTGGATGCAGTAGCATTACATTTTCTTAACATTTTTTAGAACAAGGAGATCCATAACTGTTCCATCATGACAATACCCATGTGCACATAAAAAGCTCTATAAAGTTGGTTTACAAAAGATTCTCTCTCTCTCTCTCTCTCTCTCTCTCTCTCTCTCTCTCTCTCTCTCGCTCTCTCTCTCTCGTACACTGACAATGGAAAGTGTTAAACAAGTTGAAACTATTTTATATTTTTAAATGAACATAAATCCTGATGATACTTCTCTCGATATTACACCTTCTCAAACAGGTTCTATATAAAAACAAGTCGTCTGGGGGAAACTGTTTCATTTGGGGTAAAATCTTTTTTTAAATGTATATGTAAATGGGCATATTTGTGGCTTATTTATGTATATTTCTTTCAGAAATAAATTCTGTGAGAATTTACATAATTCTCTTCAAATAGATGTGCCTTTGACATCAAGACAACTATCATTTCTAATAAGTTTATATCCATCTTTTACATGGCAGCTGACATGCATTGTACATACTTAATCTTCATATCTTCACACAGAGGCATGTTTACCGGTTTAAATAGAATCAGTTTTTAAATCCTGTCACTGTACAGTGTGTTTATTATGATGTTAAAGGTACTACTGTGATGACTAACACAATTTCTGTTTTAATACCACATGTTGATTGTGAATACATTGATTTCGACAATGACAGTTTAGATAATACATAATATGTCTGTGTATTGGTTTAAGTAGACATAACCTTCCATTTAATTTATTAATGACCACTTTGCTTTGTCAATCTTTCTTCAATTCCTCTTACAACCCTAATCTGTTTTGTATTGGGCAAATTCCGGACCTCAAAACAGTCAATAATGAATCGCACGCTAATGTCCACTTAAGACAAGGCATCAATCTTAAAGACGTTTGTAGCGCTCTGCATGTTTGCTTAAGGGCTGAGGTAGCACTGTTTTCACCGGCTCAGGGAAATAACAGGGTCAGGGAGTGCTGATGACGGGCCGTCAGTAAGCGTACAGACTGACGTATGAGACAAGGCTACTTTGAAGCCGAGTCTCATGGGTTTGTCCTGGACCTGAAGAGAGTCTTAATCTCAGTCCTGCTGGAGCAGTTATGTAACAGGCTTTACAGCATCTGCTTGCTGGACATTATGTTTTAGGGCAAAAATGCTTCTAGGAAATTAAGCATAAACATGCAAAACATATTTCGATCGACAAACAGGTTACATCATTGCATTCAAAAAACTCTAATAGTGTATTAAGAAAAAATAATATATAAATTTGCCCACAATGGCATACAATGTATTGTTACTGTATATGCCAGAGAGTTGTTGAAGTCTTGGATTCTGAAATAAACAATTTTATCGTGTGTGTGTGTGTGTGTGTGTGTGTGTGTGTGTGTGTGTGTGTGTGTGTGTGTGTGTGCGCGTGCGTGTGTGTGTGTAATAATAAATCATAAAAAACATACTGTTATAAAACAAGATAATAAAAAATAGTGATGCTTTCTTCAACATTTAACATATAACATAAGTGTTTATTGTTACTTAATTTGACAATCAGTAAACTTCCCAACACAGAAAAGTCTTCATAAAGACAGGCTTATAGGTTTTTGCCTTATTAACTTTAAAAAATAACCAAAACAAATGATGTCTAACCAATTTTTCTGTTTAAGTGATAAATTTGAGGGATAATGTAACTTGTGTCACAAATGATTATTATTAGTGTAGAAAAAGTGTAGTAACTATAAACAGACAAAAACTTTTGACATAAACATAACTAACCTTCACCTGTTTTGGCGCTATCCCACAGGGGTATTGTCATCAGGAATTTACTTTCATGCATTAAACATTCTCTTATTTACAAGGAGAATTTTCCGAGAGAACTCTAAACCCGTCCATTAAGATAAAATTAATAAATTCAGAGATGCATATGTAGATGTGTCACTAACTTCACCTTAGAACAAAATGAAGAAGGCAAAGACATTTAATTAGCAGGTACATAACACTGATTTGGTTTTACAGATGTTCATTATAACAAGCAACCAATATGTTAGTGTATGTTAATATATTGATAGTGAAAGAAACACTATCTGATATTCTGTGTTATAGTAGTGCATTCTTGAAATCAGGTAAGAAGACCAAGAAAGTGAAATCTGATATAAAATTTGATAATGTTGTATACTGTAGATCATTTGTAGAAAAAAGGCCTAATTCCTGATTTCTAATGATGGTTTATCTATGAATTTAGGAGTACACCATAATGCAAAGGGACAATGTTTGCTACAGAGCTCTATGGGGATAATCACTAGTCTGAACATCTATGCCCTGTTTTAACTCCACAGTGGCACTGGGTATTGTCCTGACCAGTGGATGCGCCACGTCCCGCCACTGTCAGCAGCAGGAGCTTCCTGGAGTGAACATCCACTGCTGTGATACAGATTTATGTAACAGTGCTCCCTGCTGGCCCCCAGGATCACTGCTTTACATCTGTATGCTGGTTGGCCTCATGGTAATGAATCTGTGAAAGAAGAGACCTCCTGAGAACTTTCAGTGAAACTGCTCAAAAATGTCCTTCTTTATGTTTTTAAAAAACCTTTTGCATTATATGTGGCAGATTGCATTCCCACAGCCAATAAGGGACTTGAACTAAAAACTGATCAATGGGATTGTGAGATGTGATCTTATCTGCTACCTGCCAATAATATTTTTTTGGGAATAAAAATACATTTAAATAATATAGATTATTATTATTTTTTTTACAAAGTGATAAGCCACAACATCTTGTACTGAATAAAGGGATGCCGTTGAGAAGTTATGAATGTAAAAAAAACTAACAAAAAACAAACAAACAAAAAAACCCAATGTAAATAATAAAGTCCTAATTGAAATGGTTTAATCCAGGGTTTTTTTTACATATCAAGTCAATCTAAGTGTAAGATATGTTTTCAGAGCCAATCTGTGTTTTGTTTCGCATACATATATTCAACATTATTATGTGATTGTGTTTTGGACTGTATATAAATGATGTCACTATTAAAATCTTAGTTTCAAATGAGTCTCTTCTGCTTCTAGGCAACTGGATGTGATAACTCAAGAGTAACATTTCTGCTAAATTAACTTAATGCTCGACTCAGTGCTTTGGTGGCTTTATTTGCAAATCTCTCTATCTCTCTATATAACTAACTAATGTAGCTTAGAATACAAGGAGGTTAAAAAAATAATTTGGTATAGTACATGCAAATAAATCAACACTTTATTCAAAAACAGGGGTGCATTAAATTAAATAGGTGAAGCATGGATATCACCAAAATGTACTGTATTCCCATTATTCCAAACAAAACTTGTATAGCTCTAATTTAAATATATTTTATAGTCTGTTTAGAAACTGAAATAACTAAAAAAGAAACTGAAATAGTAACCTATTAATACACCACTGACAAAATAGATTCATACTACAAATAAAAATCATTTTATCAAATTAAAATGTCCTCAAAAGTGGGTTGGTGATTCTACAACAGCAGTCCATGATTTTGTTTAAGAAACTCTCTGCTTTTATTTTTATTTTATAACATCTCAGTCCCATAATATCTGAAAGTATGCATGCAACAATTCTGAAAGTTAGCTAACCAGTCTCAGGAAAAAATTTATTTTTACATTATATAGTGAAATGCATATAAAATATTTAATTAACTAGGACCAATGCTAATAGCATAATGCCAAATGGCAAATAAAAAACTATATATAAACCTATTTTATAATGATATATCTTATATATCTTATTATATATAATTATTATGATGAGATATATCAATATAAAATCGGATCATTTGAGTGACTTGGTTCTTTGGTTTTCATCAAAACGAATAAATCTTTTTTGAGTCATTTAGATAATTTCGTTCATTTAAGCCTTTATTCACGTGACAAAAGGACGATCGACTCGGACCCATGAGATGAACTACTCAATGTTGTTTCCTGTGTAATGCACTGCATAGCGTATATGGGAGTCACGTTAAAAAATGAACGCACGACTCGAACTGCTTCTCTCGTGTGGACGCACTCGGTCTCAAGCAGATCATAATACACGTCTGGATACGATACTTCAGGTAAACGTTTAATGTTCTAAATAAAAAGGTGTCGCTTCAGTGTCTGGTCTGTTTTTTTAGAAATATCTTAACTTTTCTGTTTTAATTAAACCTAACAAGTACCTGTTTTGATTTGACAGCTCCATGCTTTAAAAAATGGTGCCACCGGAAATGCTTTAGCCTTTGTTATTGTTTACTTCCTAGAAATGGTCTAGACAACAGTGTGCTTCCAGTTTACCAGCAGCACGTATAGGTCTGGTGTGCACAAAACTCTGGTCATGTCGTGTCTTTAAATTAATAAATAAAAAATGTAAACCTAGATCAATCAAAGTATAATCAATCAATCAATTAATAAGTCAATCAATCAATCAATCAATAATCAAAGGAAGATCCTTATATTAATAGATATGTGCAGCATGTTAGATTACACTGGTCAAACTTAAGGCCCCCGGGTCACAACTGGCCTGCTGATCCATTATATCGGGCCTACGAAGCAATCATATTTCAATTATAACTGCCCAAGTATCCTGTCTGTGTCTTGTCTGACAGTGTTTGTGTCTCTGCTTAGATCCAGTATTTAATTTTGGGCCCCCTCTATAATTGAACTTGAAATCACTGCTTTTGATTGGCAATATTAAGTGAATGATTGTTACGATGTACATATTATTTTTTACTCTTGTTGGCTGCACAACAACAAGATCCCTTTATATGTTACTTTGTTCCTTTGTGAAAATCTGATATTTACACGGATCATGCATAACATTTACGACCACCGAGCATTGGTGTCGAGCATTAACATCATTAACTTCTTCAGCAATTCGAGCTACAGCAGCTGGTCTGTTGGATCTGACCACACAGGCCAGCCTTCGCTCCACATGGCATCAATACTTTAAAAATATTTTTTTATTCTTTATTTCATGCCATCAATACTCTTGATGGAGAACGGTGCACTGTGACGTCATAGGTAACTTGTCATGCTTGGTAAACATTATGTCTGCCTCTAGTGGTGAAGCGTGGAAATACAACTGAATGAGAATCCTTTCTTACAGCTACATCACAGAAGAGGAAAACATCCTACAAGAGCTGCAGCGTTGGAGATGCTGTCCCAGTCGTTTCGCCGTCACAATTTTACCATTGTTAAACTCGCTCAAATCCTTACACTTGCCCATTTCTCCTGCTTCTAACACGTCAACTTTGAGGACAAACTCTTTACTTGCTACCTTATAAATATACCCACCCACTAACAGGTGCCATAATAAAGAGATGATCAGTGTTATTCACTTCGGTCATAATGTTATAATGTTTTAATGCTATATGCCTGATCGGCGTAACCAATAAATATGATTAAAACCTTATTTCTGACATTCTCTGTAGTATCAGTGGCCCTTTGTGTACGCCAGAGGAAACCCTGTGTCACGGGGGCCGCCATCTTGGAAAGGCAGTCTCCCTCCTCCAGCACAGAGGACGCTGCAGATCCGCTCGGAAAGCTCACGGCGTGAAATCGACACCACAGCCCCCCTGGTAAACGCTTTATTCGCATGTAATTAGGGCAGACATTTTGCATCACACTCCCATACAATTATCACGAGATAAGTAGTTTCCCGGTGTACATGTCTAGAGTGAATAGTTTGAGTGTCAACCGCTAGAATAAACCGGTTAGCATGCGAGCTAATTTGCCTCAGGTAAGCGGCACTGGACTCGCAGGCGAGTTAGCAAGTGCAGGAATCAGGGGACTGTTGGTGGGAAAACAGGAAGCAGGCAACCCGACTACACCCACATTTTTATTTTATTTAAACTAAAAATTAATTCGAAATTGATATATACTATTCTATTCGTAGTTTCTTTCCAGACTAGCTAGCTTTTATTATTTGGGTTTGCCTGCTAAGCATCTTTTTAATGTACCATAGAGATGGCCGATGGTGTGTTTTCATGTTTACAGTAACTCAGCATTATTTCTAATGACACCACCACTGTTACTAGTATTGTGTCAGATTGGATTGATATGTATTTGTATAAATAGCTATATATATATATATATATATATAGCTATTTATACAAATGCATGAAGATAGATGGTGTCTAAAAACAGTGTATTATACAATTTTACAAGAAAAGAAAGAAAAGCGGTTCATAATTCTTTTAAAAAATGTTGACTAAAGTCTCAAAAATTGGGCGAACGATAGATTCAAACATAAAGGCATTATTTTAATTATTTTGGAAATGGAGCTCCAAAGTCAGACCCAAAGTGTGTGTGTGTGTGTGTGTGTGTGTGTGTGTGTGTGTGTGTGTGTATGTGTATAATATATATATATATATATATATAATGTATATGTATATCTTTCTTTTTTTTTTCCCTTAATGTACTTGGTTAACAGTGTCTGCACACATTTTCACTGGCTTTATATTTATTTGTTTTACCTATTTACATATTTATCTGAACTTGTCAGTTTAAGCACTCTATTATTTGCACTTGTACTTGTATTATGCAATGACAGATTTCTGTCTGTCTCTATCTATCTATCTATCTATCTATCTATCTATCTATCTATCTATCTATCTATCTATCTATCTATCTATCTATCTATCTATGTCTAAAGGAAAGAATGTGATCATGTAACCAGCATCCCCTCAATGCTTTACGTTTAAGGGTTTCACGAGTTGAGAGCTCTGGTGTTCAAACAGTGCATTTGTATTAGATGCATAATTAATGTTACAGCATGATACATTTTTATGAGCCATGTTATCACACAAATTATTTCTTTTGTTTTAGAGGTATTGCCTTAGAAGAAACCTCAGGTTCAGTATTAGTGATTATACTGAATATACAGTTACTGTTACTGTTGTCATGTTATTACATTACCGTCAGGTTTTATCATTCTAAAGGTTAATGAAAGGATTGCATGGAAATAATAAATAAATATACCCAGATGTCTGGCTTAGAAGGTTTTTTTTTCATGAATTGTCCTTTTTTTTATTATTTATTAGTCAGCAGGTGTTGATTAGTTTTCTACAAAACTGGCTTTGACTGTAGTTGGAGGTGTAATTTATATTACAGGCTCTGTTTCAGGGAAGTGGTTCTGGGTTACTATTTGGAAGGTTGGGGGTTCAAGGCCTAGTATTGAAAAGCTGCCACTCTTGGGTACTTGAGCAGGGCCATTAACTGTCTGTGCTCTAGGGGGTGCTCTGTGTCATGTCTGACCTCAGCTTCCTAACAAGTAAAAGCCCCTTGTTGTTTCTTCACTATCAACTTATTCACAAATGCCACACTTTTTCTTCCTCCTGTTGTTTCAGGGAGTTTGTGTTGCAATCATTCCACAGCGCTACCTGTGAATAGATAAAAGTAAGATGTATCCTAATAAATTAAAAAGAAAAACAGGTAATCACTGCCAAGTTGCTGTTATATGATTATAATTTTCCATTTAACAGCATGCCCTGTTTGTTTTATTCTGTATTTAAAACATAATTTAGTATTTTGGATTTGAGTTTACATTTGTCACGTCACCTCTCCAGGTTTAATACTGATCTCAGATTACTGTCTTTGTGGACTTTTGCAGGTAGTTTTTGTGTATGTGTGAGTTTTATCCAGGTTCTGTGGTTTCTTCCGGGATTGATCAGGAAATTTGGTGTGTGTGTGTGTGTGTGTGCATGGCTCTGTGCTATTAACTGGTATCTTATCCATTGTGTATTTCCAGGAATAGACTCCAGGACCACCAAGACCCTAAAGATAAATGAACAGCATGGTTTAGTTCACTGACTGTGTCTTACTGCAGTTAAGAATCATCTGTATTATGTTATGTGTAATTGTTAAAAATATGATTCGGAAAGCGTGGTGTTCTGCAGGGAAAAGAAAATGAATACTTGTGAGAGATTTCTGCTTTCTGAATCAGAGAAGGGAAGTGCTGAGACGGCAGACTGGTCACATGCTTTCTCTGTTTCTCCTTAATGCAGGTCTGTGCATCGAGTCAGAAAGCCTTTTTGCAGTTTATATATATATATATATATATATATGTGGTCGTATTTCTCTTCTGTGAGATCGGATTTGTGGTCTCGGATCACCTTGAATTACAATTGCAAGAAGGTGTGTTGTTGCACTGCTGAAGTCTCACGTTTTACGTGGAGAATAATGAAATTGTCAAATGAGGCAGAGTCATATGAGGGGTGGTGAGAAAGCAGTAGTTTGCTGAGAGCTTGTGGTTTCTGAATGCGAGGGGAAAAATCACCCATGCTGTATTTATGAAGTGATTGTTTTTCAAAACTGATATCGATCTCAGAAAACCGGTGTGACTTCTTTACAGTCTTTCCTAGAAAAGTGTACAGACTTGTGCGTCATGTGTTCAGGTCAAAACTGATTGACTTAATGTTAAGATAGTTGAGATGCTTTCATTTTGTTGCTATTCATCCGTGTAATAGTGTTGGGTTTATGGATTAGCACACGTGGTTGGGTGTAGAGAACAGCTACGAAGGCTTTTTAGTCCACGAATCAAGGTGATGTTAAGTCATATTTTAGAGGCCTGGGCAGCTTTTGACACATAACACAAGTATATCATCTGGTTTATGTCTCGTCTTATTACAGTCTGGATGTGCTCTTGTTTCCCTGCTGAACAAAATTGGATTAGTGACCGAGAGAGTTTTTTTTTTCCCCCAACAGCGCGTGATCAGAGTTCTACATCATACCACGTAACAACTCATTGCCACAGTTACTACATTATTTAGTTATACATTTACTTAACCATGTACATGCTTTAAGGTAAAAAAATATTTGTACATTTTAAACCGGAGCTTTGTGCAGATTCTGGTTATAGTCAGAAGAATTACACCACCTAAGAAAGAAATACATAATTTTACATGCACCATAACTGTATGCTGGTAAAGTGGTTAATTTCAGCTCAGTTTTCTTTTATCATGTATTTGTTTCTGAAGAGTCTTGAGTAGACGTGGTCAATTCAATTGATTTTAAATATATATATTTTTTTCTCGTTTCCTTCATTTTGGCTAGTTCCCTCCACCAGTTAGATCTCTCTACAGCTTCCAGGGTGAAGATCATGTGCTTCTTTAGAAAGGTTTTAATGAAAGCTAAGTCAGCTTTATTTAGCCTTCATGAGCTCACAGACACCCAAAGTTGGCTAGTGAGACTGGGTAATTTTTGATAAACCAGCAAACAAACACCCCCCCCCCCCCCCCTCTTTGTAAAAGGAAATGGGCAACCATAAAAACAGATTTTTATCAGTAATGTTTTTGGCAGCTAAAAGCATTGTGTGCTTCATCAATAAATGTTTCTTTGTGTAGGTTATTGGTGTGACCTGTTTAAGATGTGTCTATTTTAAGTTGAAGAGCCTCCATGAGGTTAGAAGCTGCTGTGTTTTTGCTACAGGAAAGTCTCCTTAAATGTGTTCGCATCATTGACAGATTTAGACTCTTCAGCCAATAAACCTGTTGATCATCAGCTTTTTTTTATTTTGGCTGTCAAAAAAAAAAAAAAAAGTATGGTAGTCATTCAGTGTCATTATCAAGTGACAAACCACATCATATTTCGTATGAGGACCCACTGACATTGGAAGTGCCAAATTCAGCCACACCCTACACTGAGTATTCACATCCACTGGAATTAAAGAATTACGATTCTTTATCTTTGTACCAGTCACTAGGTCTAACGCGGGGCGACTTTTATTAGTCCTTCACGATTGTTTGCTTGTCAGACTGTATCTCAATTCTCATAGTGTCAGACTGTACAACAGAAAGACTTATGCACACGAGGAAAAGACTCGTTCGAAGTTTTGAACGTCATCCCTCCATGTTCAGACCTGCGTTCTCTCGCTAACAGTATAGCAGCGAACAAAAACAATCTGTAGCGTTGTTGTTGTTTTTTCCGCCATAACTCAAAAAGTTGTCCACCTGATGCATTTTACGCCATAGGAGAAGTCACGCTGCAGGAAAGAGTCTGAAATCTGTTGACACTGCCAGAATTTCATCGGAGGACAGAAATGATCGCAGCGCCAATTAATCGGCTGTCGGTGAACATGCCAAAGCAGCAATCCCAGATTTTGGTTGAAATTATAGGAATCTTTTAGGATTTTTTAAAAATTTCTCAGACAACCAAATCACGGCCAAAATCGCAGTGTGCACCTGGTTTAACGTGAATTTGATTGATTGATTTTTATTTGTATAGCGGTTTTAACATTGACATCTCATCCTTGACATGCAAGACAGAGGTGAAAGCAGATTACAAATCAAGATTGAAGACGAGGTGCAGTGTAAAAGGATGTCTAGTGTGAGAATATTGTGAATTAGGGCTAAGGATAGTCTTTATGCACACAGGAGGAGCTGCCAATTCAGCAGTGTAATGATTTAATTTATCTCTTTCTTTCTCTCTCTCTCTCCTTTTTCTTTATATTTTCAGAGCCACAATGGCCACCGCACCGTACAACTACTCATACATTTTTAAATACATCATCATCGGTAAGTGTGTACGAGTTTGTTCGTTTGTTAACAAGTTAGAGACCTTCTGCATTAGTTTATAGCCTCTGCAGGCAAACTGTATTCTATTCAAATTTACTCTAACGATTGTGGATTCATTCTCATCATTGTCTTCGGTTATATGACGATACCATGGACGTCCTTGTACATGGCTTTCTTTTCTCGCACTGTAAGAAAGAAGGGTCAGCATATACTGTGTACTATTACATTTCTGTGTGGAATGTAACGTGTCTTCTGCTCTATCCTCAGGGGACATGGGGGTCGGGAAGTCATGCTTGCTTCACCAGTTTACAGAAAAGAAATGTAAGTACCACACAGTTTTTTTTTTGTCACAAATATCTATGCACAGGAAATGCTAGAGTGATGCTTTTCGAAATCACTGATGATAAGAAATAGGATGAGGCTCTTGATGCTGAATAGCGCATGATGAACGTCTTCTCCAAAATGCATAATAAAGGTTTAGGACTATTGG
The DNA here is from genome assembly GCF_946808225.1 of Silurus aristotelis. Classification (NCBI taxonomy): domain Eukaryota; kingdom Metazoa; phylum Chordata; class Actinopteri; order Siluriformes; family Siluridae; genus Silurus; species Silurus aristotelis. The sequence continues at coordinate 5,092,423 of NC_139599.1, forward strand.
CTGAGGGAGCGGGCCCGTCTTTCACCGAGGACGCATCCTGTATCACTCCACACAAGTGGGCCATTGAGAGAGCAAAATAAACAGGAACTTGTGCAGTCTGAAGAGAAAAGGTTACAAAATGCGACAGAGAAACTCTGTTAGCTGGTTCTAGCTCTTGTAGCTTCCTTCAGCTTAGGCGATGACAAATGGGTTATTTAATGGGCGGAGATGAGAACAAATGCTTTTAGGTGTTCGAGAGCTTTATAGATCCAGAAATATGTTTCTTTGCATCAAAGTTGAAATCGAATCCAGTTTTTTATGCCACTGTTTAGTCCCAGAATTTAACCTGTGTTTCCGACATTCGTGCTTTGTTAGCACTTGCTTTTCTTCATCAATTACTTCATCAATGTTCATTTTGACCTGCGAAATCTCAAATGCCATTTCGTGCACCAACATGAAACAACGGCAGGCCTGAGCTCTCCGATTTTTAAAAGCAGGGCAGTACAGTATTGTTCAAAATAATAGCAGTACAATGTGACTAACCAGATTAATCCAGGTTTTTAGTAAATTTTTAATTGCTACGTGGCAAACAAGTTACCAGTAGGTGCAGCAGATTCTCAGAAAACAAACAAGACCCAGCATTCATGATATGCACACTCGTAAGGCTGTGCAATTGGGCAATTAGTTGAAAGGGGTGTGTTCAAAAAAATAGCAGTGTGGCATTCAATCACTGAGGTCATCAATTTTGTGAAAAAACAGGTATGAATCAGGTGGCCCCTATTTAAGGATGAAGCCAGCACTTGTTGAACATGCATTTGAAAGCCTGAGGAAAATGGGTCGTTCAAGACATTGTTCAGAAGAACAGCGTACTTTGATTAAAAAGTTGATTGGAAAGAGGAAAACCTATAAAGAGGTGCAAAAAATTATAGGCTGTTCAGCCTAAATGATCTCCAATGCCTTAAAATGGAGAGCAAAACCAGAGCGACGTGGAAGAAAACGGAAGACAACCATCAAAATGGATCGAAGAATAACCAGAATGGCAAAGGCTCAGCCAATGATCAGCTCCAGGATGATCAAAGACAGTCTGGAGTTACCTGTAAGTACTGTGACAGTTAGAAGACGTCTGTGTGAAGCTAATCTATTTTCAAGGATCCCCCGCAAAGTCCCTCTGTTAAAAAAAAAAGGCATGTGAAGAAGAGGTTACAATTTGCCAAAGAACACATCAACTGGCCTAAAGAGAAATGGAGGAACATTTTGTGAACTGATGAGAGTAAAATTGTTCGTTTTGGGTCCAAGGGCCACAGACAGTTTGTGAGACGACCCCCAAACTCTGAATTCAAGCCACAGTACACAGTGAAGACAGTGAAGCATGGTGGTGCAAGCATCATGATATGGGCATGTTTCTCCTACTATGGTGTTGGGCCTATTTATCGCATACCAGGAATCATGGATCAGTTTGCATATGTCAAAATACTTGAAGAGGTCATATTGCCTTATGCTGAAGAGGACATGCCCTTGAAATGGTTGTTTCAACAAGACAATGACCCCAAACACACTAGTAAACGAGCAAAGTCTTGGTTCCAAACCAACAAAATTAATGTTATGGAGTGGCCAGCCCAATCCCCGGACCTTAATCCAATCGAGAATTTGTGGGGTGATATCAAAAATGCTGTTTCTGAAGCAAAACCAAGAAATGTAAATGAATTGTGGAATGTTGTTAAAGAATCATGGAGTGGAATAACAGCTGAGAGGTGCCACAAGTTGGTTGACTCCATGCCACACAGATGTGAAGCAGTTTTAAAAAACTGTGGTCATACAACTAAATATTAGTTTAGTGATTCACAGGATTGCTAAATCCTAGAAACAAAAATGTTTGTACAAAATAGTTTTGAGTTTGTACAGTCAACGGCATACACTGCAATTTTTTTGAACACACCCCTTTCAACTAATTGCCCAATTGCACAGCCTTACGAGCGTGCATATCATGAATGCTGGGTCTTGTTTGTTTTCTGAGAATCTACTACACCAACTGGTAACTTGTTTGCCACGTAGCAATAAAAAATATACTAAAAACCTGGATTATTCTGGTTAGTCACATTGTACTGCTATTATTTTGTACAAAACTGTACGTGCATTTCTGCTGTTCGCTTGGAGCCGCCTGTTTGTCCTCCCATGCACAGCAGGGTATTTAGGTTGGATTTTTTTTTTACTATAGGGTCAAAAGTTTGTGGACACCTGGCCATTTCACCCAAACTTGATTCTTCTTCAAACTGTTGCCACAAAGTTAGACAGACATAATTGTCAGCTGTATAGTTGTTGTGTAGTGCAGCTTTAGTGTCCTTTACTGGAACCAAGGGGTCTTAGATGTGTTTCTGCCTGACAGATCACCTGTACACAAAGTCCTGCACAGAGCTTTGACCCGAAGCCTGCTGAAAACCTTAGAGATAAATTTGAACCCCAACTTCTTAAAGCCCCAAGCCTTCGCAGAAGAGTGGGGGGTTATTATAACAGCAAGTGGAGTTCAAAAAGCATATGGGTATTATGGTCATGTGTCCAATTACCTTTGGGGATATAGTGTAGTTTTCCAATCGCCATTTTCTCATCACGCATCTGTAAGGATATAAAGCATTTCTGGTTGTTTCGGGGTGATGATTTCAGCAAAAATGTTGTCTGATGATACAATTGGATTTGATCTGTATTACTTTTATTGAATTTTTACACGGCAGGTACTGTGCCATGGCTTACTCTGCAATGACAATTGTAAAGTTTGCTACTGTGTTGTCTAATAGAAGATTAGCCTCACGTGTAAGAATCTCCCCCTTTGGCATTCAAAGAAATTGTCATTTCTCCCAATCCCTGTAGTCATGGCCGACTGCCCCCATACAATCGGCGTGGAGTTTGGAACGAGGATTATTGAAGTTAGCGGGCAGAAGATCAAGCTGCAGATCTGGGACACGGCAGGGCAAGAACGTTTCAGAGCTGTGACACGCAGCTACTATCGGGGGGCTGCCGGAGCACTCATGGTTTACGACATCACCAGGTAGAAACTTCATCCCTCAGTGTATTGTTTATGCACATAGCTCTTTTATTCCTTAGCCTTAAGATGCGAGGTGAGCCGCAACAGGAGTCTAATTTTAGTGAGTCAAATGGATCAGAGTTGAGTCTTTTTGTTTTCCCTAAATGATTTCTCGCAGCCTTTGCATTATTTATTAAAAAAGAAGAGCCTAAACCTAAACGGCTCAATAGAATGTTTGTATTGTAGTGGATGATCGAGTGTAGTATCATAGATTTATAAATATAGTGATGGTATTTTACACCTGTAGCACAATGCAGTGGATCAGCATTTTATTAATTTAGTGAACACTTCTATTCATAGTAATTTGAAATGACTTTGATCACAGGCTCGGTACGGCGGTTAAATAAACGCATACGTTTGCTCGCTGCTAAAGTAGAATATAATGACAGGTGCTTATGTGCTGGCTCTCTGCTGTGCTTTGCTGACATAGTTTGCGTCTATCGCTGTGACAGGAGAAGCACGTATAACCACCTCAGTAGCTGGCTTACTGATGCCAGGAACCTCACCAACCCCAATACTGTAAGTACTTTTTTTTTCTTTACGGCGTTTTAAAATAAACTGCTATAAAAACGTCTAAGATGTTTGTCTTTGTAAAGAGTGTAACCTCTGTCAGATGGTTCATTTTCGAAAGTTACGAAAATTTTATTTTTGTGTTTCTACAGGTGATCATTCTCATAGGAAACAAAGCCGACCTGGAAGCCCAGCGAGATGTGACGTATGAAGAAGCCAAGCAGTTTGCTGAGGAGAACGGTGAGTTTATGGAGGTTCTGGGAGTCAGCACACGCTCATAAAACCTATTATTACCCAACATCCACACAGGAGGAGCGCCTTTTGCTTTACTCATTTGTCTTTTCCTGTTCTGCAGGTTTGCTGTTCCTGGAAGCCAGCGCAAAAACGTAAGTTTGCAGTGTGTATAAAAATGAATAAAAAATATGCGCATGCATGAGCACAAAACAAAAACGTGGCAGTTTTGTTCAATTTGATATCCTAGAAGTGCTTTATTCCTCATTCTTCACAACAATTTGCCCAAAAATATGGAATATTTCAAGTATATATTTTTTCTAATCCATTAATAATTACAGGTAATGCATTTATTGCTGTGGAACAAATCATTTCTCCCTCTTTATAGCAGCTGTATACAGTTGAATCTTCATAAAGAGCCTCCCCTTTTCTTTCTTTTGAAGTTAATCAAACACAAAAACGTAATTGTCGTTCAAACGGAAAAGCATAAATTCCTCTGTCGTGAAGACGTGCTTTGTGGTGCAAAACCTAGCGACTGTTAGGAAGTGCTGTCACAGGAGATCCGTTTAATCCCATTGTCCTTGGTGCATCAACCATACAAATTCCAGTGAATAAATGGGTATTCTAGAAACGATGCATTTAAATGAGTTAATATAAACCTGTGGTTCGCCTCCCAGCCAGAACTCTGAGCTGCTATTGTATAAAATTCATCAACAATAAATCAGAGCCAGCAGTGATGTAACAGTAATTATTATACATCATACAGGCTGAAGTCTGGCTTGTATGAAGGGCACAGATGATATCCAGATGTTTCTAGCATTTATAGTGTTTCTTCTTGTTTTTAACGAGTCCCTTTATTTAATCAGATTTGTCTATGGCGAGGTCACACTTTGTGCAGTGTGAAAATGATTTCAATTCAAAAACTCATGCATATGTTTGAATGGCGGATTTACAGATTGCAAACAACGCTGGGAGAAAGTGGACAGAGTCTTAAATGGGTCATAAACGGAAAGAACTGCTGATTAATCATAAACGGAAGTTAGGGGTTGGAATAGAATATAGCTCATGCTTTAACTCTTAACATTAACAGGTTAGGATTCTGTCATTGTAAAAGATACGTAATGGTCATCTTACCCATGTTCCCAACCCCCCACAGAGGCGAGAATGTGGAGGACGCTTTCCTAGAGGCGGCAAAGAAGATTTACCAGAACATTCAGGACGGCAGCCTGGACCTGAACGCGGCCGAATCCGGTGTCCAACACAAACCTTCTGCCCCTCAGGGTGGCCGGTTAACCAGCGAATCACAGCCTCAGAGGGAAGGATGCAGCTGCTAATGACCAGCACTACGTACTCGACCCTTTCATCCCCTTCCACCCTGTCCTCCTCCTCCTCTTCTTTCACCCACCCTCATCCTTTCCCGACCTGCAGGGGGCGGTGTGAGCAGTGGGCCAGCAGACCAAGGCAACTTCACACATGCTCAACAGTTTATCGTACCCCTCGCTTTCACGCACTCCATTTAACCAGTTTGTCCCTTTTCTTCTGTCGTGCTCTGACTGACCAGGAGCAGACCTCAGCTGATATTCAGAGGCACGATGGAAGCATGACGTGTTCGTTCAGCGCTCTGCTGAATCCTCAAAACCATTCAAACGGAACATGCGTCCGAGCCGAGGCAGCGTCGACCGTAATACCGATACGCCGAATCAGCTTAACAGTGTATATTTTATCATAGTGTGTTCATTCTTGGGGATGTTGGAAAGTCTTTTCTCTCTTTCAAAAAATGACACTTTACAAAAAGGCACTTCCTTTCATGTCATCGTTCAAAAGATTCCTCTCTCTTTGTACTGGGCCTCAGTCCCCCGTTTCCCCCCACCCCTCCCTCCTTCATACCATGTCCATTAGAACTAGAACCAGCATTTGATTTGTTGCCTTACAGTCTTACGATTAGTGTTAATATTAAAACCATAACTGTCTAATCTTATTCTTTTCTCTGCCAGAATTAAACATGCAGTTTTACACAGTTGCGATTTATTATTTTTTATTATTGATCTCGGTGTGACGAAAAAAAAAATAAAAGCGTCGTTCGTGAATGCCGCGTGATGGATTTGCTCGTTCCAGCTGTAAATTTGACCTGCCGCTGTCAAATAGGCTTTTATAGAGACACTGCAGATTACTGAAGGGGAAGACATCATGAGTTGTATCATAACACTTCACTCAGCTGCTGTATATATGGCTAAATATGTCTGGGGGGGGCACAAGGTATATAGCAGCATTCTTTGCTTTGTACAAATGATTCTGATAACCATCCACTTTTCTTTCTTTAAACGTGTGCCTCCTCGCTTTGCTCACACGGTGTTCCATTTAACTTCCACTACGCACCTCCTTTCGGCTTTACGCGCGGCAAGATTTTTATAATCCGTCTCAGCGATAAACCGGAAGTTCTTTAGAAAAAGCAGAACAGTTTTGTCCTCGAGGACGCGAACGTGTCAAGAGTTCTTCCTGCTCTGTCCGTTTCCGCCGTGTCTGAATAACCACTTCTGGCTTCATTCACATCAGTTTAAAATGTATACACTTTATACATAGTACATTTTGAAAGAGCTGCGCTAACATTTCAAATGCATTTTCGCGTGTATATGATTCAAATGTCGATATTTTGATTTTAATGATAATAAAAGATTCTAAACAGAAAAGATTTGATTTGGTTTGTTTTGTTTGTATTCAAGGTAGAAATTAGATTTAATACATTAGTAATTTCAAACACCAAAAAAATAAGGTATCAAAAAGTTTAAAGTAGTTTTGTATCTGGCCAACAGATGGCAGCACACACAGTCACAGGGAGCACTTGACCTTCGTAAGTCAGTGTGCCAAGATGATATCTTGTGTACATCGAAAGCTGTGCAACTGGTGTTAATCTGACTGATATGATTGGTTTCTCGCCAGAAACAACGCGATCTCACTTCCGCACCCACCTTAATTTTCCAAATGTGGCTACTGTGAACTTCGCACTCTTCCTGAAGATGATTCAGCTCAAAGGTTGCCGTTTTGACACCATTGCAGAGATCCAGCACGATTTGCAGAAGGTGCTTACACATTCCAGCAGTGGCAGGAACACTGGGGGGGCGCTGTATTGCTGTGCAAGGGGATTATTTTGAAGGTGAACGGGTTTAAATGTAGATAAGTTTTTTGATACCACCTCGTGTGTAAGGAGTAAAACAACGTCAGGGTGTCCTGCTATAAAAAAAATCTATATATTTTCTGATTCCTGTATATATTGTTCTTCATTAAACCACAGTGGTTTAATTTTACTTTTCCTGATCCATTTATAGCAACATAGTGCAGCATCCACAGGCCCGGTTTATGTTGTGTTGTGCTGCAACACAAGGAAACTGGAAAATGAAATCCTGAATACGTTCCAGTTTTGGAAAAAGTGCTGATACTGGAAACTCCTTCCATAAATGTTTAAACCGAATCTGTTTATTATAGTCTTAGATTAAGATAAGCATCTACTATAAAGCTCTAGTTGATTTGCCCTGCTGGTGGGACAACTGCTTCTGCATAGAAAATGAATGACAGTATTTTGATGTAAAACAATAAACTTTCTAGCAAATATGGACCACGAACAAAACCTGCCCTCATTCAAGTAACAAAAATTTGCTTTGTATTTTTTTTTTTTACAGAGGAATTGCACCATGGTTACAGAGAAAAAAAAAAAAAAAAAAGAAGTGTATTTACATTTACATAAGATGAGCAAATTAGTGTACAAAGTTGACACTTGCAAAAAAAAAAAAAAGACCAGAGTAGTGGCATGACTTCTAAAGATAAAAACAGGACAAACATCAACATTGGCGTTACCACGGTGAATTTAAGGCAGCTTGTGGTTGGCTTCAGCCTCAAGCATCGCAGTCGGAGGGCCGTGTCGTAAAAAAAAAGAAAAACACTAATACTGTAAAACAATGCGAGTAAAACAAAAAGGAACTTATTTTTTTGTTTTTGTTTCAGTATGAGTTTCTGACTTAGCAGTCAAGGTTTTGTCATTGGTTTTGGTTTAACATACGATTCCTCAGCACTCGATACATTTGAGGCTTTATAAGACAGAGGTGAGCGACTTTGGCACTGACCCGCGGGACGTCGGAAAAATTCTTAAATCATTTTAGTGATTATAATTCGTAAGAGTCGGCGAATTGTACCTCGTTTACACCTGGCTGGTTCGTGCATCCTGGATTTCATTTAAACCTTATCACTTTCAACCTCAATAATGTAAATCATTATGCAGCTTCTTGTTTCCGTGGAAACGGAGGGTCAGCTAGGAGCTGTCCTTAAGTGACAAGAAGTGATTGTGGGAAGGGCTTTTACTTCTATTTGGATACGTTATTGAACCTTGAGACGACCCAAAACAGGCAGATGTAACTGGGATCTTCGCGAGTGGTGTGCGGAACGGGCTTGCATGCTTACAGATTGTTAAAAAAAATAATAATACAAACATTCGGATACGTAGTTCGTGTGGTGTGGTGCTGGTCTTGTTTTACCAGTCCTCCAAATCCTAGGGACAGTAGTGTTCGGAATCACATAGTGTCTTTTTTTTTTTTTTTTCCTCTGGAGGTGAATAAGTTAAAATGCTGTCAGTCAGTCCTGGGTTTTCAAGGCAACTTGGCTGATTTTTGACATTGACAAATGAAGGCCAACAACGATTAAGGCACATCTGTTTAAAGACAGAAGAACTGCAGTGATTTGGAATATTTAAAATGTAACTAATACTTTTTTGTTTTAATCCTTCTGAATTTCTGTCCAACATCAAGACGCTTGTGTCCTATGATACGCAACCTACAGTATATTGAATCGTACAGTATTTTTTTTTCTTTAAAGCGAGAGGTGATTTCAGATTGTTTAGGAATAACGTACATCACAGCCATTTCGAGAGAGAGGAAAACAACAAAAACATCCCTCCCTCTGCCATCAAGATCATTATTCAGCTGGGTACCCTGAAGAGGGGACAATGAAAGGGAGGAGTGAGGCACTTCCGCTACCTCTGAACAATGTCGCTGATCTCCTTGACTGAGGACAGGAGCTTGGTAAAGTCTTGTGGTGTGCTGGAGCCCCCAGTAGCTGTAGGGCAGATCTGCAGCTCCCTCAGGCTATTTTCCAGCTTGTTAATTGCCTCGCGAAACGCAAACTTGTTCCTCATCTGCTGTATGGAATCCACATAGCTCAGGCAGAACTTAGACAGGTTGTTGCCGGCCTCCAGAACCGCGTTGTGACTGCCTGTTTGCTCAGAGTTCCGGCTGATGGCGGCACGGAGAAGCTCGGTGCTTTCTAAGACTATCTCGCGGGTGATGGTCGAGCTGGGGATGCGTTCGTTTTGACGGGTTTTCCTCAGAGAGCGGCGCGTGCTCACGAGGGGGATGAATGCGGTGGCTGAGCCCTGATCTCCAACGGGGGAGATGGGCACGACTCCGAGCGGCTGACTTGTGGGAGATGTGGACATGTTCTTTGCTGACTGTGCTTTCGAGGTGCTGTGTTTTTTGGTGTTTTCCTGGTGCAAGAAGGGCCTGCCTTGGTCAGAACCAGTGGGGCTGAGGTCAGCACTGGCTTTGACTTTCGTGTCAGCGGTAATGTCCTGCGTGGGGCTCCTCGAAACCTTTCCAGATTTGACACTCGAGGGTGGAGGTGGAGGAGGAGCAGGCTTGGCCTTTGTAAACTTCCCCCTATCCTTTTCTCGCTGACCCGAGATATCCATAGGTTGTTTGTGTCTGCGTGCTCTACACTCCTCCCCGGCTGCTCCCAGGGCAGAGAGTGCGTTCAGTTTAATCAGGTCTGCTTGGAAAGCATTGGTTTTGGAGTTTTCGCTCTGCGTTTGTGACCGATGCCCGAGCTTTGGGGTTAAGGTCTGGGGGCTCGATCCTGGACTCCATTCGGAATCCTTAAAAACCTCGTCCAATGCGTCTTCTGTCTTTTTGGACAGGCGTGGGGGCGGAGTAAGCGTGCCACCACGGGGTGTGCTTTTGCGGGGAAGGGCAGGCTTGCTCCCCAAGGTGCTGGAGTCAAAGTGGCGAGACTGCACATCACGGGGGAGCGTGACAGACTTCCACTCTGTCCGGTCTGACCCCGGAGGCATGCTGGAGGCTGATGAGGACCTCTGAAAGCGCTTCGAGTTCGACAGATCTTCCTCACCTGGGGGGACTGTGGCGAATCTCCCGACACCGGAGGTTCCTGGTGCGCCCTTTTTCCGCGGGTAGGGGAGAAAAACCTGACCGGGGTATGCAGGGGCTCCGTTAGTGACACCTCCGGCACCGTTATTATTAAGGCAGAGGAACTTAGAAGGGTCGATTCCGAGAGTGGCATCGTTGAACGACGAGCCGTTGTTAAACTCGTCCCTGGGGTGCTTAAAGGAACTGCTACGTGTTGGAGGGGTAGGAGCGGTTTTCTTTTTCTTTTTGATTAAGCTGATCAAGGGGTTGAGGCTGGAAGTCTTGGATTTTGGCTCGTCGTTCAGATTGCTGTCTAACAAAAGCCTCTCTTTTCGGGGAAGCATTGGAGACACGGCTACCTCTGCCTCGGCACCGTCTGGAAATACAAACATTTGATTTAAAACCAATATATGGGCAATGAAGTTTCCCAGTTTCCTCTAAAAAGTGATGCTCACCAGGGCTGTCTCCATCTTTATCCAAGGGTCTACGCATCGTTCTTGTTTTGGTTGGCAGCTCTGGGGCCTGTTGTATGGATCCAAGTGTAAGCTTCTTTCCCTTCTTCCCCAATTCTTTCTCCACCTCTGGAAAAGGTAAAACATCATGTCATTAGCTACACAGGGGAAAGCAAACAAGAATTCTTGCTCAGCAGTAAGATAATCGAGTACCATCTGAGATGCTGGATTCCTGAAACATAGTTTCAAATGCTTGATGGGTCTCGGCAAAGGAAGGCCTCTCTGCTGGGTTCCATTTCCAACCTGTTCCAACCCAAAAACATAAAAATCTGATATTGCCTCCAAATTACAGCCCAACCCCCCAACATTTGGGACGGCACTCTGAACAATGCCAAAGACATATTGTGAAAATAAAATTTCAAATATATGTTTTACTCGTATAATATATCTGAATTTGATAATAAAGGTTGGGTTTCGAACAAAAGTTTTCCCCCTAGTTTATTAATAGTGGTCGAGGCACCGATAGTTGATTGCTGGAACTATTGGTTATCGCCAAAAATCCATACCGATAGTTTTTCCGCCTTTCGGTTCGCTGTCACTACGAGAGCAGCCTCTAGAGGTGAATCACTGACGTCACATGCTGTTTGTTTTTACATGTGAGATGGCACGCTGCACGGAGAGCGCTATATTACAACTTTTTTATTTATTAATGATGCAATTTTTTAATTAATGAATATATTCATTTAGCACATTTTTATGATTCAGTACTTTTTTTTTTGTACTAAAGTTCAGTATTATTTTACATGGAGTGTTTTTTTATTTATTTTTATTGGTTATTGACAAGTATGTTCCTACCTAGCTATCGGTAAAATCCATTATCGGTCAACCTCTAATTATAACATAGCCTAATTATTTGTTAGATTTATGCATAGGCAAGTAAATGTTTTGATTTCAATTGCAATGAATATATATAAAAAAAAAAAGTGTCATTATGATAGTATTATGTTCTTTTAATAGGCGATATATCTCGATGCTCAAAGTAGTGCTCATTTGTCTGTATGGTGCATAACAAAAACTAATCTAGCATTAGTATTCTTAATAAATATATTTAAATGTATAAATCCTCCACAATTTTACTGGTAGTCATTTTCTGTAAAACCCCAGCTCCAAAACAAAGAAATACATATAATGGCTATATATATATATATACACACACACAATAACACAAAGTTACTCACAGGCTCTCATTAGTTCGTAGACCTTCTCTGGGCATCCCTCAGGTCTGTCCATGCGATAGTCCTTCTCAAGTAGCTCATAAACTTGGGACAGATCTATCCCAGGGTATGGGGACATCCCATAGGTGGCAATCTCCCATAGCAGCACTCCAAAAGCTGAGTCACCAAGACCACCATTAGCTCAACATTGTAAGATATCTGCCCTTGTGACTTCCACTTAAAAATCAAAGTCATTCACTCACCCCAAACATCTGATTTGATTGAGAACTTATTATATGCCAGGCTTTCCGGTGCAGTCCATTTGATAGGAAACTTGGCTCCGGCATGAGCCGTGTACGTGTCTCCCGTCATCAGACGACTCAAACCAAAATCTGCCACCTTCACCAAGTGGTTCTCACCGACCAAGCAGTTACGGGCAGCCAAGTCCCTGGAGAAGGAAGAAGAAAGGAAAGTGTTTAGTTCGGACCGAGCCTTTCATAAGGATTAAATTTTTTAAAAGAAAAAACCTGTTTTGTTTTTTTCTTCCCATTTACTACAATAGAAGGAATATCTGTAAATTAGAGAGCATTATATATGTAGGAGTAACATTGCGGCAACAAAACTTGCCACAACTGGAGTGGGGTCAGGGTCACTATACGCTTAAATGACACCAGGAACACTAACCAAACGTCCCCATTCACTAAAACCACAACTGATGCCATAATCATAAAAGCATGCGTTTTCTTGAGCAAAAACAAATGAAAGACAATAAATGTGCACTGTAGTCTATTCGAGCTGTATTTTCAGGGATTCTCTTGCCTGTGAATAAAATTCTTCTTCTCCAAATATTCCATTGCCGAGGAAATCTGAGTGGCCATGTAGAGCAGCACCACAGCGTTGACCTCCTCGCGGTTACACTCGCGCAGATAGTCCAGCAGGTTACCATGGGTCATGAACTCGGTGATGATATAGAAGGGAGGCTCCCTGGTACAAACACCTGAGATGAGAACATCTGATTAGCAATGAATTTGCTGCCATGCTTTAATCACTTGCTTACTTTGCAGGTAGACTCTTTATAAAAGTACCTGATTTGTTGTTTGTTTATAATCGGTGAGGTCAAACCAAAGATTCTTTTGATTGGTCGAGGGAACGGACTTACCTAATAGTTGAACCAAATTGGGATGTTTGATTTCTTTCATGACTGCCGCCTCCTTTAGGAACTCTTCCACCTCCATTGTGTCCTCCTAGAAGATGGAAAAATATTGTGTTTTTGTGGTTTTTCCATTATAATCAAACAATTTGTATGAAGCCATTACAGTAGAGGGAATTGTAACCAAGGCGCGCACACTTTCCATTGTGCATTGTATGTCTTGCACAAAAAGGCTCTTTACTAACCTTTAGTGTTTTCACAGCAACGGTGAGATTGTACTTTTTCCAGACTCCCTCGTACACCTCTCCATACTGGCCTCCTCCCAGCTTGTGTTTCATAGTAATGTCTGTGCGCTCCATCTCCCACTTGTCGTAGTTGGGTGAGACACCGTAGATCGTGGGCTTGTTGCGTTTGGGTGCTGGGTAGTGTAGTGTCGTAATGAGGCCATCAGATACTGTGGAATGGTGATGCACCAACTCGGCCAGTGTGTTGAAACGACTCTCTGACGATACATAGAGCTGTGAAGAATAGTGCTAAATTAGGACAGGGGTTTTCTTACTTCGGACACAGGAACCTTCAGAATCACAGCAAGGTTTTTAGATGAACATTAGACCAACTTCACAAAATATTAACAAATTGTAAAAATTATTTCGATAATACAGTATTTTTTTTTCTTATAAAATTGGAAACAAGTGTACGCAGTGAATACAGCAGGCATGACCCCTGAGTATAACCGGTGAGTGATTATTTCGTCATCAAGCACCCGTTAGTGGGTGGGTATATTTATTAGGCAGCAAGTTACCATTTTGTCCTCAAAGTTGATGTATTAGAAGTGGAAGAAATGGGCGAGCGTAAAGATCTGAGCGAATTTGACAAGACTGGGTCAGAGCATCTCCAAAACCACAGCTCATGTGGGATGTTCCCGGTCTGCAGTGGTCAGTATCTATCAAAGGTGCTCTTAGGAAGGAACAGTGGTGAACCGGCGACAGGGTATTGGGCGGCCGAAACTCATTGATGAACACGGGGAGCGAAGGCTGGACCGTGTGGTCCGATCCAACAGACGAGTTCCTGTAGCTCAAATTGCTGAAGAAACAACGCTGTTTGATTCTTGATTCGTCAGAAGCTGTTGATTGATTTTCTATAACAGTCGCATTGATCAGCTGTAAGCTTTATAATAATGGAACTGTTCTGAACGTAGAAACTCGCACACGGCAGCCACATTACAAAAATTTTACATTTGTATCAGAGCTAAAGCTGTTCCTGTAAGGCAGGGGTCCCCAAACTAAGCCCTCCTAACCAACCCCATAAAAGAAAGGGAAAATGATGTGGCCCTCACAGAACAAGTTAGGGGGACCCCTGCTGTAAGGAAAAGTTTTTAGGAGGCAAGGATTTAGTTTTTACCTCAAGAAAAGTAAAATAAATGACTGTTGTGATAACTATGTGACACCAGGGGGCTAACTTGTTTCATGGATTTTCCACATCGTTAAATGTATCTATAAAAGGATGAAAAGCAATTGTCAATTAAGCGAGAAATTGCTGTGGTATCATGGCAACAAAATAACTGTGGTAATGACATTACACCAACCTTCATTTTTTTCTATAAAAAAAAGATGCCTGTAACATGGAAGAACATGTAACAATAACTTCACAGACTCCTTGGAAAGGACCAGATGACATACCAGGAGAAGCATGGAGATGTTTAGGAGAGATGGTAGTGGAGATTTTAACCAGATTGTTAAAGATTCTGGAAGGTAAGAGGATGCCTGAGGAATAGAGAAGGAGTGTGCCGGTACTGGGTTTTAAGAATAAGGGAAATGAGCAGACCTGCTGTAGCTACAGGGGGAATAAAGTTGATCAGCCACACCATGATGTTGTGGTGAGGGAAGACATGCAGGTAAGTTGGTTTGAAAGAGGCAGATGTAGAGGACAGTAGTATGGAGATGGATGATCCATTGTGGCGACCCCTAAAGGGAGCAGCCGAAAGAAGAAGAAATTCACTGACTCGGTCACTTGGAATGCCCTGGTTTATCAGATATAAAGCTGAAAGACACACAAGAGTTTTAATCATTGGTGCACAGGTCTAAAAACATCCTCTGAGAAATATATGCAGGCCTTCAGAATGAATAGCATGATGACTATTATCATGACCAGAAATAAAAAAATAAAATAAAAAAAAGTGTGACACAGCCTGAGGATGAAGTTCCTGGAATGAGGTAATCGTAGCTGGGCCTATTAAAGTCACTGGAATTACAGAAACCACTAAATCAGAGAGATCCAGACTACCCCTGGATTAATCACACGGTGTTTTGTGGTCCAAAGTCGGACGGGAATAATTGAAAACGGCTGACTGCTTAAAGGCGCGATGAGGAAAGTGGATCATCTCTCCACTGCAGGCATTCCTCTCATAGCCACCATTCCACACCCTTACCTCACCATGCTGAACAATACAGAGCGGTGACATACTCATGCATCTCTCTCTCTCAGTCTCTCTCACACACACACACACACACACACACACACACACACACACACACACACACACACACACACACACACACACACACACACACACACACACACACACACACAGTGTGCATTCTTTATCGGTGATAAAATTGGAACTGCTGAAAAGCAGCCAGCCTCCCTACAGTTTTGTAGGCCAGAGAAGATTTTCTGGAGGATCGGACTGGTGTGTTGAAAAGAATCTTTGAGCTTAATGCACTCACTGCGACGCTCAGACTCTGACAAATTATTATTAGTTTTGAATAAGCAAGAAAACTGTAAGGTGTTGGTGGGGGACAGTGTAGCTAGACAGCATCGGATGGTGGTCTGTAGGATGGATTCGGAAGTGAAGAAGAGGAGGAGGAGAGTGAGGACTGAAAGAAGAATAAGATGATGGAAACTGAAGCAGAAAACTGCAGTGTGAGATTCAGGGAAAAGGTCAGACAGGGGCTCGTTGGTGGTGAAGAGGTGCTGGATGATTGGGCAAATACTGCAGAAGTGATAAAGGAGACTAGAAAGGTACTTGGTGTGACATCTGGCAATAGAAAGAAAGACAAAAAGACATGGTGGTGGAATGAGGAGAACGAGGTTGGCGAAACAGGATTTGGATCGACCGAGTGATGAGAAAAGTAGGCAGAAGTACAAGGAGATGCGGCAGCAGGTGAAGAGGGATGTGGTGAAAGCCAAGGAAAAAGCATATGAGGAGCTGTAGGAGAAGTTGAACACTAAGGAAGGAGAAAAGGATTTGTAGCGATTGGCCAGGCAGAGGGACTGAGCTGGGAATGATCTGCTACAAGTTAGAGAAGTAAAGGATGGAGATGGAAATGTGTTGACTAGTAAGGAGAGTGTGTTGAGAAGGTGGAGGGAGTATTTTGAGCAGCTGATGAATGAGGAAAAAGAGAGAAAGAGGGTTGGATGGTGTGGAGATGGTGATGCAGGAAGTGGATAGGATTAGTAAGGAGGAAGTGAGATCAGTAATTATGAGGATGAAGAGTGGAAAGTTGGTTGGAACAGATGACATACTGGTAGTAGCATGGAGATGTTTAGGAGAGATGGCAATTGAGTTTTTAACAAGATTGTTCAACAAGATTTTGGAAGGTGAGAGGATGCCTGAGGAATGGAGAAGGAGTGTGCTGGGTTTTAAGAATAAGGGAGATGTGCAGGCCTGCAGTAACTACAGGGGAATAAAGTTGATCACACCATGAAGTTATGGAAAGGAGTAGTGGAAGCCAGGCTGAGAGAAGAGGTGACCATCTGTGAGCAACAGTATGAAGGATGAGCACTACGGACGCAATATTTGCTTTGAGAATGTTGATGGAGAAGAGTGGCAGAAGAGATTTGTGATAGAAGGGTTTCTATCAGTTTCAGATCAGTAAACACACACACAAAAAAAAAAAAACTGCCTAAAGGCCACACTGCGGACAGGATTTGCATTTCACATGTCGGCAAATCAAATGAAATCGGCTATATTGCCTGTGCGAGCGCGCTCTAAGTACAGCCACCAAGATGCTCCTCTATCGGTCACGGATCATGGAAAGTATATTTACGTGCATTCAAAGTATTTATTAAAAGCTTCTTTCTTTTCACATTTTTATTTATAACATTAATCATAATGAACTTATTGCCAAACCGGGTAGTTGTATGTAAAATCAGACTTTGAGCACCCCTATATAACCAAAAATGGGATGATCCTTGTTTCATAGCACCTCTGCGAAGATTCGACTGTGAAACCGGCTCTTCCTATCCAAAGCATTGAATCTTCGACTATTCGGGGTCACCGCTAATACTATGGTACTGATAATATATTCATTCATTCATTCATTCATTCATTTTCTCCCGCTTATCCGTAATTCGGGTCGCGGGGGCAGCAGTCTAAGCAGGCCCCCACCTTCGATTGCTGCCCAATCCTCACAGCACCGTCCCTTACGGTCCCTCCTGCAGGTGGTGAGCCCACGGGAAATATATATATTAATATAATGATAATATATTAATATAATAATATGAACGTGGTTTGAATGACATCAGAACCATCAGAACTCTTGCCCAATCAGAAGCAAGAACTCAACAGCACTGTGTTAAGTCAGAAGCACTAGTAAACTCTGTTGTTCTCACCTTGCCGTCTGAGGCCGTGTTGATGCGGTAGTGATAGACTCGTCCCTCGTAGCGTAGCGAGATGGACCGCTGGCCCGGGCTGCTCTCGCTCTCCCGCACCAGGAAGCTGCCGTTGATGCCACTGCTGAGTAGGTACTCGGCGGCGTTGCGCGACACGGGCCCGTGGTACCAGCTGTGCTTCTCCAGACTGTTGACGGGAGTGATGTAGTTGCTGGGCACCCAGCCTTGACCATTCTTGGTCTGTGCTTCACACCATTCGCCATTGTGATTGTATCCCAGAACTCGTAGCTTCTCTCCTAATAAACATCAAAAAACAAAAAACATTTAGAGACAAATATATTTCCGAGAGTCATCAGACAAACATTTGGCACAAACACAAATCTTATGGATATAATCCTTTAGTCAACCCAGATGAAATCTGTTTCTATATTTACCATGAACAGGAAACAGCACGAGTTCGACATAAAACATCTGGACACGAGACTATCGGAGAGTCTGATGTAGTATGAGTGTGACTCCTTGACACTAATTGCATCGTGATAGCCATAACAAATCCACCATTGGTGGAAAAGGTTATCATGTTCTTATTATCTTTTTTGTCACAAGACTCTTTGCTTAATCAATACAGTTCATGTGAAAAGACTTTTTAGCACGTGATCTATTAATAGAATGATATGTAATCAAACACTGATTGATATTTATTAATAGATATTTATTATCATGAGCCCAAAACCTTCTTTTCAACTACTTAAAAATAAATTGTGCAAATAAGCCACGGGTGTTGTGGCAAGTTCGGGTCAGGAGTTTCTTCAATCAGTTATTGCTCTTAAAATGTTCTGTTGAACTGACGCTGTTAGACTCCTGCTAAAAGTCTCCCCAAACGGAAATACTTCAATAAACTACAGATACGTGTAAAAAGCTGCTTAAACACACAGAAATTACATTCACTTTGTTACTGTTCACCACTGATAATTATGATCCAAGATAAGTTTATTTTTTCAGACCATAAAAAAGAAATTTCGGTAGGAAACGTCGCAACTCCGAACCAGCCGAGTTGTAATTCGATTGTATTCTCCCTTCTAAACACAACGTCCTCGTTTTCGTGGTTGCGCAACATGGCGTCATCGAATTCCAGAACTTGTTCTGAAACCGACGACCTCTCAAAAGCTCTTTCAGCTATTCATATAAACCATATTATTCAGTAACCACAATGAAAATAACAGGAGAGGACCGTAGTAACGAGAGTTCAGGAATGCAACTCTGGACACAAAAGATGGGCCTTGACATTTTAAGAGGGATAAAAGAATATTTATTAAAAAAAATTAAATAAAAAAAAAGGGCGTTTGATAAAAATCCAACACCTCTGTAGGAACAATAAAAAACACGTCTGTGGAAGACGGGAGGTAGAATAATAATGTCAGACATGAACATCAATTTTATTTTTAAACAAAGATTGAACGTGTTGTTTACTTTGTGCGTGTTTTTTTTTCTTCTCAAATATAAATACCAGCGAGTCCGATGCCTCTGGCAAACTCAGGAAAACAAAACAACCCAATCAACTTCACACTGCAGAGGATGTGTGGCCTTTTTTCAGTTCTGATGCATTTCCGTCTACAGTTTTTTTTTTTTTTTTTTTTTTTTAAAGATGCCTGTATGACTAACACGGTCTTATATTTCTGTTTGTTTTATGAGTGTATGACTAGATTTCTTTCTTCTCCCTTTCCGCTTCTCCCTTTCTCTGTGGAGTAAAGCTGCACGCCGTGTTCTAGAAGACTGATACAGATATCTGCTGCTATGAGATCATTTTATGGGAAGGACCTCACAATCATCCGTACTGAAAAATTCCGGGGGTAAATTCTGTCAGAATTTAAGCGAACGCTCAGTGTTTTTTATTGTGTTGCTTCTCACACGTAATGTTACACTGTTTTTCTAATTTACGTCTATATTGATAACCGTTTACTAGAGGTCGACTGATTAATCGCACCGGTGCTTGAATGCTGGAACTATCAGCAAATATTTTTTTGCTTTAGTTGCTTTATTTTACAGATAGTTTTTCCGCCTTCAGTCATTACGAGAGCAGCCTCTAGAGGCGAATAGAGGTGCTGCATGGAGAGTGCTATATATTTTTTATTTATTAATTATCTAATTATATTTGAATAATGAATATATTCATATTTCCTTTAGCACATTTTCATGATTCAGTTCTGTTTTTTTCTTTTATTTTTGTAATCAAGTTCAGTGCTATTTCACATGGAGTGTTACACTAGTATTTTTTTTTTAATGCATTTTAAAAACTCGGTAGGTTAATCGGTTATCGGCAATTACTACTATCCAACCTCCCTCTCGGTATCAGTAACATCCGCTATCCTCCGAACCTGTAATTTATACACGAAAAATGCATTCAGTGGTGCCTATAAAACTCCATAAAAAGCAAAACAGAAAACAATCAAATGAAAACGAAATGCTGAGAACGTGTTTATCAGTTTCTCATTTGTTTTCTGGATTTGACCACATTATTTCAAGTCAGAAATCAAAGATCAAAAAAGTGTGCAATTGAAATCAATACGGCGCTTAAATTTGACAGCGGAATCCATCCACAAACTCGGGGCACTTGTATGATTTGAAGCCGAGCAGTTCCCATTAGCGAGTATAGGATATGAACGGTTATGAAATTCTGAGCTGATTTCTATTTGTTTTCTTGTGTAAATGCATATAATTTATATAATATCAATCTTTTGTCATTTCATATATATTCATATATAATATAGATAATATATATTCAGTTTGACAAATGAGTCTCTATGACCACAAAGTCAAATTGATAAACAGTCAGCATATATATATATACAGTGAGGAAAATAAGTATTTGAACACTCTGCTATTTTGCAAGTTCTCCCACTTAGAAATCATGGAGGGGTCTGAAATTGTCATCGTAGGTGCATGTCCACTGTGAGAGACATAATCTAAAAAAAAAAATCCAGAAATCACAATGTATGATTTTTTAACAATTTATTTGTATGATACAGCTGCAAATAAGTATTTGAACACCTGTCTATCAGCTAGAATTCTGACCCTCAAAGACCTGTTAGTCTGCCTTTAAAATGTCCACCTCCACTACATTTATTATCCTAAATTAGATGCACCTGTTTGAGGTTGTTAGCTGCATAAAGACACCTGTCCACCCCATACAATCAGTAAGAATCCAACTACTAATATGGCCAAGACCAAAGAGCTGTCCAAAGACACTAGAGACAAAATTGTACACCTCCACAAGGCTGGAAAGGGCTACGGGGAAATTGCCAAGCAGCTTGGTGAAAAAAGGTCCACTGTTGGAGCAATCATTAGAAAATGGAAGAAGCTAAACATGACTGTCAATCTCCCTCGGACTGGGGCTCCATGCAAGATCTCACCTCGTGGGGTCTCAATGATTCTAAGGAAAGTGAGAAATCAGCCCAGAACTACACGGGAGGAGCTGGTCAATGACCTGAAAAGAGCTGGGACCACCGTTTCAAGGTTACTGTTGGTAATACACTAAGACGTCATGGTTTGAAATCATGCATGGCACGGAAGGTTCCCTGTTAAAACCAGCACATGTCCAGGCACGTCTTAAGTTTGCCAATGACCATTTGGATGATCCAGAGAAGTCATGGGAGAAAGTCATGTGGTCAGATGAGACCAAAATAGAACTTTTGGGTCATAATTCCACTAAACGTGTTTGAAGGAAGAAGACTGATGAGTACCTTTCCAAGAACACCATCCCTACTGTGAAGCATGGGGGTGGTAGCATCATGCTTTGGGGGTGTTTTTCTGCACATGGGGCAGGGCGACTGCACTGTATTAAGGAGAGGATGACCAGGGCCATGTATTGTGAGATTTTGGGGAACAACCTCCTTCCCTCATTTAAAGCATTGAAGATGGGTCGAGGCTGGGTCTTCCAACATGACAATGACCCGAAGCACACATCCAGGATAACCAGGGAGTGGCTCTGTAAGAAGCATATCAAGGTTCTGGTGTGGCCTAGCCAGTCTCCAGACCTAAACCCAATAGAGAATCTTTGAAGGGAGCTCAAACTCCGTGTTTCTCAGTGACAGGCCAGAAACCTGACTGATCTAGAGAAGATCTGTGTGGAGGAGTGGGCCAAAATCCCTCCTGCAGTGTGTGCAAACCTGGTGAAAAACTACAGGAAACGTTTGACCTCTGTAATTGCAAACAAACAAATATTAACAATGACTTTCTCAGGTGTTCAAATACTTATTTGCAGCTGTATCATACAAATAAATAGTAAAAAAAATCATACATTGTGATTTCTGGATTTTTTTTTTAGATTATGTCTCTCACAGTGGACATGCACCTACGATGACAATTTCAGACCCCTGCATGATTTTTAAGTGGGAGAACTTGCAAAATAGCAGAGTGTTCAAATACTTATTTTCCTCACTGTATATATATATACACACACACACACACACACACACACACACACACACCATACAATATGCCCTGTTATATACAATTTCAGCGCTCAAAAGCTGATATTTACTTTTTTCGTCCCATTGTGGTACAAACTGAAATTACAATCTGGCCAGTTTAAGCCTCTACACTGATACTGTAATTATTTGAATTTTCTGCTTGTATGAATGTTTTTTTTGTTTTATTTTTTTACAAAACCGCTAACATTCTGCATCCATTACTGTGCAGTTAATTTTGTCATGTAAACTCGGGGGAAAATGAAAAATCATGAAGTATGAGCTCCCCACATGAAAAGCCGTTTCTAGCGCAGTCACAGCTGCCGTATTGTTTTTCAGCGAGCCGAGTGGAAAAAACGCGCATGTTGCACGTGATAAAAGGAAGCAGAGGGGAGATAGAGAACGTGAGGTGAATATGTGGATTTCCAGACAGTGACGTCACTCGACTGCCCAGAATGGACATGGTGGGTCGCTCACTTAACTCACTTAACAAACATACCGTCCAGTGCGCTTTCATTAACAGAAAACTGTTTAGGTCTCGGTACAGGAGTGTGTTTATGGGTAACCTTTTATCAGATCCTATCAGATCCCTATCTAGTTCACTATTAGACAATTTGTGGTTCATGAATATTTAGATTTCTCGGTCTGCAAGAAGTTTTTCTAAGAAAGAAATAAACCTACTAGACTTCTCAGCGAGTTTATCTTAAAACGATCTCGCTACTTATTAACAAACACCATTACATACACGTCGGTGCATAAACAACGTGTGCAAGTTAATCTGTCGCTCCGAGCTGAAGTGGAAAACTTTTACTTTAATGGCCCTTCAAAACACATTACTGAAGAGAACAACCGATAGACACTTTGCTCCAGAAAGCGTGTGCTGTCTTTACTTTGAACGGAAAAAATTACAAAACGAAAAGGTTGTTCATAAAAGTGGGTCAAGTAGGAATATTAAATATAGTTGAGTTGTTTTGTTTTTTGTAGTAAAGTGAACCTCACAGGAATAAAATGTCTACAATGTCTACAATCTACAATGACTATTTCCATTTTTTTCCACATTTTCTTTTATTACTACCTCAGGTACACATTTTAGAGCTCATTTGCAAACACACTAAAATTAGAGCTGCATTCATCGGTGTACTTCTTGTATTTCTCGGGAGATGTCGACCGATTTGTCGGTTTCGCAGATTCAAGCTTCCTGCCCGCTTTCATTATAAGAGCGGCCTCTAGAGTCTAATCGCTGACACTACGTGCTGTATGTTTTTACACACAAGACTGCATGCTGCACGGAGATTGCGATATTATATATTTATTAATTAATATAATTATTTCATTCAGCACATTTTAATGATTCCGTACTTTTTAAAATCTTTATAATAAAGTACTACTTTATACGGAGCGTTTGTTTTTAATCCGGAATCCATTTTAAAAACTATCGGTTACATAATTGGTTATCGGGAAATACGATCCAACATCTGTAAAGTCGGCCGACCTCTAGTTCTCATTTTAAAGGAAGTAGGAGTTCATACATTTGCAATCCCAATAAAAGATTGAATGACACAACGCCCTGCTGTCTTACCTTTAGTGATGCTGAGAGTGTTGTCGCCACTTGCCACAAAGTCGTACAGTGCTACAAACAGATTGGGGTCGTTTTCACTGGGTCCTGCCAACAGGTTCTCTTTGGAGTTCCATCGTGCCGCCTCAGAAAGACCAGAGGGCTCAAAATCCGGTCGAGCTTCTGTAAAAACAGACAGTCCCATAAATAAACAAGAATACAAACCCACAAACAACAAACACCTTAGAGACGTGTAGTGTTAAATCCCCGTCCTCAGCAATAACACCCGCCTCATTTATTCCTGCATGTCTTCAGTAATCTTAAGGAGTATTCAATTACCTTGGGAAACTTTGTCATACCTACATTAATCAAATTCAAGTGCGACACACAAACTTGTCTAATACATTTTCTTTTCCCTATTTAATTCCAACACTATTTTAATGCACTCCTTCCCACTTGCATGCATCTCTACATTCGATTTTGTACATGTTTTTCACGTGATCATGGCGGGAAATTAAGTATAATTTTCTCTTCGTTTCCACTGATTTAATGTTGTACCTTCCATCACCAAGACAAATTCCTTGAATGTGTGAGCAATAAAACCTCTCTTCTGATTCTGATTAACCCTGACCTCATTCGAAATCTCCTGCGTGATGCGGAATAAAATAGCATCTGATGTTGAAAAACATGTTTTGTACGATGAGACATAAAAATGAGGTCTGGCAAGGAAATAAGGCAGCGATAGTGGAAGATAAACAAATGACACAGAACTGGCTGTGATTTTCCTGTTAGGCAACCGCCACACATACAAAAGGGGAGTGAGGCTCCTCCTTGAAGTTGAGGTGCGATGTGTAACGTTTGGGGATGTTGCGGAATGCGTGATTAGCTCGACTCGTGACGGAAGCTGTAACGTGGGATGAGCACAGTAAAATAAAGAAAGCTTTTACATACTCAAGGTTTTACGAGTCGTATGAGATCAGAGCTTAGAGCAAAAGCGGTTTTGAACCCCTTCACCCTAATAAGAGGACCCAGTGATTTAAAACACAAAGCAGACGCCAGCAAGCTCTGAAGATTAGGTCAACCAAGTATAGACATACCAGCAAGCCAATCGCGACTATCTGGATTGATAACTTGCACTAAAGTACTGAGCAAAATGCATAAAAGTCGCCCGATTTATTCTGATATTCAGAATGAACGTCACTGGATATTGTGACAATGTAGGAACGTTGAGATGATTAAATCGTTCCGAGTCTAATTTGAATTGCTTGATGTCAAATAGCTACTAGAAATTGAAGCTAATTGTTTACTTGAAGTTAACAATTTCTCGATTAATCCTCCATAGAGGGTTGAACTCTAACCATCCTTAAATATCTAAACTATCAATCTTTAGTTTGTTAGTTTGCACAGTCATACTGCTGTTTTCATTGCTGGCTCTCTATTTTTTTCACCTTTACGGACCACAGGAGAGGATAAAGGGGTTCTGACCTTCAGTGGTATCACTATGTTCCTCTACTTTCTTTGATAATGTTGTAGGAGGCCATTTGGCCATATGGGTAGGAAAACATGAGCATATTCGTCCAATAGATTAGCACTATTTTAGGCTTTCCAGGGTGCAATAACTATAATTTCAGAGGTCAATGAGTCGTTTGATTTCTGCAGGCGACAATTATTTCAAATAAATCTAAAGGAAATTGCTTTTTAACCTGGTCATAAGGATCCGAACCATACAAATTTACCACCTAAACTGGATTTGATCTATACAACAGAATAACCTGTTTAGAAAATATGCACTTTACACATTAAAACAGTTATAACTGTCTAAAACCAGTTAGATGGACATCCTATAGCAATCTGCATTGTATGACAATATACACTAAGTGTATACTATACAAATATATAGTATTTAAATATACACAATATGTACTAAGTATAAACAAAAGGTTTGTAGATATCTGACTATAAGTGACCATTTAATCCCAATTTAATTATTACTATAATTGTTCCAATAAGATGTGTATTTTTGTTATTTCATTCAGCGAAGAAGGGCATTAGTAACATCAGGTACTGATGTAGGGAAAATGAGGAGGCCTGGGGTGCAGTCAGCATTCCAATTCAACTTTTAGTGTCTAATAGGGTTAAAGTCAGAACTCTATAGCAGGCCACACAATATCTTCCACTCCAACCCATGTAAAGCATATTTTCATGGATCTGGCTTTGTGCACAGACGCATTGTCATGCTGGAACAGCCCGAACCCTAACCCTAGTTCAAGTGAATGGAAAAATGAAATGGTACGACATCCAAAAAACTCCAAATTTGTAGACAGCAGTTTGCAAAAGAACCACATATGGCTGGAAAAATCCAGTGTCCTGATAGTCCATATAGTGTATTTTCCTAAAACTGGGGTCTAATCATTCTGATTTATTCTATAGTGTGCTTCAGGATTACATTTGCTGCATGTAGAAAACATAAAAACCAAACAAATAAAATTATAACCTTTGATTCTCTTCCTCTGTTTAGTTTTTGGTTCTGAAAACAAACCAAGATTTTTTTCTTAATTTAAAAAGAAAAAAATGCGTAATTGATCTATAGATTTTCCCTCATAGTTTGGGTTCGTTTGTCTAAACACCGAATACACAGTTAGCAAAGAATGAGACAAAAAAAAAAATCTAAATAAGTGAAGGCTGGAGTAAGCCTCAGCAAAACAAGAGGAAGAAAAACTGTTTATTTATAAGAACCACAGCAAAAATTGCTGGAACTTCAAGATGACTTCAGGTCCCCCCCTTTTACAGTAACCAGACCATGCAACAAGACACGTGAAACATGGGCCTTCCCAGAAAAACTCCTCAGTTGCTAAACATCTAAGGAAAGGTCCAGAAAAGTGTGAAACCTTTTTCGCTCTTTATTTATTTTTTTGGAGAGGGGGAAGACACCGTACACAAGAGTAAACACGAAGCAGAACACCTTTTTCTATGGACACACAGGGGAGTGTGAATTTCTAGAACACAATTGAACGTTTGCTTACACTGAACATATGCAGGCAATCAGGCTGGAGTCAGATTTCCTAGTATTCTCTCCTCCCTGACTTTTTTTTTTTTTTTTTTTTTTTTTTTTTTTTTTTTTTTTTACCTCCCCCGATTCCTTTGCTGTGAGCCAGTGTGTCTGGCTTTGCTCTCTCTCTCTCTCTCTCTCGCTCTCTCTCTCTCTCCCCTCCTCCACTTTTCAAAACGGCAGAAATGCTTGGAGGCCTCAAGATTTGCCAAAACCTATGATTTTCAGAAGATCATCAACCCAGAGTTCCCTCGACTGCACTCGCCTGTAACGGATTCTTCATGAAGACCAAAACACACACACACACACACACACACACACACACACACACACACACCACTTTCATGTGCTCCCACGCAATCCCAAATTCTTACCTTGAAGGTTATAGCTGGAAGCTGAAAGACCTTTTTTGGATTTGCACCCCACCAATTTCAGACAGATTTCCAACATTTTCATTTGATTTGTACAGTCCTGCTTTAAAGGGGGGAAAAAGAATTTCTTTTTTTTTTTTTTTTTTTTTAAATCCGTAGACTTTGTTTAGGTTGACAAACGACCTAAACCCTTAAAAATTAGCGTGTGAAGAAAAGGAAAAAAAAAGAAAAGAAAGAAAACCAAAGTTAGGAAAGCGAAGGAACTGGTTTCTTCAGACTAAACGCTGGTATCCACATCGCAAGACTCCACAGCTGCATCCACTTTATGACTTTTTTTTTTTTTACGCAGCTCTTCTAGCGTCTTTCCTGTGCGAGAGGCTCCATTTTCTCCCCATTCCAGCTCTGCTCTAATCGTTTTAACTGGAAGGAAGAGGAACATCCAAACATGAAAAGAAAAAAAGAAAAAACCTTTCCCAAAGCTGATCGAAGAGCGAATTTAAACGTAAGTCATGACGAGGTGCTTCTCGGTGGTGCCATTCTGACGTCTCGGGAGCGCGACAGTGAGAGAAGCCGAGTGCTAGAACCGCGCTCTGCCAACAAAGGGCCCCTTTCAGGCGCTGCCTGCTGGACTGCATGACATCAGCTGGCTGGATCCTCCCACCTCCCCCAAAACACACACACTTACTTGGAAACATACATAATTTCAAACACACACATTAACAGAGTGGGACACCGAGGCACTCACTCTCTGGCAACAAGTCACAGGATGAGACAGTTGGAGAAGGAATCTGCCTTTTGTTGCACGGCACTATTTATTTATTTATTTATTTTTGGCAATGTTTACAGATTAGAAGAATCGAAGAACAGCAAGTGTGCTGCAAAATGTCACGGCAAGCATCCCCTCTTTTTTCCTTCCCCCTTTTGTTTAAGCAGTGAGGCTAACCAAGCTGGAGGGGGGGCTGGGGGGATAGTCAGTTGTGTGTTGTTGAATAATTGCTTTTTATTGGTCATCGAGCTAAATGGTCCAATGATAATGCATTTTGTCTTATAATTTATAGTGTATTGCTTTATACAAAGTTCAAACTGAATAAAACTTATTCAGCTTTTTGCCATTGTTGGTTCATTGTTGGGGAAAATCCAACTGGTTAAGTTCAGCTTTATTTGAGGACGAGATAATTACACTAACAACAATAGGATGTACCAAACCAAATGAAATCATCCATTTATATAAATTCCATATTACCTAAGCAATATAAAGTTTTATTTCGTAGTATGTGTGGATGATACAGGTACTAAACTCGTGTCATGAAATAATACTACTGTGCATGCACAGAGGGTTCCAGGTGCCACACAGGTGAGGGTGGGTTCTCTTTTAAATCTGGTTCCTCTCAAGTTTTCTTCCTCATACCATCAGTTTTTTCTTTGCCCTTGTTTGCTAACTTACAATTACGAGGAACGAACATATCCATTCTTTTGTAACCGCTTTATCTCTGTAAAGCTGCTTTGTGACGATGTCCATTGTTAACAGCGCTTTACAAATAAAAATTAATTTAAATGAGAGTTAAGGGCCTTGCTCAAGGGCCCAAGAATTTGCAGCTTGGTGATACTGGGGCTTGAACCCTCGACCTTCCGATCAATAACGCAGAGCATTAAAACCTAAAACTAACATTTCAAGTTAAATTCTAGCCAGTAGCAGAAATGAAAATGAGCAGAAACCTCGACTTGAATGATGATTCCAGGCAAAATGTGGCTACGATTTCGTTCTTTCATCAGTTGAATACTTTCGGATTGTACGTTTTTACTTTCGCTCGAGCGTGGTTTTACGGGACGCTTTCACTTTTGTACCATTAAACCCCAATATATACATTTGAAATCCCAATTTTCTGTCATTTGACTGGACAGATCATTTACCTGCAACACAACTTACGTAATATTCTCATTTTGAAAAACCTCGCCCTTTATGAGGTGCATACTTCGAATCCTAGGTCAAATTCATTTCCATGCTCTGATCCTTCGCCATGAGCATGTGGAAAAAAAGGTATTAATGTTTCTGGAGCTGACATCACCCGGCTCTCTACACCAGCTGACTGGAGTCTCCAGACAGGCGGGAACCTGGGTCGCTGCGGAGTCCAGAGCCGCGTTGGCCCGCTAAGACATTCTCTCGACTTTCCATTCTTGCGGGAGCGAAAAACAACAGAAAATAGGACAATGATACAATTCCTCTGTAGTCTGTAGTCCAGCCAAGAGGGAATGAGAATAGAGCTGAGGTATGAAATGACTGCAACAAGGACTTTGTGGTATTTCAGCTACCTCACTTCATTTACAGTTAAATACAAAAAGGGCCTGAAAAGCAACCCTGCAGCATACCTAAAAAGGTTATCGTGTAGATTGAGATCGAGTTGATTGCGTGAGCGCTTTAAACGGAGAACAAGGTACAGAGGTAATCATACAGTGGGCTTTTGCGTTTTGATTTGGTAAAAGGATTAAAGGTTTTCGCAATAGGACTTCGCTTCAGGGTCTTGCAGGACACCTGGTTTGCATCATCGACAATATCAAACTCTGGAAACAATTTATACCCCCCCAAAAAACAAACAAACAGATTTTGCTAGATGCACAAAATGACCCGGTAATCGCTGCAGAAGCAGTGGTTTTTAGCATGCGTTTATTAAAAGCAAAAAAAAAAAAGAGAAAAAAGTTAATCGCAAGCTAATTAGGAAAAAGCTCTTAAAAAAGAATTGAGAAGCTTTAACCGTCTCAGGATTTCGGAGTGCGAGTTTCAGACCCAGTAGAGGGGGGAGGACGGAGAAACGTGAAGCACATAGTTCAGTGATGAGCTCACAGGAGAATCACTACGTTACGATTTATATAATGCCACGCTCAGTATGTTAACAGTTAGCTGACGTCTACGGTATGCTCTCGCTCCCCCCCTCCCATTCTTGTTTGTCCCTTCTTTTCTGCTCTCGTCTTTTTCCAAACCCTAGGGCACGAGTAAATAAAAGGCAAATAACTCGCTGCACACCTACAAGACGATATTTTCGCTGTAAGGAACTTTTTTTTGTTTGTTTTTTTCCCCTGTTTTAATCCAAATGAAAAGGAATTTATTTTTTATTTTGCATTGCCTAATGGACAGGGGAAACATGAGCCAGGTGCAGGACGCCTCAGGGGCATCACAGCACGCCTGACATCACTCGCCTGCAAACACACAAAAAAACCCCCCACAAAATATCACACTGCTTTTTAAATGTCAAGCTTATTGCACAGTGCCATCGCGGAGATTCGCTGCACCCGTGCCGATTTGAAAACAAAACAATGCTGCGCTCTAATAAAGGTAGCATAAAGCTGACTGTAGACTGGGGAAAAGCAAATAAAACTCCCTCGAAACTTGGAATTCCTCCTCAGGAAACCCGGACCGGAGTCCGGCTACGTCGAAATAAAGATTTTTGTGTGGAGGTTAATATATGTAATATGTATGTAATGTATGAGGTTAATAATTTTTTATATACATAAAAAATTCCAAATTCTTTAAAGTCACCAAAATAATAATAAAATATTCCTGGTGGTATTCAGGCATTAGTGGGTTTCTTGGACATTTCTGAATGATCGCAGGTGGTTGCTGGGTTGTTAACTGGACCATCATTGTCCAGTTGGTTACTAGTTTGTTAACTGGTTGAGTTCATAGTCTAGCCATTTTCTGGGTCATTGATTGGCTGAGATCATAGTCCAGGTGAATTCTAGGTCGTTAAGTGCTTGAAAAAAATCCAGGTGGCTGCTGAAAAATGACTTTTCACTTTTCTTAAAGCCCAAACGCCCGATCTCTGTTTGGAGTCTACACAGGGACCTGAGACACATGCAAACAATGCTAATTTCCAAATAAAATATGGATGAGGTTTTCTGATATATTTGTAGGCCACCAAGTTGTTTTATTCGCAAAAAAATAATAATAATAAAAAAAAAAAAGCACAAGACACCTGAAGAATCCTAATTATGATTCATAGAGTGTTTTGCGAACATTTCCTCCGACATCTATCACGCCAGCACCGCTCGCTAAAAGGCTGGCGAGTCCCGAATAGCACGCGTGCAGGGACCAGCCAAGCTATTCGACAGTGTTTATCCTTGAAATTCCTTCTGGGCATCTGGGCCATTTCAAGGCCAGCTCGGTCAGTGCCAAGTTCCTCGCTAGCATGGTGCACGTGTAATGAAAGAAGGGCACAAGGCAGGGCGCTGATCGATTCAGAGCCAACGAGTGACTTCATTCCATAAATGCTGAGAATTAATAACACTGGGTCAAATTAGTACAGAGGGACGTAGCCAAAAATTATATGAGCAGAAACAGCCACATCATGAATGCATTAGTTAGTGATTGCATTGGGGACTAATTAATAGCTCTGGTGTGTTGCCCGGTAACATGCGAGAGAACAGAAGACGACGTGGTAGGTAATAACGCACAATAACGACAAGCTAGTTAGCTAGTTCAGTGCAATAATACTAATAAATGAGGTATTAAACATGTTGTCCAAAGCTTTTGCTATGAATTGAGGAGCTCTGTTCTGACCAGGGTTGCAGAGGGTCGGAAAATTTCCAGTAAATTTCGGAAAACTTACCATGGGAAATTTTGGAAATATTTGGAGTTGAAAATAGTTGAAAACTTTCTAAGAATTTTTGGGAATTTATTAGAAATTTGGGGAAATTGTTATAAACTGTTGTATACGAACAGAAATATAAATATTGTCATAAGCTGACATGCATGCACACTAATCAGGGGTCCAGAGGATCGTATTTGATCCCCTAATGGCCAAACTAAATGTTTATATTTTTATGTTTGTGTACGATAGCTTTGATATCATTGTACAATTGTTCATTTTTTTTCTTTTACTTGCGGATCAGCCACGTGTTCGCGTAAACGAGACGCGTTAATCAAGCGACTAAGATGACGACTAACTTAAAATCATCATTTAAATCTCACATTTGGGAGCATTTTCTTACTGTAACTCTTCCTGTAATAAATGAAAAGCCAATTAGATTGGTCTCCTCCCCTTTTTTGCTGACGCGAAAAATGCAATCTGATCGAAAACGTGAGGTATGTCATCCGTTGCACCACTAAAACCAATACAGATATTACAGATATACAGATATATATCATCGAACAACTGATCATTCTATTGTTCTGCAAACCGATTTAATGATTCCCATTCACAGAAAAACTCTCAAAATGTTGACAATCACGACTCGCATTCCCAGTCTCATATCTGAGCAATGAGAGCACACTGGTCACCAAAAACACCTCTCTATCTACTCAAACGTAACCATAGTTACGCCACAAGACAGATTCGCTCCGTATTTTGCTAGATCTCGTCAGTAATTGTCCGTACAGATGTTCATACAGACATTCGGCTGATGTGTGTAGATCAGCAGGCGGTAGTTTTTTAAAAATGGCATCTTCGTGATATAATTACAGCATCAGGTTGCATCAGACCGCCATCGAGCACATTGTGTTTGAACATATTGAATAAAAGCTTTGGATATTCTGGATGGGATAAATATCGAAAGGCAAAAAAAAAAAAAAAAAAAAAAAAACATGGCGCGATGAAAAGTCTTTTCAATCGGTTTTACGTTTTTTTGGATGTGTTAAAAAAAACGGACCGTACAGAGATTTCAAAGATCCCAAGATCTACGGCAGCCTTAAAGATGATACATGAACATGTGCTCCCACTCATGTGCAGCTGTTTTGCAACAAATACATCAACAAGCTTCGTAGTTCCCTTAAAAACCCTTATTTCCACATAGCGTTGCTGCCTCCCACTGATCAAATATGGCACGAATCCATACTGTAGCAAAAAAATATAAATGTATAAATAAATAGAAAAATGCATGAGACTTTCATCTGCACTGCATCACACAAAAAAAATATACTGTGGGAAAAAAAAAAAAAAAAAGGAATTCACCATCTCTTATACTTTTGGCCCAGTTTCAGATTTACAAAGTCTATTGTTTCCAAATCGCTGCGTGGGTAACATGACAAAACCAAATACAGTCACATGGAAGAAATTAAGAGCGGGATCGAGAGCGGAGATAAAGGCAGAATCGGAGCCGGGGCCCAAACACACAGGATCCGTTTCCTAGAAACACTGAAACACACAGACGGGATGAGATAAGATAAAGATAGTCGTCTATGCTAACGTTTGAGATGATCTCAGCTCCACTATAAGCTTTAAAGAACAGAAACCAGGCCTGTAAATAGCTGGAAAGGGTTTATCTTGAAGCGGGTTTGTCCTTTTACGTGTACTACTTTATATTTTGCGTAAACTTCGATAGTTAGAAACATCTGGGAGAAACTCGACCTGCTAATAGATTATAACCGGATAGTGCCCGAGATCTTGGTATCTCATTAAATAACAAACGAGAAAGACGAGAAAAGGAGTGAACACGGACAAAACGACTCTCAAGGGACGACTTGAGGATGACAAAATGTTTCATTTTGGGAGGCATTTTTCTTTTTCACATAAATTAAAGAAAAGCACTATATTATAATATCCATGAATATTACTTTACTGGACAACCACAATCCGTTTTCCTCAATTCCATAATGTCTCGAATGCACTAATGCAATCGCGCACACCTGATTCGCATGAGTAATAGATACAGAAGTTTACAGACGAGAAATACAAAAAAAGCGTCAAAAAACTAAACAAATGGTCAGAGGTTATGAAAAAAAACACTGCGGGTCATGTTACAATCGAAACTTTATAAAGCGATGAGAGGGGGGGGGGGGGAAAGGCAGCAAGGCACTTTATATGTGCAGGACGGTGCTGAGATGTCCTGCAGATGTTGTACTGGCAGAGACAGCAGAAGCCAGAGGAGCAGAGCACTGCGTAATAACTACAGCACCTCCCTCCCTCTCGCTCACATTCATTCTGAGAGTGTATTAGAGTTAAATAAATCCAGCTGAAGTCCTGCAACTCTGCTTACAACATGCACTGGAAATGCAGGGAGGCGAAGCGGGGATGTTTTTCATCGGTTCGCTGCCTAAATTATAATTCCAAACATCCTTTAAAGAGAAGACGGTTTACATATTTGGAAACTCGGTGCGAATGCGATCATCAGGATTAACAGAAGAGAGTTACAGTGCTGGGGCTCAATCAAAGAAAAATATCAGACGGGACAAATGATCAGCATTAGTACTCGGTTGCAAAACGTCTACTGCAAGAAGAGGAACCGTTCCTCTTCATCCCCCCCCCCAAGGTTACACGGGTCTCACTGACGGACTCGGAATTTCGTAACCCTCTCTACATTTTCAATGGGTTACAAATCATATGCTGATGAGCTCATTTTTCTTGCTGCTCCTCGATTATGGCTTGGTATAATTATGATTTACATACTGATTTACGGAAAAGCAGCTCACAGCTCAGTCCATGTTTCACTGTGGATATGATTGTGTTCTTTAGATCTTTAGAGCCCCTTTTCTTAAACATGAAAAAACTGAACTACTGCCCGTATTTAAGTAAATGTAATTTGTTACCGGACTCAAGTAGCTTTTTCGTGTATCTGCACTTTACTGGCTTATTTACATTTGGGAAATTCCACTTCCCCCAAAATCAAATATCGTACTTTTTACTCGACTTTTGCGAAATCAGTTACTTGTTATTTATGAGCGGGTGAAAACGTACCTCGTCAAACCCTCAGCAAGCCACCAATCAGGGTCGAGCGCGCGCTCCGTTTTGAACTTGTTTTGATTGGCGCTTTGATGTATCTACTGATCACAAACATACAGTTCAGCATCAGTTCAACAGCGAGCAGAACATTTTGACGGGAATAAATGGTAGAAGAAACTCGACCTCGCCGCAGCACACGGGTCCTTATCATTTATTTATTTAAAGTAGTTGAAAAGGTTTTGGGCTCATGATCATTTAAATAGATGTCAATCAGTGTAAGCCTCATTAATAGCATTCTTTTAATAGATGCTAAGAGTAACAGAGTCTTTTCACATAAACTGGGTTGATTAAGCAAAATATTTTGTGACTAGAAAGATAATAGGAACATTATAGCCATAATAAATTACAGCACTTTGGATACTTAAGTACCATTGAAGGCATCTGTAGAGTTTAAAGGGAGCACTTTTACTGGAGTAATATCTGTAATATACTCTTTTACTCTGGCATTTTACTCAAGTACATGGTTTGTGCTCTTAATCGACCACTGCTTCTTAGATGGACATCTCAACTTGATGAGAACTTTTATTTGTTTAAGGAACTAAGTATAGGTAACACCTTGTTTATTTTTACTACAACGCCAGCATTGTTGATACAGATACTGATTGCTATAATGGTATTTTTGCAAGCTATCATTATTAACACTAAACAGAATACAACGCGGTGGATTTCGCTTTTGTTTCTTTCATTTACACACTACCCAAACCAAAATCAAACTCGCATATCGTTTCTACATTCCTTCCCCTTTACAGGTTTTTCCTGAATGACGAACAAGAGAATGTTTTAACCTTCTTAGCCCGTTTTTCCTTTGACTGAGCCACTCTAGTGTTTTTGAAAATAAATCTCTTAGAACGTACAGATGATGCCATGATCCCAAGATACACTTTATGAACAAATGTTTGTGGACAACTGACCTCAAGATTTGTGTGGGTTTTTTTTTTTTTTTTTACATCCCGTTCCACATTGAATCCCCATTTGCTGTTATAATAACCTCTATTCTTTCATGTGGATGTTTGTAGGCATCCAGCCACAAGGGCGTTAGTAATGAATATAGGGTGTGGAGGGGTGCAGTCTAGGGCTGCTGCTATAGATTATTTTACTAATCGAGTATCCTAACTATTAATCGGATAAGAAGTACTTTTTCTTTATTAAAATAGAAATACTAAATATACAGGGGGTAATAAGACGGGTCTCTTATAATGAACCGGTAATTTGTTTTCCTTTTTAGAAAAATTTTAAATGTTATTGCTGAAAATTGTATAAAAGAATATCTGTGAAAACTAAAACCATTTAGTGCATTTAGTAGACAAATTACATCAAAATAGTCAAAACCAGTCCCTCCGCAGTGGCAGTGAAGAGAAGGTTGCAGGAAAATATCCGTCTAATAAAACTATTATTCTTACTCATTTATTTATTAATTAAATCTCGAAACAGTATTCCGAAGTGGTTTTCTTGGTCCACGCACTAAATCTGTGGATTTATCGCCAGCTTTAAAAATGTGCTCCACTCCCTGCTCTATGCCGCCACATATATCATTCTGCAACGCCTCCTGTGTTACCTGTCCAGAGATTAGCAGGTGGTGCATTAATAATAATGGTCTGTGGGGAAGCACAGTGTGTGTGTGTGTTTTAATCGAATTACTCGAGGAATCGTTTGAGCCCAAATGCTGTCAGTGTTCCTAATTTATCCTAAAGGTGTGCAGTATTGTTGGGTCAGAGCTGTATAGCAGGCCCCTCAAGATCTTCCATTCCAATCCATGTAAACCATATCTAAATGTAGTTCACATTGTGCCTAGGGGCTCTGTCAAGCTGGAACTGGTTTGGGTCTACAAGTGACCCAAAGATGTCATATACAATAGTGTGCCACCAAATCTGCTGTAACAGTTTGAGAAAAAAACACATATGGCTAGAAAAGTCTGGTGTCCTAATATTAACCAGCATCAAAAGTATTGATACTTCTGTGTGAATTCTTCCACCCTGTGTGTTGTTCTTTTTAATGCAATGCCAGCATCACTGGCCATTTTCATTGCAAGATCAAGAAGAAAATATTGCTGTATGTGGTGCTCTTTCTTAGCATGAAACCATACTGCTGCTCACAGACGGTCACCTCTTCCCTCAGCCGGAGAGAATCAACATTATTTGCACCAATTTAATTAATATAAAAATAAAATAAAAAAGTATTGGATTAATTAGATTATTATTTTTTTTTTGTATATATTTAAATTTTCATAAAATTCTATCAATTATATATAATATAATTATAAAAACCAAGCAGGCATTTTATTAAAAAAATATATATATATTTTTTTTTTAAGTGAACTGTTGTTCACAAATGTTAATAATAATAATAATAATAAACATTTTTATTACTAACATTTGTGAACAACAGT
This sequence comes from Silurus aristotelis, assembly GCF_946808225.1. Classification (NCBI taxonomy): domain Eukaryota; kingdom Metazoa; phylum Chordata; class Actinopteri; order Siluriformes; family Siluridae; genus Silurus; species Silurus aristotelis. The sequence continues at coordinate 5,129,367 of NC_139599.1, forward strand.
TCACTTTTTTTGGTGAAATGTTTACAAATGTAAAAACATAAAAATAAAATAATAATAATAATAATAATAATAATAAACTGTCTTGATAAAAAAAAAAAAAAAAAACACGCAATTTTATGTTTTGTTTTTATGATTTCCCCTGACTGTGCCGAAACTGATCCGAACCGTGACTTTAAAACCAAGGTATTATCCTTATTATTAAACAGACACACTGCAAACTGACTACACAAATAATATCACATTGACACTGAAGAACTGTTCATCTGTTGCAAAAAAAAAACAAACAAAAAAAACACCCTGGTCAGCAAGCAAACGTTAATACGCGATAACCCGTTTGCTGCGAATACGCAAATATCCGCATGCCGATGTTATAGAGGGAAAACAAGAAAGCGAGGGAGGGGAAGAAAAAGAAAAAAAAAAAAGCGAGAGAGACACACTTGAGAGGAATGCACAGGAGGTCACATTCCTGCTCCACTGCTGTGGCTTGCCCTGTGTTCAACTATGTCTTCCAAACAGGCTGCAATATTTGAACGCTGCGCTTCTGCACACACGAGCGTCGATCCCTTTCAGAGTTCAGAAACGCCAGAAAGTCTCTGCAGAACACGGTCGGTGAGGCATTAACATCTGCATCTGTTAGCTTTCCAACGGTTCTTATCACTCGGATTAATGTGTATTAATTTCCCCAAACCACAGATATCAGGTTTTTGACGAAAAACACAAGTGAACCCTTAGTTGAGTTCAAGTTTTTAGTTGTTGTTTCTTTTTACCAATAATTACGGTTTCAAAGCCCTTGTTTCCGGCTACTAGACATACTCGGATTGTAGATATTTCCGTGACTAAGAGTTCTGAGATAAAGTGTAGGTGACTTTTTTTCATATCTAATCTCTACCTACTGCAGGAATTCGCCACAATTCACTTGTGATGAAAAGACAGTCAGCGAATCAAAACGATCTGTGCATAACATTGATCACTGTAGAATTTCTGAATTCTACATGGACAAAAGTATTTGTGCACAAAGCCAGCTCCATAAAGATATGGTTTGGAGTGGCCTGCTTTAGAGCTCTGACCTCCTTAGAGATGAATTAGTACGCTGACAGCACCCCAGGCATCATCGCCTTACCTACAACAGTGCCTTTACGAACACCCTTATGATTGAATGAGCACAAATCTCTATAAATCTAGTGAAAACACCTTCCCGGAATAGTGGAAGTTCTTATAACAGTAATAGGAGACTAAGTGTGGAACGGGATGTTCAAAAAGCACATGCAAATCTTATGGTCAGGTGTCCACAAACTTTTGTCTACTGAAGTGGGAGAACATTCCAACGTCCATAACATTATACAAGTGCAGGTCACATGGTTATGAAAACCTGTGGGAGGGGAATTTTCATTGGGTGGTTCATGAGTGTAAGCAAGGGCTTCTTTAGATGTCCAAAATGGAGAGTTTCGGACATTACAACAATTTTGAGACCAAATTTAGCGAAGACAGCCAAACTCATGTTAGTTTATACTAAATGATAACATTTGCGATCGTGATCATTTTCATTAGAATATCTCGATCCACACAAGTTCAACAAAACGTCTTCTGTGAGACAAACGCGGTTGTCCCAAAAGACAGAAGCGATTCACGTCCGCAAAGAGTACAAAGCAGACGCTGGACAATGAAAAAAATAAAAAAGAGCCTCTGTGGCTCAACAGCTGGTCGAAAATGACCAAGGCGCCTGCATCTCAATCCCTCCGGCTGAAAACAAAACCATGTCCTCACAACCCAGAAGAATCATGGGGTGAGAGCTTTGGTGTCTAGACTGTGCAGATTCCATGAGTTCCAGCCAAGAAGAAGGGGGGGGGGGGTGGTGGTGGTGGTGGTGGTGGGGGGGTTGGAGAGAGACTTAAAAACACCATGGTCCACTCCACTGCGGTCCATACATGTTCAGAACAGCTGCTGGCCTGGAGAGGAATCTGGTTATGAAGCGTACACCCGTGCAACAAAGCAACGGAGAAATCTCAGAACATCTGAAATTAAAAATATAAAGAAAATATGTAAAATACTGAAATCGCTACTTGCCCAAAACAAGGAATGTTTTAGCACCAGAAATTTGACTTTGACCTTAATTCCATGGTTTCACGATTCTCAATACCAGATTAAAATACTGGTTGAAACTAAGTTGAACAGTAAATCCCGCATTCTTACGAGGCCCCCTGGTGGTCCTGGAGCCCAACATGTCTGCTTATATACCCAAAACCAGAGATCAACTGTAGCATGCACACTACTCCAACTATCACAGACAATGATCACACACTCTTCAACCTGGAGATCTTCCCAATGAACCATGAGCCGCACTATATTCTTGATAAAGAAAAACAAGAATTAAGAGGATCTTTTAGCGAGCAATAATATTTTATACGGTGCATTGCCAGTAATCTGGTCATGTTTGTTTGCTGTTTGTCAGCATGCTTCATCTCCAATCTTAAAAAAATAATTCTGCAATCTGAGCTCATATGCAACAACCCGTTTACAAACACTTGTATTCCAAAGCAATCCGGTGTCATGGAATGGTGCCAGTTCCACGTTACTCACTGCTGATAGCTGATCAATTAATAACACTGCCCAGCACTACTACCTAGTAAGCACATAGTAATGAAAATAAAAATACTGTTTTTATTCTGTACTTATACAAAAAAATATTGATTTAATAAAATGTATCAATTGGGAAGAATAACTTCAGATGTGGCAGCTTTGAAATTTTCCCTTCACCTGAACTAAACCTGTGCACAAAGCCAGTTCCATGAAGACATGTTTTACATGTGTGTGGGTTCAAACACAAGATCTCCTGCTTCACAGCTCTGATCTTAACCCTTTTAATAGTGATTAATTTTTGAGATGAATTGAAACACTGACTGCACTCCAGGTCTCCTCACCTCACCTCCATCAGTACCTTACTTTACTAACAGCCCTGTGTCTGAATGAGCACATCTGCACAATCTAGTGGAACATCTGCCCAGAAGAGTGGAGGGTTCTAGAAGAGCAAACTGGGACTAAATGTGGAATGCAATGTTTATAAAGCACATATGAATCTTGTGGTCAGGTGTCCACAAACATTTATCGGTATAGTGTAAAGATTTCTAGGAGAAGAAAAAAAAGCAAAAACTACTAGTGTGTGTGTGTGTGTGTGTATATATATATATATATCTTGTGTAATTATAGTGTAATTCTAACACAATATATAGTATATATTAATAAACCTTATAATAAAAAATGCATAATTTATAATAAAATATAACAATAAAACAATGTATTTAAATTCATGTCCTTTTTTTTTTATAATTTAGACCAGTTTATTTATTCCTTTCTTATTTTGTTTAACATTTAAACCCTTTGATATAAGAGATATATAGCAGTTCAATTATGTTTGCTGCCCCACACACACACACACACACACACACACACACACACACACACACGCACAGGTAATCTTACTGTACACCTTTGACTTGTAAATGAAGCTCTATGAATACGAGTGTTTCGGCAGACGAAGAGGTGCAGTCAGACAGGTCTTTGCTTGTCTCCCTGCGGTGTGTGTGGTGTTCGAACCTGCTCGGTGAGACACAGCGCGAGCCAGGAGGAGTCTTCCTAAGACCAGACCAAATTCTAAAAGGGCCCTGCCTTTTACTCGAGCGCCAGAGTTTAAAAAAACAGCGCTGAGAGACATTGTAAATGACCCCATTGACCCTCCGGCCACTTTACACGAACTCTCTGCTTTACTGGCAGCTGGCAGGAGGTTTTGTTTGCCAACCCGCCCGCGAGTCCTCGGCCTCGGGTTGCGCAAGAGCGGATTAACAGACCTGCCATTTTTCTGCCTGCCGTGACAACGAGTGTGCTATGGGAAGGAACTGCTGCGGACGGCCTCGCTCGGCATAGGTCCTGAACAAAACAGAGGTGTCAGCACCGGCTCTGTTATCAGCGTCACACGTCACAGACTACTGTGGACAGACATCTCGGAGCAGGATGTGAAGTCAGGGTTTTTTTTGCGCATGATCGAGTCACTGTTTATCCTCAATCTTCGGTCCGTTTTAGGTACATGACAGGAGTTTTCCTTTTTCCAACACTTTCTTCATCATTGCCGGACAAAAATCCAATTATCTACTCTTACATATAGAAATGAATAAATACATTAGATATATAAGAATATTCATTCTCAAATCTGATTGGTCAGAAAGTGTTCCATCTCAAAAGCAGCAGCAATGAAGCAATTTCACTGATTCAATACCAGTGCGTAATGATTTTAGGAATATCAGAAAAGTCACATGTATGGTGAAGCCGGGAAGTAAATAAACGATTCAGATCAACTCGTCGTATGTTTTTTTGCTTGTGTGCAGCACAGGGACACGTGCGTTTTCAGACGATTCTGTGTGGATGAGAAAATGTTGGGAGACGATTGAAAACGACAGTGTGGACGAGGAGCATTTTTAGATGCCGTAGTGGTTTTTCCACCACGTGAAAGACAGAAATGTAATGTAAATTAAGTTTCGAATAGACTACAAACTACTGCTACTCACTTATAAAGCACTAAATGGTTTGGCTCCCATGTATCTATCCAGTCTCTTAACACGCTACAATCCGTCACGCTCCCTGAGATCTCAAAACTCTGGGCTTCTAGTAGTTCCTAGAATAGCAAAGTCCACTAAAGGCGGTAGAGCATTTTCACATTTAGCTCCTAAACTCTGGAATAGTCTTCCTGACAGTGTTCGGGGTTCAGATACACTCTCCCAGTTTAAGTGCAGATTAAAAACATATCTTTTTAGCAAAGCCTACACATAACACACATCACACACATCACATCACAACCTTGTGCTCCAGAACATCTGATCACATGCACATTATCAACTTGTGCTGTTAATATCATGAACAGCAGCTACGCTAATTCCTCTCCACTGCTTCTCTTTCTCTCCCCATCCCGAGGCATCCTGAGGTTTGGCCAGCTCCAGTCACGTCCCACCTCGTGAAGATTATGGACCTATGGATGATCATGGAGAAGTAGATGCCGAGTGTTTAAAGGCCCTGGCATGGAGAAGCTGATGCTGGATCTATGATGATCACAAATTGTTCTGTATTGTTGAAAGATTTATGACCAAACTTTTGATGTCACCCATATGAGGATAGGTTCCCCTTTGAGTCTGGTTCCTCTCAAGGTTTCTTCCTCATATCATCTAAGGGAGTTTTTCCTTGCCACTGTCGCCACGGCTGCTCATCAGGGACAAACGCACACCATTCACCTTCACTGTTGTTTTCTGTAAAGCTGCTTTGAGACAATGTCTGTTGTGAAAAGCGCTATACAAATAAACTTGACTTGACTTGACTTGACTTGACTTAAATGGGACATGTACTGTACAGCAGTGGTCCCCAACCCCCGGGCTGTGGGTCAATTGGTACCGGGCCACACTGAAAGAATACATAACTTACATTATTTCCATTTTATTTATTATCCGATTCTGAACGATGTATTATTTTGGAAAATTACCAGATTCTCTCCACTACATCTGTCTATGACTTACTCTTGATGCATGTCAAGATGTTTGCCTTGGTCACATGTCTTACCTCCATCCGCTACCTTCTTAAAGGGGCAGCTAACACATAATACATTACTAATTTAATTTAATATAATTACTAATACAATTACTAATTTGAAACCTGCAAGCTAGCAAAATGAACAAAAAAACAACACAATGGATTCACGATTATTATTATATTTAGAAAATACCAGTTTTTATGCTGGTCCTATCATTTTATTTAGTTGTATTTATCCGCCACACTTTAAAGGCCGGTCCGTGAAAATATTGTCCGACATTAATCCGGTATGTGGCGCAAAAAAGGTTGGGGGACCGCTGCTTTACAGAACAGAATTCTTCTATATGCCTGCAATGATAGGAATATGTGGGTCAGAGCACAGGGTCAGTCATGATACAATGTCCCTGGAGCACTGAGGGTTAAGGGCCTTGCTCAAGGGCCCAGAGAGTGGCCGCTTGGTGATACCGGGGCTTGAGCCCCCTGACCATCCGATCAGTAACCCAGAGCCTTAACTACTGACTTTCCACTCCAGTCGTTATAATGGAGAACTAACTGGTTGGATTGTGTGCCATCCATATATAAATGACACATTTGAACTGTTGGCTGTGGTACAGTTGTAAACAACCCCCTCAGGATGTGATGTACCAGCCCAGCCAACCATCAACTTGCTTAATGCATTGGCTTGAATCTAGTTTGTAATTTATAGTTTCTAATTTATACCAGAAGTGGATGTCTGACTTCTGATCGAAAGGTTGCAGGTTCAAATCCCAGCACTGCCAAGTTTCCTCTGTTGGGCCCTCAAGCACGGCCCTTAACCCTCAAGTGCTCATTTTTATAAATAATCAATAAGGTAATTTATACAACTGAGCACTTGAAAAAGGCATCTACCAAATGCTGCATCCAAAATTACATCAAAATTAGTGTGGCTCCAATGTAAATGCCAGAAACCTCCCTTTAATCCATGACTTGTGATTCTCCTGTTGCCAGACGTCCCAAAACGCAGCACTCCGAAGCCTAAAAGAACCCAAAATCAGGAACTGAAACTCGACTTCCTTACCGTGAACTGCGAACACGTTGAGGGGCTGAGGCCCATGGCGCGACGAGTCCCTCTTTCCTCCACTCTTGATGAAGTTCAGAGCAGGGAGACTCGGCCTCCGTTGGTCACCAACAAACTTCCCTGGCTGCTGCCCCATAAGGGCAGGATGCCAGGCCGGAGCCGGGACGCTCAACCGTCCACAATCACGAGCTCGGTGTCAATCTCGAAGCGATGAACAGAAAAGGGGTTCACTTGGAACGGGGCAAAGCCAATTCCTTGTGAAGGCCAGTTCGAGCAGCACGCTCTCCGTCAGAGAGGCTCGCGATCCCGTGACGCGATCCAGACCCCAAATCCCAAACGGTGACGTTTTTCCCTGTCCACCACGGGGACCAAATCGACCCGGATCACCTCTGGCGGGTTTGTTATGTGTGTCATGAATCGAGTTGCCCAAACGTGCTCAGTTTTCACATACGCAAACGAACGACGGGGTGAAAAGCAAAACGCAAAATTGGATCATCCCAGCACGGAATACAAAGTTCACGAGGACGTGAACCTACATTCTGCGTCTAGACGTGATAACGCCAATCCACGAAATCACAAAAACTAAATGTCCCTAATGTACAAGGAGGCGTGTAGAAGGACCTGGCGGAGATCCATTATTATTGTCAAGCACATTTACAGACATATCCTGAGAACATTTCCAATGAATAATCAGGAATGTTATCATGGAAATTATTTGGTAGAAAAGATTGCATACGTTTAATTAAGAACTATACTGCATTTGTCTTTGGGGTTATATATAAAGTCTCTTTTAAATTAGCCCTGAACTAGAAAAAACATACATTAAATGATCAGGAATAAGGAATGTAGTGAAAGTTGACTTTAATATTAGAAGTTGTTATTATTATTTAGATCATTAATGGGAAATGTGTCTCCACATTCAGTCTCCACCTGCTGTACCATTAAAGCCCTTCTGAACTGGACGGGTTTAGAACTTGACATATTTATACTCTGCGATTACTTATACTTTAAAGATTAATGTTCAAGGTTATGTTTTAAAATATGAAAGTTAAAAAGCTTTTAGCATCGCCGAGGTCTTCACTTGGCTGCACTTTGCCTCAGGTTCACGCGCTCAGTCGGTCAACAAGTTGACTTAGTTGGCAAGTTTTCCAAAAAAAAGATTCGTGAGCACAATAAACTAATACTTGGACTCATTCCAAAGTCATTCCAAACACACTTTACACACTTCCCGGGTTCGGTATCTCCTGCCAAATTCCTCTCCACGACTTCCGTGTACGAGCTTCCCGTCGCTCGGTCCCTCCCGGGCTCCAGATAATGTTACACCCGGACCAGAGGCACTTCAACTCTGCCGCACAACCTGGCGGTTCTCGCCTTCCGCCCGAGCTCTGTCAGCGCGTTTCTCTAAAGCAGCAATCCGCGGTACTAAGCGGAACAGCCCCCGGTGTGAACACACCTACAGCCCGGCAGAATCTCTTACGTGCTCGTACAAGTTTTGAGGAATAAAATGTCTATCGTGTAGTCGTCGACGCAGGGGCCGCCATATTTCCATACGCACGGTGGGCTAGTTCCTGAGCAGGCGTGCGTCTGACGTCATTACGCCCAACAAAACTTCCGCCAACAAAACTTTTTCCCTTTTGCTTCTTCTTCTTCTACAATCAACAACAACAACAACAACAACAACAACAATAATAATAATAATAATAATAATAATAATAATGATAATAAAACTTAAAAAAACAAATTCTAATAAACTTTTCCTTCTAAAATAAAAAAAATAGAAAATAAAATTAAAAATAAAAAAACTTTATTCTTAAAAACATTACTATTGTCCAAAGTCATTCTTATTAAAAAAAAAAAAAAAATCAACATTTATTTTGTTATTCTTATAAATAAATAAAAAAAATTATTACCTTCTAAAAAAAAAAAAACAATTTAAAAATATTGTTTTTTTTCCTGAAACAACGTTTTTTTCCCATCTAAAAAAAACCCCCAAAATAAATAAAACTCAATTTAAAAACTTTTTTTCCCCCCTTCTGAACCTTCTAATTGGTTTGGGAAAAGCTGTATGTTTTTTGCTCTTTCTTTCTTTCTATAAACAATCTATTAAAATATTCTTACAGAATATATATATGATATAAAATAATAAAAGTAAAAAATAGGAGGAGGTTATATGAATAGACAATAGGATGATTTTGTAAGCTTGTTTATTAATATAGTTTGTTTCTAACAAGAATTCACACAAACCCACCACAGTTGCAGCAGTAAAAAAAAAAATACTACATGAAAAATAAAAATACAAAGAAAGAAAATTTATAAAATATATGTACAGTGGGACAAATAAGTATTTGATACACTGCTGATTTTTCAAGATTTTCCACTTACAAAGAATCTTAAAAAAAAATCCAGAAAATCATTATTATTTTTAAATAATTAATTTCTATTTTATTGCATGAAATAAGTATTTGATCACCTACCAATCAGCAAGAATTCTGACTCTCACAGACCTGTGAGTTTGTCTTTAAGAAGCCCACCTTTCCTCCACTGATTACCTGTATTAATTGCACCTGTTTGAAGTCATTACCTGCATAAAAGACACCTGCCCACACACTCAATCAATCAGACTTCAACCTCTGCACTATTGGCAATACCAAAGAGCTGTCTAAGGACACTAGAGACAAAATTGTAGACCTGCACAAGGTTGGGATGTGCCACAGGACAATAGGCAAACAGCTTGGTGAGAAGGCAACAACTGTTGGCGCAATTATTCGAAAATGGAAGAAATTCAAAAAGACTGTCAATCTCCCTCGGACTGGGGCTTCGTGCAAGATCTCGCCTTGTCGAGTATCAATGATCCTGCGAACGGTGAGGGATCGGCCTAGAAATACACAGAAGGACCTGGTCAATAACCAGAAGAGAGCTGAGACCACAGTCTCAAAGGTTACCATTAGTAACACACTACACCGTCGTGGATTAAAATCCTGCCGCACACGCAAGGTCCCCATGCTCAAGCCAGCACATGTCCAGGCCCATCTGAAGTTTGCCAAAGACCATCCAGATGATCCAGAGGAAACATGGGAGAAGGTCATGTGGTCAGATGAGACCAAAATAGAACTTTTTGGTATAAACTCCAATCGCTGTGTTTGGAGGAAGAAGAAGGATAAATACAATCCCAAACGTGAAGCATGGGGTGGAAAAATCTTGCTTTTCTGCAAAGGGGACAGGACGACTGTACCGTATTGAGGGGAAGATGGATGGGACCATGTATCGCGAGATTTTGGGCAACAACCTCCTTCCCTCAGTAAAAGCATTGAAGATGGGTCGTGGCTGGGTCTTTTAGCATGACAATGACTCCAAAAACACAGCCAGGGCAACTAAGGAGTGGCTCCGTAAGAAGCATTTTAAGGTCCTGGAGTGGCCTAGCCAGTCTCCAGACCTGAACCCAGTAGAAAATCTATAGAGGTAACTGAAACAAAGTGATGCCCAGGGACAGCCCCAAAACCTGAAGGATCTGAAGAAGACCTGTATGGAGGAGTGGGCTAAAATCCCTGCTGCAGTGTGAGCAAACTTGGTCAAGAACTACATGAAACGTCCGACCTCTGTAATTGTAAACAAAGGTTTCTGAACCAAATATTAAGTTCTATTTTTCTAATGTATCGAATATTTATTTCATTCAAAAATGTTATAATAAAAATATTTCTCAGTAGCAATAAATTATTGGCAAGATTTATTTTTCTTTCCATTGAAGTAACAAACAATGATTTATTTATGATATTTTTAAATCTCTTTAATGGAAACTATCCTAATGAACACCTTTACCTATTTTACTGCATCTGTAAACATCTGAAAACCAAAAATGCATGAATTGTTACCAATAGAGGACATACATTTAAGCAGGAGTAAACACTGCCCCCTTGCGGCAATGTGATGTTCCTACGTGTATAATGTATAACTGTTCTTTAGCATCAGAGTTAAAATCTGTATCTGTTTATTGAAATCAGACTAATAGAACACACATACTGTACATGCTTTTAATTTTTTAGCTACTATTCCATATTTTATTCAGACAAACCGTAATACAAATGTCCCAGAGAAGTGCATTTTAGTCAAAAGATTCGATTCGATTCAACCTTATTGTCATTGTGCAAATTACATGTACACAGCCAGTGAAATTAGCATCTAACCAGAAATGCAGAATTGGCCTATTTACAATAAATAGCAATATGTACAGGGGTAAGAGTGATTAATTTACAGAAGGTGTGGTAGGTGTATATATAGTAATATACAGTATAACTGTGCAAGATTGTGCAGAGGATAAGACATGTCAAGAAAATAACATGCTTAATTAACATGATGTACATATATGAATGTATGATACATTACATTTTACATGTACATTAAAGCACAGTAAAATTCTTTCTTTGCATATCCCAATGATGTAAGGAAGATCAGCCATAATATATAAAACACCCCTGAAGCACAGAGAATGAAGGGCCTTTCTGCCCAAAAGAGAGCCAAAAGTATCAGCATTGGACTCGCTGGACTAGAAAGGAACCTTTTTCACGTTTTCTGATTTAATTTGGGTCTTCCATACAGCCTGGCAGTGTGTGGTGTCCAGGCTACATTACTCCAATCTGACCTGTGGATCTCTTGCTTTCACAGCAATGGGGATGAATGTTCATCTGTAAACAATTTTATAAGCTGTTAGCTTTTAGTCTCATCATATTAGATATGGTCTAAAAACGTAGCATGTTAAGCCACTTAATAGCTTTTTAGGTCTGGATTGTGAAATCACAAAATATGGAAAAGTTCAGGAGAGTTCACTGTGTAAGGAACTCTTGTCAACTCTATGCGTATTCATGTCTTGAAGTGGAGATTGATCATGCGCAATTACCACAGACAGAAATGTTGCCGTGACCCATACCGAGGAAAAGAATGGGAAAATCACACACGCTCGTGAAATCTTTATATGTATCAGTAAAAAATGTAGAATGTCCGTTCAGAGATGAGAATCTATTTTATAAAGAAAATACACCACAATCAGGAACAGTTGGTAAATGTAAGATTTATTTGTGCTTTTTTTAATGTCCCATTCCACATTTAGTCTCTATTTACTGCTATAGTAACCACTCTTCTGGGGAGATGTTCTGGAGTTTGTGTGTGGAGATTTGTGCTCATTTAGCCACAAGGGTGATAGTAAAGTGTAGGTGATAGAGGGTGAGGGTGAGGAGGCCTGGGGTGCAGTCAGCATTCAAATTAATCTCAAATGTATATAGGGGTTTGGGTCCGAGCTCTATAAAAGCCCACTCAAGATCCTACACTACCAGCTACCTATCTTAATGAAGACACCAGGGTGTGTTATTAGAGTAGATGAATACATACTACCAAAAAAAATTATTATTATATTTTATATATATATATATATATATATATATATATATATATATATATATTTATGAATGAGAGAGAGTGAGAGAGAGAGATAAAATTACTATTCATTGATTTATTGCAAACACTTTTCTGAGAAGGTATTCTGAAAAATATAGGATCAGTATTAAAATCCAAAATCTGTACACATATTACACACTTGGAAGGCAAATGAAATAATTTTTTTATACTGAATCAATTATTTCTGGAGACATTAAAACTAATAACCTTTACTTAATGTAATTTAATTGTTTCTAAGCAGATCTTTATACTGGATCATGAAACATTGTGTATCATAAAAACATCTAAACATCATGATTATATATGTCTGGTTTCATCACAACCTTTAACATATTACTCCATTTATTAGAAAATTCAAAACAAAATTCTTCATATACAGAATTAATAAGAGGTACAATGGTCACATATATGAAATGTTTAATATTTCCACACCTGTCCTTAGCCTTTTATCATAAGCAAGTTATAACTAAGATAGATATATTACAAAAAGGACAGAGAATGGTTTGGAAAATATCTGGAGTATTCATTTAAGCATTTTCTTGCAGTATATATATCACATTCTCCAACTTATGATCAGCGCAGAAAGAATCTCAGACATATGACATAGAATTAATATTAACCTTGTTCTTAACACTGGTAAATAACGTTGGGTATTAACTCGTCTTCTCACGTTGTGAACGATGACTGATTTTCTAACCCTCTTGGTCGAGAAGCCGTTGCCGTGTCTCCATCACGATTTCGTCCATGGACTCCGGTTTCAGGATGTCTTTGATCTAAAGAAGGAGAGCAATTTTATACGTTTCTGAAATAATTCGCAAGAACTAAAACGCACCTATGAACCATGCAGCTTTCCGAAGTGCTGCTCATTAAAAGATACAGATCGTACAAACCTGTGATTCAATGTAGAGACAAAAACTATATATACAAAAGAGTGTGGACTTCTTAAAACATCCCATTCCACATTTAGCCTACAGTATTTTCTGTTAAAATAACCGTCACTCTTCTGGGAAGGTGTTCCACTAAATTTCGGAGTGTGCTTGTAGAAATTTGTGCTCATTCGATCGCAAGTGTGTTACTAAAGTCAGGTAGTGATGTAGGTGAGATGAGGAGACCTGGGGTGCAGTCAGCGTTCCAATTTATCCCAAAAGTGTTCAATAGGGTTGAGATCAGAGCTCTATAGCAGGCTACAAAAGATCTTCCTCTCTAACCCATGTACACCATATCTTCATAGAGCTGGCTTTATGCATCATCATGCTGGAACAGGTTTGGGTCTCTTAGTTCAAGTAAAGGGAAAATGAAATGCTACCGCATGCTACATCCTATACAACTGTGTACCACTAACTATGTGGTAACAGTTTAAAGAAGTAGCATACGCGGCTGGGAAAATCAGGCGTCCCGATATTTTTGAAGAATATAACAAACCCTTAGATTAATATACACTTGGCAACACTGAGCTAAAACTTTTGACATTTCTACTTGAAGGAGTGTGAATTCTGGCTTTAACAGTTCCTCAACCTCATCACTGCATTCTTTTGACTAAATTCTGCTTCATCATTCTGATGACAGATGCATTTCTTGCATTCCTTTTCGATCCGGCTTTTTTTTTTTTATCATGCCTGCAATATCTTCCAAACACATTCAACATGCTCTACTTTTTCCCCTCAAAATATAACCAAACTTGTCGCCCTAACGCCTTGTGTTATTTTATGTTAATGTGGTATCAGATGGAATCTCTGACCCACAAGCTTCATATCGAACCTCTCCACACATCCACGCAAAAAGACAAAAATCCACATGAATCCCGCTAGACAAATCTACGCAAACATTACCTGGTGTGTCAGAGATGATTCATAGCAGTAGAGGATGCTGGTATCATACAGCATCACTTTGTGAGCTGCCAGAGCCAGTAAACAGTTCCTCAGTCTAGAAATGACTTCCCGGTCTGAGAGAGGAACGGGCTGAAAACCAAACCGAAAACTGAAAACACGGAAAATGCAGTACCTGATCAATATAATATAACCAAAACAAATAGTCTTCTCACCTCTAGGCTTGTGTAATACCCGCCTGCCTCTTCATCATGGTGCCCCGGGGTGGGGTAAATCCAGATATAGCCGTTGTTCCCTAATATTACGGACGCTCCGCATGTCAGGTTGTGGAAATGGGTTTTCTGTCTCTTGATGAGCGATGGTGAGACTTGCACGAGAATACCCTGACCCAGCTGGGCAAGACATTCAAATATTAAAACACTAAAGACAGGAAGTGATCACTGATTTTTTATTTCTGCATGAACATATTATTGGCTACGTACCTTTCCGTATTTTAAGCTGCGTGTGTGGAGAGAGAGGGCGCCGTCTGAGAACACAGACTGTACCTCTGCCTTAGACAAGTCAAGGAAGTCGTTTTATAATGACAAGCAAAAAGAGTTTCTGACAGTCATTTGAAGACATGTGCTAATATATAAACACCGTTGTCATGCTCCTTAGGATACACTGATGAGGTCCCCTTCTTGAAGGTAGTCTCTCATGGAAAGTTCATCTTCTGCTGATCGCCTCCTCTGAAATATTATTGTTAAAGGTTAGTAGGGGTGGCACGGTACATGGAAAAACACCCGGACCGTTCGGTTCGCTTGTCTCGGTTCGGTTCGTGTGTGCGTCGCACGGTTCGACGCATGAGCAATGTAGCCCCGTGCTCAGTTTCGCCTCAGACAGTTTCCCGTGAACATACATATAGACAGTAAAATACTGTGGATATTGTGGATAATAAAGCTAATAAGCTATATATCAAATGCTGATGGAAATTTCTGGAGTGTTGATTAACTGTTAAGATTAAGAGAAAAAATAACAACAAGAACCGTACAGAACCGAAAACCGTGACCCTAAAACCGTGATACGAAGCGAACTGTGGGTTTTGTGAACCGTGCCACCCCTAAAGGTTAGTTAGAAACCGTTTACCACAATACTGGATGACAACCAGAGGATAAATCTCGATCTCGTCTCCTTATGCAAAATACTCATGGATCATATAGCAATAGTCATTGGTTTACCTAATGTTGCCTTTTTTCACATTGTTCACAACCCTTCTGTGTTTATCTTCACATTTTCACCTTATACAGTATTACTGTAATAAATATTGCACTTTCAGACTCCTATAATATGATCATTGTATATATATATATATATATATATATAGATAGATAGATAGATAGATAGATAGATAGATAGATAGATAGATAGATAGATAGATAGATAGATAGATAGATAGATAGATAGATAGTTATTTGCACTTCTGGTTAGATGTTAACTGCATTTCATTGGCCTTGTACTTGTACTTGTACTCTGCACAATAACACTAAAGTTGAATTGAATCTAAAACACTATTGGTGTGAAAAACCACTCGAAGTAAAACGAAGACGGGTTAAAGCTGTTAATGATGTTTGCAGAGCCGAATTTGTCAGAAAATATCAAATATTTTATAAAATACATAATAATACTATAAAATATTTTGAAATGACAGGGCATTTGAGAGGAAATTCCATCCGCAAGTAGTGCATCACATTTACTTGACTGTTTTAACACATCGTTATTTGACAAAGATTGAATAATGAAGCTGTTGGTGTTAATTCCTGGTACTGTTTTTTGTTATATGTCATTTTTTTAACGCCATCATTTCCAGTTCGCCAAATCCATCTTAAGACGGTTTATATCATTCTTTCATTTATTTTAAAAGCTCAACATTTAACCAACTCCACTGTGGTACATGATTGTCCTTTAACAGCACATTTAAAAATGAAGTTATAGTTTACTTACCAACTCTCCTCCAGGAAGATTGACCGAAGACAGAAGTAATACTGAGTCCAGACGAGAGTTCGTCTCCACTTTCCAGCGTTTCTGCTGAACCTACAGTCACAGAGTCGAGTAAAAAGACAGACATCTTTTTTTCTGGTCTATTAGAGGCAAAACAATGCAGGTTTCTATATTTAAAACATTCACAAACCTCAGTAATCCGACCAACAATCACATCACCGACTTCACCATTGAATCTGAGGGAAGGGGGAAGGATAGAAAAAATAATAAAAGAACAGCAAAAAGTACACCATGTGGCACATCATAGTATATGCAATGGTCATGTGATTTCCTGGGGTTGGTTTGAAAAAAACCCTCATTTACAGGCTAACGAATGAGATCTCCATCCAATCACCAAAAGTACTCACCTTGTCTTCAGTGCTCTCACGCAGATGAGCTTGTTGACTCGTTCTACCTCACCAGCCACAGAAGCAGTGAGTTTCTCATCGTCCATATACGTTCCATGGCCTCTGAAGCACAAAAAAAGAGGGATAAAATTTACATAGTGTAGTGCAAAAGTTTACACACCCCTACTTCACAATGCATTAGCAACAGGAGGACAGGATAAAATGTAACACCGAATTGTTTTGCACGGATAAACTATTAATGAAACTATTAACTACACAATGAAAAATGAAGAAAATAGGAAACTATTAGATTAACATGAAATTAATAGGGGAAAATGCTTACAATGGCTTTTAGCTTATATATTGTTATCTGTAGGTATCCTAAGTATGTAAATACTAATATAAAGTAGGTAAATAAACAAATTGGCAAACCCAATGACGTAAGTAAATAAAGAAAAGTGTTACAATGCAGTTGGACAGACATTGGAATAATACAAATTAAATTAGGGGGAAAAAATAAATATATTAGACTAGCATCCAGCATCCATAACCCTAATTCATTGAGTCATAGTGCTGCATTTAGACTACATTAGACTTCATATTCACCTCATGAACCCTGTGTCTGATGTGATCACATCCCCTGGAACTACCAAATGTTTGTGGTCTGAGCTGGAATTAGAAATTGGAAAACACGTCTGTTTTCTCGCAGGTAATCTCATATCCACCGCCATGCCTGCACCACGTGAGTTTACACTAAAATGGCCGTGTTTCCGCACACAAATACCGCCATGTATGTACCGCAGGAGCTGTCTGAGGTTGCCAGATTGAGAAAAAACCTATCACGTAGAACTTACTTTTCTCTCTCTCTCTCTCTCTCTCTCTCTCTCTCTCTCTCTCTCTCTCTCTCTCTCATTCCCACCTTTTGCTTTGATTACAGCTTTGCAAAACTCCTAGCATTTTATCAGTCAGCCTCATGAGGTAGTCACTTTTCATGGTTAACAGAGGTGTTGATTGCTTGTTGGCTGCTTTTCCTTCACCCTCCAATCCAACTTATGCCTAACCATTTTAACTGGATTTAAATCAGGGGATTGGGGAGGCCAAGTCATCTGATGCAGCATTCCATCAGTTTCATTCTTGCAACAAACAGTTCTTTTATAACCTAGAGGTGTATTTGGGGTCTTTTGTCCTGTTGGAAAACAAATGATGGTTCCGATAAGTGCGAGCCAGATGGGCATTTTACTGCAGAATGATGTGGTAGCAAAGCTGCTAAAGTGTGCCCTTTAGTTTTGACTGTTACCAGCAAAGCACCTCCTCCATGCGTCACAGTGGGAACCACACGCTCAGGAACCGTCCATTAACCCTCTGTACATCCAACAAAGACGTGACAGTTAGAACCAAAAATTTGGAGGGACAGCTTTTCACTGATCCAATGTTTATTCCTTGTGTTTCTTGGCCTAAGCAAGCTTGTTGTTTTTCCGAAATAAATGGTTTATTTCTGCAGTTAGACCAACTCCTCTGGATGTTAAAATATGCCTGCCTTTTAAACTCTGAGAAGAGGTAAATTGCAATAAATGTAAATTGATCTGATGATTTGATAAGTTTCTTGTAAATTTGATAAGAGAATGTCATGAGTGTGTGCAAAGTTGTCATCAAAGCAAAATTTAGCTACTTTGGACAATTGAAAACATAAAACATGTTCTGGGTTGTTTAACATGTTTTTGTTTAATACACAATTCCATATGTGCAATATTAATGTTTAATGTTAAAAAAGAAATAAATGACTATTGTTTGTGTGTATATTTACATTTGCAGCATTTATGCATTATGCATTTATATGTGTGTGTGTGTGTGTGTGTGTGTGTGTACACACACACACACACACACACACACACACACACACACACACACACACACACACATATATATATATATATATATATATATATATATATATATATATATATATATATATATATATATATATATATATGAGTACCTGCTATGGCATTGACAGTGGCATTGACAAAGACAGGAAGAGAAGCTGGAGATGGTTGAGTTAAAGATGCTGGGATTTTCATTGTAAATGACGAGGATGGACAGGATTAGAAACAAGTTTACGAGACAGACTGTGCAGGTAGGACGTTTTTGAGAAAGGTGAGAAAGGTATGATTGTTCATGTGCAGAGGAGGGACATGGGGAAGAAAAGTGCTAAGATCAGAATAATAATCAGGTTTATTGGTTAAGTGTGTTGACACACACAATGAATTTGGTTCCAGCTGTTGGTGACTCTCAAAAGCAACACAGACATAAATAACACTGTACATTTAGCTTAGACTCTACAAGACAAAACAGCAAATACGAGACAATACAGACAATACGAGTATTAAATAGAACACAATATAGGCAGGAGGAGAAGAGGAAGGCCATGGAGGAGGTTTATGGATGTGGAGATGGAGGACATGCAGGTGGTTGGCTTGAAAAAGGGAGATATAGAGGACAAAGTGATAAATAAACAGTATGAAACTCATCCTGAAAATACCAGTAGAAACCATTTATGGAAAGTCTGAGCATTGTGTATCTGTCCTAGTATCACAATTTTTTGTTTTTTTCTATACTTTTTTTTATTTTCTGTCTTGAATCAAGCTGTTAATTATAATGTGTTTGATAAATAGGTATCTTTTGCTGACTTCAATGAAAGATTACACAGAAAATCTAAGCTTGTATGTTTAGGTTTATTGCATAATATATTCATTATAATGTGCAATAAAATATACTTATGATGGTTAGTTTCTAATTTCTCAGTTTTTCAAGTTTTTGTTGCTCGATTTGCTCTGTTGCTTTATTGATGATGGATATATTTTTAGACAGCTGTTATTGTGTTATATAAATACAAAATTATTTGTATAATTGAACAAGTCTGAAAGGGATTTTTCAGGGAAAATATTACTAAAGAAAATCCGATTATAGCATATGACTGAGCTCAGCAACAGGTCGATGGCACGACACAGGGTTTATCGAAATTTTCCCCTTTACCCATTTGAGTAATGATGCAATATTTGATTGGCTGCTCCTGGGGGGCGTGCCTTAAAGCGTTGAGCTCATTGGTCAAACTCCCGGAAGTGTTGCAGTCCCGCGTCCAAAACAATTAACAAGTACACTCGCTTTGAAATCACACTCGGGAGAAGCAATATGGAAGCCGGTAAGACTTCAAATGTCGCTCCGTGTAAAAGGAAAGACTTCGGCAAGGCTATCTGCATCATAACAGGAGCTTCTAAAGGTTTTGGACGATGTCTTGCTAAAGAAATATCAGCTCTTCTACAACCGGGCTCGGTTCTGTTGCTGGTTGCCAGATCTGCAGAAAAGCTGCAGGAGCTGGAGGTGGATTTATCCTCGCAGAGTAACGGCCTGGTTATCCGCTGTGTGGTCGCAGATCTGGGCCAGAAAGACGGAGTGGAAAGGGTTATAGGAGAAGCCAAAAAGACACCAAGCTCTGAAATCAACAGCCTGTTGCTTTTTAATAACGCGGGTGAGAAAAATGTGAACAGAAAACCCATAGATCATTAGTTCATGATTACACAGTGTAGGCTTTAAGCTTTAGGATGGTCAAAGTCTCACTGAGTTTACTATTTACAGCTATTTGTATTAAATAGAAGCATAAACGTGTGCAAAACAATAAAGTGGAATAGAATTTATAAATATTAAACAAGCAAACATCACAATCTTTGCTTTTTTATTACATTTTATTATTATTATTATTATTATTATTATTTATTTATTTATTTTTGCTTTGGAATGATGTTTGGATGTTTCTTTCTTCCAAAAACGAGGTTGTGCAAATGGTCAAATTAAATATGCATACATTTTCATACTTAAAAATATTGTCTTTTTTTTCCAGTCATTTAATATTTCATCTCTTTTTGGGATCAGATTTCTTTTAATTGGCCAAAAAATTATAATAATAGAAGTCCAGTAATCAGTTTCAGTTTTGCTGTGAGATATTTCAATAATGTTATTACCTATCATAATATAATGTTATTATCATTATATAATATAATCTTACCTTTGCCTATATGGGTCACTTAATTCTGATGTCCTTTACGAGAAATACAAATTGAATTCAACAATCCCAAATATAGTCTTATAAAGTTTACTTTAAAAGAATAATTTTTCTAGATGCCCAAACCAGGGCCTTGAGGGCCAAAGTTGGCTCCTGTTGACCTTTGATTTGACCAACCATGCAATTTATGAGAATTGGAATAAAGAACAACAAAATGTAATTGACCCCGATCTTCATTTCTAATAAAACTTTTCATTTTATTTTGAAGCTGCAAATAATGTCAATTGAAATAAATGATTAATTATAGAGAATATAAATATATGAATGTATGAATTTGACTTTTTATAATGAAATATACATGCTTAATTTAATGTACAGGAACAGCATGCTTTGTGTTGTGACGAACAGCTAATTATGGAGAGATTGAGGCAGTGGCACATGATGAGGAAATTGTGTGCTGTTTAAAAAAAAAAATTATATTTGTCATCATTATGTAAGAAAACATTCTTTAGCTTTTTTGAAATATGGCAAATATTTTTGCCCCATTTACTATCAAGCTACATTTACTTTTTACCCTTTATTCAAGTTTCATTTTTGCCCCTTAATATGAAATAGGCCCCACTGGTAGCAATTAATCAGTCAAAGAATCATTAAGGGACCAAAATATAGACACACATCACTTCTTTACCCTGAGTGTTATTTTCAAAAAGTGAGCCGAATAATCTTTTGCATTTCCTCCCTTTTAGCTGCACTGGGCGATGTTTCACGCTTCTTCCGAAGTTTCACTGACATGGACGATGTAGACGAGTATCTGTCGATGAACGTGAGCTCAGCCCTGTGTTTGACAGCTGGGATCCTGCAGGCTTTTCCAGCTCATGAGGGTCTGCAGCGCAGTGTGGTGAACGTGAGCTCTCTGTGTGCCCTGCAGCCTATTCCTTCCTGGGTTCTTTATTGTACAGGGAAAGCAGCACGGGACATGATGTTCTGTGTGCTGGCCAAGGAAGAACCTGAGCTCAGGGTTCTCAGCTATGCTCCTGGTAAACTTGTAAACCTTAAACAGCATGTTGGAGATGCTGTCCCTTTGGCAGTCTTGATATTAAATAAGTTACAAATATACAAAACAATGATCCAACAAAAGTCACTAGAGCTATTTATTTATTTTTATTTGTGTATTTATGATGTTATTTATTTGATTGTTTTCTGTTTATTTCTATATTGTATGTTTAGTATTTAGATTTTTTTATTGTTTTTTTTCATGATTTATTCAAAATATCTTGCGCTTCCTAAACCCACTATTAGGACATCAAGCCTGAGTTTATACTGATTTCTTCATCACTTTTACATTTTTTTAGATCAATGTTTCCGAAACTCATAAAAACAAAACAAGTGTGTATAATAGTAGACAGGTATAATTTGGGTTAAATAACACAAATCTTTTTTTGACACTTGGTGACTAAAAAAGTATTGCTTTTATTGGAATTTATATGAACAAAATCAGACATCCTTTTTTATTAGAAAAATATTAAGTAACCTATTCTTAGTGCTAGGTACACATTTGAATAGCTTCTAGAATAACAAACGAAAGCATATATGGTGTATAGTAGAGGAAGTGGTAGCTCAGTGATTTTAGATGATGGACTGCTGATCAGAATGTCATGCGTTCAAATCCTTCTGGGCCTTTAAACAAGGCCCTTAATCCTTAACTGCTCAGTTTCATAAATGTGATCAAATTGCTCTGGATAAGAGCATCTACCAGATGCCATAAATATAAATATATACGGTTTATAACAGCTCAATTATTTCTGCAAGGTAATAATTTTTATTCTTTGGGTTCTGAATTTGTCATTCCTTTGGATCTACGGCAAAGATATTAGGCAAATAAATAACAAAAATATAAGGAATATATAACTATATACCTATACTGTCAAGTATATAATAATAAACTAATACACAATTACCAAAAATGAAGCAAATGAATATCTAATAATCCTATAAAACGAATGTTTTTGTGTAATAAAGAGGTCTGTTTTTTGTACATTTATATAAATTTATTAAACATCCAACATGCGTTTCCTTATGACTAGCAGTGCATTACATACCTGTATTTTTTCCTCAGGTCCTCTGGACACAGAAATGCAAGTCCATGCTCGAACCAACACAGCGGACGACAATGCCAGGAAGTCTATAATGGCACTGCACTGTGAAGGCCGCATCCTGACCTGTGAGGAGTCTGTAGGGAAGCTGATGAAGGTCCTGTTGGAGGATGACTATACCTCTGGAGCTCATCTAGACTTTTACGATTTGTAAACGCGTTCCTGTGAGATTTTAAAACTTGTGGAGAACGTATGGAGATGCTCTCTTTAAGGAGAGTTATAGGTATAGTTTTAGTTGGCATTATACACTAAAATCTTTCATCAGTCAACATTACATCAAAATAATTTTACCAATATTATTTTTATATCAGCTTTATAAATGCTAAAGAATTTTCATCTAGTTGTCAGCTAGATTTTTAGTAAACATTTACACACACTGTAAGTGTTCACTATCATACTTGCTACGCTATTCTTTGCTAGCTTACGCCCCTAATGCTAGCAAACCTAGCTTCTGGATTGAATCACAGTATGACATTCCACATGACATTTCTCACAACTTTATAACCTCTTTATCTGAGTAGAGCTGCTGTAAAGCTGCTTTGGGACAATGTCTATTGTTAAAAGCACTACACAAATAACACTAGATTGAATTGAATTGAATTAAATACAAAAATAATTAACCCATTTATTTAGCTAGCTTTCCAATTTTCAGTCTACTAGCCTGTGGATTCTAATCACATAACAGTTACTTTCAGGTTTTATTGTTTACTTGAAACAACATGGTAAACAGAAACATACATTATCTACCAATAAAACACTTAGCTAAATGTTAGCTGACGTACCACGCCAATTTGAAAATATTTGTTAAATTCCTAGGACCTAAATATAAATATACAGCAAATAACGTGAATTAGCTAGCAAAGTAGAAAGCTATAGCTGTTGTTCTGCAATATAAAGACGTGCCAATTTGTATTGGAACAAAAAGTACAACGTTCCACCTAAAATCTAGCCAATATTGTGGTGTCGGTGCATACATTTGTTAATATAATTCATGTAATCTGTAGCCAATATGTGTCTTGTGTAATTTGTAGTTGTACAGTTGTGATTTTGTGACGTGCAATATTCTTGTATGTAATAAAGGTGCCTTATTTCACTTGTGCTCTTATTTAATGCTACTTATTTCCAATGTTCTGTTTAATTCAGCAAATAGTATTTCATTCAACCTCAATTTAAAGGACAAGTAATTATCCTGGCTACAAATGTTCCCAACTCTCACACTGGGTATTTTTTTTGTCTCATTTGATCCAACACAGCCCACAATCTCTAAACACAACACATTCCACACTCTTGTTATAAACATTTCGCTATATGGGAAGATTATGGAAACGTCCATGACTATAGTGACGACCCTTTCCAAAAATCCAGCAGAGCCTGTCAGCTCTGAATAAATCACCTGCATAAAAAAGTATCTCTACTGTGTTGCAAAAAAAGCAATATGATGTGGTAATATTCATATATGAATGGAAAAAAAACAGAACAATTTGTATTTCTTTAGGTTGCCTCATTCATTTTTCACACGCTATTACACGTATTCTTTAGACTACAGGGTAAAAATGAAAGTGATTAGTCACTGGAAATAGTCAATGGAGGGTCAAATAAAAGTGTGTACTCACTTGAATACAGACATTTTGAGCAAATAGTCTTTCAGAAATGAAGAGTGCACATTTCAGGTAATTATCCAATAAGACATACAATGTTCACATTAAACATCAGAATGTGGGAAAATGTGATCTCAGTGGCTTTGAAAATGGCATGGTTTTTGTTTACAGAAGGCTGGTTTGAGTTTTTTGGAAAATGTTGGATCTCTGGGAGTTTTACAGACAACAGAGATTACATTGAATGGTACTGATAAAGGTGAGAAGGTTTGGGGTGAAACAGAGGTGTTTAATAGGGTTGAGGTCAGAGCTCTATAGCAGGTCACTCTAGATCTTCAACTCCAACCCATGTAAACCATATCTTCATGGAGCAGGATTTGTGCACATGGACATTGTCATGCTGGAATAGATGTAGGTCTCTGAGTAAAAGGGGAAATTTAATGCTATTACATTCAATGACACCCTGCACAATTGTGTGCCTTTAACTTCGAGGTAACAGTTTGGGGAAGAAGCACATATGGTTGGGAAAGTCAGGTTTCCCAATATATAACTTTTTATAATATTTAGAAAAGAGATGTTTTTATTTTATTGTTAATTTGAGAAAAATTGTTATTCACTACTATACAAGCATGTTTCAGCTACACATTATTCCACTTTTAGTAAATGTGTGTGTGTGTGTGTGTGTGTGTGTGTGTGTGTGTGTGTGTGTGTGTGTGTGTGTGTGTGTGTGTGTGTGTGCGTGTGTGTACATAAATAAATATAAAGGCTCTGGGCAGTGTAAAGTTGTGCAGAAGCTAGTGCAAGTACACTAAGAATAAAGGTTATGCATATAAATGCTGAAATTGTTGTGAAGGTGGTAGCTCAGTGGTTAAGGCACTGAATTGAAAGTTCACGAGTTAAAATCCCAGCACTACCAAGCTGCCACTCTTTGGCCCTTTGATCCTTCTTCTGGTCTGTTACACAAGTCAAGTCAAGTCAAGTCAAGAAGCTTTTATTGTCATTCAACCATGTATAGCTGATGCAGTACACAGTGAAATGAGACAACGTTCCTCCTGAACCCAGGTGCTACATAAAACAACATAAAACAACAGTAAACAACAGTCACAGAACAGAAGAACACAGGGCCAGGAACTAAGATCCTCGCCACATAAAGTGCATGTGTGCAACTGGTGCAAACAGTGCAAAGACATCACAAGACAGTGCGAGACAACACAGGACAGTGCAGGACAATACAAAATACACAAAATATAAAAATTAAAACAACAATAGCTCCGCCAGTAAAACCTGTCGTAACAAAATAAGGTGCACAGTAGCAGAAAAATGTAAACAGAGAAATGTAAACAATTGTGCAATTCTACAATAGCAGCAATCAAAAATAAAGTGATCAGTGACCAAAGGATTTGGACAGAATATTGTGCAAAGAGAGCAAGTCCTGGAAGATCAGCAACAAACAACAAACGGCATGTAAACATTATTGCGACAATGAAAGGTGTAAATGGTGTTGAAATAAAAGCTAACACTGTCCTTAAAAAACAAATATCACAATGAAGTTGAATAAATAATTAAACAGTAATAAAAGGTGGAAGTCTGTTGAGTTGCAGGTTGTTTTGAGGGTCTCACAGCAGTCATACCATGTCATCCATCTCTCCTGTGACAGGCAGACGCAGCTGCTGGATAAAAATACTCTCAGAGCCTTACTTCTCCCAAACAAGGGGAGGACATACACTCACACTCTCACACACACATAGGTACATACACACTCCTGCAACCTCTGCAGTGAGTCCATACACATCAGGACAACACCTCCAGCTCCCCCTTCATGGTGTACGTGGTTCAGCTCTGAGAGAGAGAGAGAGAGAGAGAGAGAGAGAGAGAGAGAGAGAGAGAGAGAGAGAGAGAGAGAGAGAAAGAGAAAGAGGGGTGAGTCTATTTTTGGGAATGTGCTGAGTAGTGGATGGATAGGTAAAGTTTCAGGGAAAGTCAGTGTGCACTGTGTGTGTGTGTGTGTGTGTGTGTGTGTGTGTGTGTGTGTGTGTGTGTGTGTGTGTGTGTGTGTGTGTGTGTGTGTGCAGCTCCTCTCTCGGCAGCAGCAGCAGCCACCACCTTTCTCTTTCTGCTCAACGACCCTTCAAAAAATGGATGGCGTCGAGGTGTTCCAGGCCGGAGAGAAAGGCCGCGGCCTCCGGACCACCAAGCAGATGAAGACTGGTGAAGTGGTGTTCACAGAGTCTAGCTATGCAGCTGTGGTCTTTGACAGGTAGGATCAGTGTCTTGGGTTGTGTGCTACTTAAAGTTAGTAACAAAAGGTAATTTTTTAATGTGTAGCAATTACAAATATACCTACAAAATAATTCCAGTGGAGAAGCAGGTAGTATAGACACAAGCTATTTGTACTTATAGGTTCATATTTATTCTGTCACAATTCATAAAAAAGCAACCAAGAAATTCCAATCACATTTGTTTGTTCAGTTATGTTCAAATCGGTCCTCAAGAAATTAGGCCATGAAGTAAATACTCCAGCCCCAACACTAAAATCAAAGCTGCATATGAATTTTCTTTAAGAACAGCAAAAATAACAAAACTGACATTCTTATTCAATGAAATGATTCTGTTCTGGAAAAAAAAAAATTATTACACACGGATATTCTGAATGATTTAGGCACTTTCCCTAAATAAAGAAAAAAGTATCTGATCATTCTCATTTTGAATAATTAATTAACGAAGTATTTGACCTAACTAGAATTTTTTCTAAAATGTATCAATTATAGTATTTTGATTCTAAAAAAAAAATTAAAAAAAAACTTTAAGGAAACAGTTGTTAAATAATGTTAAGGGTTTTGTATAATACAAAACTTAACTTATATTTGCCTTTATTAAGGACCTTTTTCCTTTATATATTATATTTAATAAAAAGGTAGCAAGGAATTCATTCATGGTCCCTGATACATGATATCTTTAAACCCTGTGACTTTGTAAATAGCACTTACTGAGGTCTCAAGATTGACTTTTATGCTAACTTAATAACTTCCCTACACATTTTGTTTAAATTTATTTTAACATAATTGACACAGTTATGAATGTGAAAGAGCAGAATACAGAATGGTAATGGGCTAATTAGCAATGAAAAGATAATGAGCTAATGATACAACAGGCACCGTGCTGCTAATAAAAACAAATTTAGCGCAGTGAAGCGATAAAGGTCACTGCTGTGAGCTTTCAAAACACATTTTTGATACTCTAACAACTCTTATGGGTAGGTTTAGATTAGATTAGATTAGTTTAAATTAGAACTTGGAGCAGATCTATTAAAAGAGTTGTGCAGCTTGGGTCTCAGGAGACCGTTCTGACAAGCAATATGACAATACTACAGATATTTTCAAATAGGATTAAAGACTAATTGTGTGAAGTAAAAAGTAATTGATTGTACAAGGCTAATGTTTCATGTCAGTCAGGTTCAGTTAAGCATCATTGTTTAGATTCTAATTGAACCAGTAAGTTGAAAGAAATTATTATAAGTAGATATAAAATGTAGCTAGGTATGAACTAGCTATATATAAAATTTAGGTAGAAACAAATTAGCTAAATATAAAAACTAGCTAGATGTGAATTGTAGCTAGGTATGAACTAGCTAGATTTTTTAATATTTCTAGATACCAGTAAGCTATATAGGAATTTTACCTAGATAAAAATTAGCAAACTAGAAATTCATCTAGATACATCTTAGCTAGATACAGAAAACTAAGAAACTTAGCTAGCTAAAAAATCTTGCTAGTCAGCTTACTTAAGTTGTTGCTGTTGTAGTTTAAAAATTCCTACATAGTCAGCTACATACAAGGTAATATGTGGCACATTTAGCAAGTTAGTTAATGCTTTTATGTTTTAATCCACAGATTCCAGCAAAATTGTCACTTTCTCTGCTTTCCAATTTATTTACCAAGATCAAAATGTATCATGAAATTTTTTTAAAAGAACGTTTAGATGTATGGATAGGATACCTGCATGTACATATAAGCTTATACAATATATAGAATTCAATGGTAATATTAATAAAATATTTTGGAGATGAATAAAGAAAAAAGAAATGGTAATTTTTTCGTAGGTTTTAGCTAGTGTTTGATAACTGTCAGGGTTGGGCAAAGATACATCAAGATGTATTTTAGAATAAAATAACAAATACCTTAAATTTAAGTGTATCAAAATAAACTACAAAATACAGCAGCCACACCATGTATAAAAATAAACTACTGTATTTTTGTATTTTTAAAATACTAAAAATACTTTTACAATGAAGCATGAAATTTCTTTGCAAACCTTCCATCAATTGGCCTATTTGATCTGTTCCTTTACCATTAGACTTAATTTAGTTGATTAAGTAAACAATGTTTGATAGCAACCGCTTTTCTCTGGCCGAGTCATGCAATAAATCTCACATATGCAACCAGTTAACAGATCAAATATTTACATACAATATCCCTGTGATCTCCCAGATGAAAATTAGTTTTAAAGTAATCAACAGTTTAATGTTTTACAGTTTTGCAAATGACTCATAATTGTATCCTAATTTAGTTACTTGGTGTTTGGCACCCGTATTCATAGAAACTAGTTTTAAACTAATTAATCATTTGATTGTTATATAATATATATTAATAACATAATATATTATAATTAATATAATATAATAATTAAATAATATAATAATTAATAATAATAATTATGTGTCCAGCATGTAATGGTATGCAAAATCATGATCCTCCTAAACAGCTACTTCAATTAGGGTACAGTATTTAGCAATCAAATATTTATTTATCAATCATTGCACACCTATTTAAAAAGTGGCAGCCTTCAAGGTTCTTACCTTTATCACCTTCTTCCATATGGATCAAGCTGATCTCAACAAGTCTGGGCAAACTACTGAGTAGGCACCAATCAGAGGCCACATTTTTATGATGTCATCATGTAGACTTTTTTTTTACAAAGTATTTGACAGTATTTTAAATATACAAATATACAAAACACTTAAGTATTTTGACACAAAATATGAAGACATTTTCATCAACCCTGTCATGACAAAATTCAATTTTATATTTGAAATCCGTTTTTGAAATACATGCAATGTATAATAAATCCTGTCCACCTCTGGCAACAGTTGCCTGTAAATGAAACAATTTTACAAAATAACTGCACTGCTGTATAGTTTACAGTTAAATAAACTGTATAAACTGTAAAACAGTAAATTTTGTATACAAGCACTGTATATAACTGTACTGATAAGAATTGGGCGGCTTAAATGGACTTTAAATGCGTGATACAACTGGAGAATATCAGTACATAGTAAACTGCTGTCACTGGGATTTTCTAGCTGCTGTGCAAACGAGTAACACAAGTCACATGATTCTTATCCTATGACTTTTGATGCCAATGTACTTCAGGACTATTTCTAGTTCTGATATTCATTTGTCAGATGACTGATCTAATTTACATCTTGGATTTATAATTTTAGATTTAGTGTCTTTTGTATTAATGCCAATTTCTATTAACTCGCATTTATACTGTATGTAACGGTCAAATTCTAAACTAAGCCCTGCCCTGAGATTTTAGCTTTACATGTACTGTAGAAGGTTCTTCAGCAGCAAAAGGATGAAGCAGGCTTCACTCTCATGTGACTGGATCACTGTTTCACCTCCATAAAAAGTAAGAATAGTCTGCATAGTTGTCAGGTTATGCATGTCAGAAGCTAACACGCAGAAATTTCCACTTATAGACTTTGTAAACAGAAACACTGCTTTCCATTATTGCTGGACTGAATGGTAACAGGGCACTGTGTAAAGACACAGAAAGAGTGACGGATAAAAAATTGGCATCACATAAAACATTTGATAATTGCCATTTTTCAAGATTGTAGTTGTAATCTTGGAACCGTTGTTATATAAAGCATCATGACAGTCGTGTACAGCCCATGATGCCCATAGATCCAAGATAAAAACAAAATATCTGAGTTCAGATTTTATATCACTCATACAAAACACTCATAAAAACAAAATATCTGGGTTTAGATTTTATGTCACTCATACTGAGATAAGAGTTCAATATTGCCCTTATAAAGGGTCCAAGCAAACTGCCGATGTCTTCCAATCTGGTGCACAGGATATTTGTTTTTGTATTTATATTTGAGGTAGCTGAGATCCAAATCGTTTGCCGGTAACCATGGGTTGCCATGTAAATATTGGAAAGCCACGATGACAAGCGGCTTATTTAATAAAGCCTGACAGGTGTATACAGATGAATTCTGAGGAAGTAGAAAAAAAACAGGCCCTGTAAGGTCATTTTAGGATAAATATATCTTTAAAATTTAAACACGTTCAATAAAAACCTTTTACTTTTTGCAGTCGGCATGTGCAATACCACTTATTTATTTGTTTATTTTTATTTTTTTACCACCAATTTTTATTTATTTTAAATTTTTCTGTGTATTTACTTTTTTTTTTTTTTTTTTTTTTCACCTAAAATGTGCAACACCACTTTTCTTTTAATCTTATTTTATTACTTTTTTTATTTGATTTATTTTTCATAAAAATGTGCAACTGGAAACGTCTGTCACCAAAACAAATTCCTTGTAAGTGAAAACATACTCGGCAATAAAGCTCTTTCTGATATTGCCGTATACTGTATGTACATAATACATAGACACCTCTTCCGTATTTAAAGAAAAAATCATGAAAAATAAGTAAGGATTTTGCACCTGAATATAATTGAAGATAAGCATTTTGGGATTTTGGTCATTTACATGTTGGATGCCTTTTACCAATGAACCGTGAAACTAAAGCTAGCAAACAGCTACAGTATATCATGTTTCTCTAGCATGACAATACAAATTGCCTTGCATTTTAATAACTAGCTGCACCATAAAATAAACATTGTAGGTAAAAACAAATAGTTGTCAGGCTTCATTATTTCCTCATATTTTTTTTCATTCACTATATTTATTGAGGTATTGATGGTGCATGTATATGTACAAACAGATAGCATGTATATGACAAACAGATTCTCCTATCAGATTTTATTTGTCAAATGTTTAAGTTAAACTTTGTTTGGGAAAGTACATAAAAGCTTGAAGCTATCTAAAGCAAAAAAAAATAAATAAATCAATTTAGGCATGCGATCATTCCAACCAGTATGAAAATTCCACTGTGTACAAGGCAAGCTCTATAAAAACATGGTTTGCCAAGTTTGAATTGGAAGAGCTTTAATGAGTGAACTGAGCACTGATATGAACCCCACTAAATACCTTTGGAATGATCTGTAACACCAAGTGAACCCAATGTCAGTAGGTGTTCCAGTTCATCCCAAAGGAACCAATGAACATCACCAAAACTCTTGTGGCTGAATGGACTCAAATTTCAAAAAGTGTGCTGGAAAGCCTTTCCAAAAGAGTGAAACTTATTACAACATGAGTATGATGGTCAAATGTTTCCATACTTATAACTGTATAGTGTATAAGAGAGTCTGTTTTAAAATAGTTTGAACGTACTATGGTAGTAAAACCAATACTTAAATATTCTCTCTCTTTGGTCTGCAGTATCTTCATGCACGTGTGTCACAGCTGCTTCCGCAGACAGGTTAATCCACACCGTTGTGCCCAGTGCAAGTTTGCCCACTACTGTGACCGCACATGTCAGAGAGCTGCCTGGGAAGAGCATAAGCATGAGTGTGCTGCCATCAGACAAAAAGGCAAGGCACCCAATGAGAATGTGCGGTGAGTAAAGGATTTAAACTGTGATATAAGAGACCAACATAGTATCCATCAATCCATCTAGCCATCTTTCTATCCATCCACCCGAGACCAAACATCGTCTCATAATATCGGATTCATCCAAATTGGCATGTTTCCATTGTTTAATGGGAAGAACAGGATTTAAAAAGAAGCTCTGGTGTATAAGTCTAAGAGCTCACATATGACATTTGCTGCTTGAGGTCTGCTTAAGGTCCGTCATGTTATGTCAAGATTTTCAGTGTTCAATGCTACACTGCCAACGTTAACATTAAAGATTCTAAACATTTTTGAATGTGACTTTCACCTCAGAAATCACCACAGTTAGCTTATATTAGCTATCTTGCACATTTTAGCAATTCATAAATATGATTTTACATCAGAAATCCTGTCCACTCACATGTAAATTAGCTTTCCAGAATTAGCAATGAACATTCAGTGAACAATTAGCTCATTAACATTTATAGTTATGAGTTAAAAATCCTCTCAGGTTAGTCTGTTGGCAAACTTTGTAGCATATGCTTTTTACCAAGATTACGACAATTTTGAATATGATAATTTAAAAATCCTATCCGAATATTTTTGCAGAAATACTGCCAAGTTGGCTCGTGTTAGCTAACATCCCAGGATTAACAGGAAGGGTTATGAATGCTGAATGAAAATAACTTTTAAGGAATAAATTATGAACATTTATTTCTTCAGAAATCCTTTCACTTTTAGTGAATCTATGTGCCTTATATTGGCAGTAAAGATTATACACATGAAACATTCCTGTCAGATTAGCTCATGGTAGCTAAAATTCCAGCACTAGGAGCTAGAAGTAGTAGTAGTAGTAGTATAAGATTCAGAACATTGATGATGAATTATTATTATAATTTTTTTGCAAAGCCTGTAGTATTAACATAACTTTAGTATCTGGTCATCTTTATGACTGAAAAACCTGCTCAAAAATCTAGTCAGGCTGTAATAATTGTTAGCTAGCATCCTAACATAAGAAGAAAACATTAAAACTCTCAGAAATCAGATTTTTGTTACTAGCTTATATTAGATATCACTATTATGCTTTGTATAAACTATGTTACACAACACACTAAAAGTACTTAGAATTTAACTATGGTTGTGTTTTCCTTTCAGTCTGGTGGCGCGAGCTCTGTGGCGCACACAGAAGCACAAAGGAAAACTCTTTGACACACAGCTAACAACTCTGGACCTCTTGGAGGACCACGTCTCTTCAATGTCCCCAGAGGACCTTGAGCAGCTCAAAAAGGATGTTGACAACTTCCAGGACTACTGGAAAGGAAACAAAAAGCAGTATAGCACAGACTACGTCTCACATATCTTCGGTGTGGTATGCACGCCTTCACTGTTCATTTGTAACGTACAGTAATACACAACAGAATAAACTGAAAAGCCGATGCAAGGCTACACCTACACATCTGTAGCACTCTCTGTATCTCTATATTTCATTTTTAGATCAACTGCAATGCCTTCACTATGAGTGACCAGCGTGGAATCCAGGCAGTCGGTGTGGGCCTTTTTCCTAACCTCTGTTTGGTCAACCATGACTGCTGGCCCAACTGTACTGTCATCCTCAATCATGGCAGGTGAGGCGTGACAAGAGTTCAGTAGTTTAAAAGAAAGAATTTAATTTCATAACAGTGTATAAAAAATATAACAGGTATTCTGAATGAAATTTTTTTTTTTGTTTAGTATATTAAGGTCTATTGGTCTCCAACATGGTAGTTCAGTTACTCGCCAAGTGAATTCTTTAAATACCTTGAATTTTTTATCATTGATTTTTAAAGTAATTTTTTCATAATAGTTACAAAAATGAGAAAGGGAACGTTTTAACATTACACACAATGTAATCAATTTAAATGTTTTAAAAAATTATATGATTAGAATTGATTTCTATTAAATTAATTGTTATTCAATGTATATTAAAATAATGCATTATATACATAATATCACGGTCTAGCAATTGATTTTAAATCGTGTTGCTCTGTAGTCGTCTGTGAACTGGCCTCTTACCTTCTCTTCCAGTCAGACAGCTCTGGACTCAGCATTGCACTCTCAGAGGAGGTAGGCTCGTGGAGTGTAACTGAATTTGAAATGTTTGACTGAATGAACTTACCGCATCCCTTTCCATATCATCTCTATAAATCTCAGGTTCATTCAGTTACTCAATGTGACAGTTTAAAAAGATCTGTATGTGGCTTGTTTTTGATACGATGTTAATATTAATAACTAGTGTGCAGTTAAATGATTGTTTATACTAATGAGAGCGTATACGAACTTTCACTTTAGGATTAGATGCATTTTTATGTTTTAGATGCATTGCAATAGACTTCTTTTGTTTGTTTTTTTGTTTTTTTACAGATATGTGTCTACATTAATTGAATTGTATAATATGGAGGCATTCATGATTATTTTATGCATCTTGTGTTTAAGATCAGTTTCCTGAAGAAAGCATGCAAAACCTTCAAGTGTATCCACTCTTAAAATAATATTCTTCTGTGATGTGCTTAATCTTTTCTTCTGACCATGCTGTCGTTCTTTCCTGACGGTAGGATTGAGCTGCGCGCCTTAGAAAATATCCCAGAAGGCGTTGAGCTTACAGTCAGCTATGTGGATTTCTTAAACTTATCCAAGGATCGTCAGAAGCTGCTCAAAAAGCAGTATTATTTTGACTGCAAGTGCGAACACTGCAGTGGTGGCATCAAGGATGAACTCATGATGGCGGTTAAAGAGACCGATGGCAAAAAGGTGGGCTTATTGACTAACATTTAACATATTAATAACATGTTAAAATTTCTATAGTAACACCTCATTTACAGGACTTGTATGCATAGCAAGCGCTCTTCAAAATCCTAGTCTAATTATAAATATAATTTTTTTTCTGTGTATGTAGAGAGCTTTCTGGCTCAGGGAGAAAAGAATAGGAGAGAGGCAATAGTTCAACCCAAAACGTGTTTCAATGTACCACAGAGTTTCATTTAACTTTTCAATGATTTTGTTCCTGAACACACCTATGCACACAGCTCCTTGTTACCAGCTCTCCCGTTCTCTAGGCTTTCTTTCTGACAGAGAACATTTGTTAGTGGAAAGCCACCATCAGGTGTGTGCGCCTTACCCCTCAGTTTCCTCCAGCTCCACCCTCCATTCACAAACCGGTGCTTGACCACACTCCCACAGCCACAGTGTGGTTATTTAACAAAGCAAATGCATAATCATTGGTACAATAACACTTTCTGAACGGACATGTTTTGTTAACATTAATGGAAGGAGTTTTTGGCAGTTTTAGCAGTCATGGGTCAATGAATGTGTACAGCTACTACATTATATTGTAAATCAATATGATATAAGAAATAAATCAAAATTCTGAGTAGTATACTCTGTTGTTTTACATTCCCACATCACATTGGTCTAATATATCAAAAGCTCAAAATCTGCTCATGTTTATATTCAGAATTTTATTTTATTTTTTTAAGTTGTCATATTTATTTATTTTTTGCTTAATACCCTGCATTTAAAAACTAATTAAGAATTATCAATGGTTATTTGGTTAAGAACAAGACCATGAACATTTTAAAGTGTTGACTATGATGATGCATGGGATGTGATTTCATGTCATTTTCTATGCTGAATCCTCAGCCTTCAGCGGAGCTGGTGAAAGAGGTCATGGACTTTAGTGTGGAGGCCTTGGCCAAAATTGAACAAGCTCGCATTGAGGGAAACTTTCATGAGGTAATATCAAAGATTATTAACTATATTATGTTCCATACATACAATATACAACACTGTTCATATAGCAGTGCCTGGTATAAATCAAATAAAAAATTAGGCATGAATTGTAGATAAGGCACACTATAATAAAGAGGGGTTTCATATATATATATATATATATATGTATATATATATATATATATATATATATATATATATATATATATATATATATATATATATAGTGGCTTTTAAAAGGCAAATAAACGAATAGTGTCATATCAGTAGACATCTGATGTAACAGAATCCATGGCTGAAAGCCAAGGGATCAAAATTGTCTGCGCTCTCTATTTGGGAGCTGTGCTTGAATCTCTTTCCCCCTGTCAATCAAAGCAGTACTAGCTATGTATGGGTGTCTATGAGCTCATGTATGCAGAAGAGGGTAAATAGTATTCAGGGTGTGTTACTCAAATATGTGACTCAGCTCAGCATGAGAAGTAACTTAAAAAGATGTAGCCAGCTGGCTTTATCCATCTCTGAGCAAGCACTTGAGTTAGCCTTTACCATCCTTGGTTTGTAGGGAGAACTGGGAATTGATTGGAATGTTTCAAGCAAAACTGGGGAGCCGCTACTACTAATAGCCTACAGTTTAGTTTGTAATAATTCCAGTCCTATTTAAATAACAGACATATGCCATGCTAGAGTATTTATTATTATTATTATTATTTATATTTTATATTTATTTCCTATTTTTATCCTTGGAAAGCGCTTTGAGATGTAACTTTTAAAGGCACTATATAAAATAAGGATGATAACAATAATAATATAAAATAATAATAATAATAATAATAATTATTATTAATAATTTTATTATGTGACACATACATTATTTATTCTTTGTTTTTTACAGGTTGTTAAAATCTGCCGTGAGTGCTTGAAAAAGCAGGAACCAGTGCTGGCTGAGACGAACCTCTACCTGCTGCGTGTGTTTAAGGTGATCAGTGAGGTTCTCTCATATCAGCAGTCCTTCCAGGAGGCTGCAGAATTTGCACGCAGGATGGTGGAAGGCTACAGGTAAATATGCGTGTTCTAATAACGGACTATATCTCACACCCCCCTTAATAACCTTTCACGTTTATATCTTTGTTTCCTTGCCATCTATTAGGAAGCTCTATCACTCAAACAATGCTCAGCTTGGTATGGCCACTATGAGGGCCGGTGTGACACACTGGCATGCAGGACTGATCGAAGCTGCACATGGCCTGATCTGTAAATCCTATGCAATCCTCATTGTTACACACGGACCCCATCACACAATTACTAAAGACTTGGAGGTAATACACTGATGAGGTGATACACACATACAGCAATTATGGTGGTTTTGTTGTAATACTGATTACATACACTTTATACACTATATGAAAACCGGACATTGAATCCAACACCCTAGAAGATTGTAAAGAGTGTATTTCATGTATACACTCATTTTTCATGTTTATGTCTTTCCCCCCCAGGCTATGCGCTCACAGACTGAGATGGAGCTGCGCATGTTTAAGGAGAATGAACACGTCTACCACAGCATGCTTGAGGCGGCTTTCAGCAACAAACCCATGACTGCTAGACTGCTCAAGAGCAATTAGGTCTTAAAACACAGTGTAACTCATTTGATGACACCTATCAAGTATCGAGTATCCGAATTAAATGGCGGATTTTCCCTGAACCCTTCAGAAGTACTAATAAATAACTAATAACACTATGAGCAGTGTTAATGGCAATGGCAATGTTGAGGTTCGATTTAAAGAAAAATGCCCACTTGGTTGTATATCCCTGGATGTATCTCTGATGTGGAAAAAGTTTGTGTAAATAAACCTTGCAAAGACATGGAAATTGGCCAATACATTTTTGAATAAGGTGTTCTGGTTTCTTGACATACACTACTATACAGTACATTGTACAACATTCACTATTATTCTGATGTCCAGCAAAGTTTTTTCCCTCGCTACTGTCATCTCTGGCTTTCTTACTAGGGACTTGAATCCAAACCTGGATTCTGCAAAGCTTTTGCTTGTGACAGTGGGTATTTCAACTGTAAATTCAGTAATTTGGTTTGTACAAGAAACTGTTGAACTTCGAAGTACTGGGGAAGGTTGTGAGTTCAAATCCCATTACCAAGGTACCATTTGTTAGGCACTTGAGCAAAGCTCTTAACCTTTAACTGTTCCAATATATACATGAGACATTTGCAATAAATGCAAATGTAAATGAATTAACATTGATTAATGATAAATGAATACAGAGCCTATTTCTTTTCAATTTCTAGCTAAATTGCAGGAATCTACCAGCACTGGAAATTAGAATATATCTAATCACTGCATTTACATCACAGCAAATCATGGGATCATAAACAATACTAAAATATGCTATTGAATTACTCTCTAATCCAGATTAGTAAAAGATTAAACGTCTATGTCAAATAAATGAAGGAATAGGTTCAAAGGTCAACCTGCTACATCAACAAACAATACAAATCATAAAAAAACATTTACATGATTACATACTACATTTTACATCTTTCTTTGGATGATAGTATTAATTATATATACATACAGTGTATATATATATATATATATATATATATATATATATATATATATATATATATATATATATATATATACATACAGTGAGTACGGAAAGTATTCAGACCCCCTTAAATTTTTCACTCTTTGTTATATTGCAGCCAGTTGCTAAAATCATTTAAGTTCATTCTTCTTCCTCATGAATGTACACACAGCTTCCCATATTGACAGAAAAACACAGAATTGTTGACATTGTTGCAGATTTATTAAAAAAGAAAAACTGAAATATCACATGGTCCTAAGTATTCAGACCCTTTGCTGTGACACTCATATATTTAACTCAGGTGCTTTCCATTTCTTCTGATCATCCTTGAGACGGTTCTACACCTTCATTTGAGTCCAGCTGTGTTTGATTATACTGATTGGACTTGATTAGGAAAGCCACACACCTGTCTATATAAGACCTTCCAGATCACAATGCATGTCAGAGCAAATGAGAATCATGAGGTCAAAGGAACTGTCTGATAAGCTCAGAGACAGAATTGTGGCAAGGCACAGATCTGGCCAAGGTTACAAAAAGATTTCTGCTGCACTTAAGGTTCCTAAGAGCACAGTGGTCTCCATAATCCTCAAATGGAAGACGTTTGGGATGACCAGAACCCTTCCTAGAGCTGGCCGTCCGGCCAAACTGAGCTATCAGGGAGAAGAGCCTTGGTGAGAGAGGTAAAGAAGAAGATCACTGTGGCTGAGCTCCAGAGATGCAGTCAGGAGATGGGAGAAAGTTGTAGAAAGTCAACCATCACTGCAGCCCTCCACCAGTCGGGGCTTTATGGCAGAGTGGCCCGACGGAAGCCTCTCCTCAGTGTAAGACACATGAAAGCCCGCATGGAGTTTGCTAAAAAACACCTGAAGGACTCCAAGATAGTGAGAAATAAGATTCTCTGCTCTGATGAGACCAAAATAGAACTTTTTGGCCTTAATTCTAAGCGGTATGTGTGGAGAAAACCAGGCACTGCTCATCACCTGTCCAATACAGTCCCAACAGTGAAGCATGGTGGTGGCAGCATCATGCTGTGGGGGTGTTTTTCAGGTGCAGGGACAGGACGACTGGTTGCAATCGAGGGAAAAATGAATGCGGCCAAGTACAGGGATATCCTGGACAAAAACCTTCTCCAGAGTGCTCTGGACCTCAGACTGGGCCGAAGGTTTACCTTCCAACAAGACAATGACCCTAAGCACACAGCTAAAATAACGAAGGAGTGGCTTCACAACAACTCCGTGACTGTTCTTGAATGGCCCAGCCAGAGCAATGACTTAAACCCAATTGAGCATCTCTGGAGAGACCTAAAAATGGCTGTCCACCAACGTTTACCATCCAACCTGACAGAACTGGAGAGGACCTGCAAGGAGGAATGGCAGAGGATCCCCAAATCCAGGTGTGAAAGACTTGTTGCATCTTTCCCAAAAAGACTCCTGGCTGTATTAGATCAAAAGGGGGCTTCTACTAAATACTGAGCAAAGGGTCTGAATACTTAGAACCATGTGATATTTCAGTTTTTCTTTTTTAATAAATCTGCAACAATGTCAACAATTCTGTGTTTTTCTGTCAGTATGGGGTGCTATGTGTACATTCATGAGGAAGAAGAATGAACCTAAATGATTTTAGCAAATGGCTGCAATATAACAGAGTGAAAAATTTAAGGGGGTCTGAATACTTTCCATACCCACTGTATATATATATATATATATATATATATATATATATATATATATATATATATATATATATATATATATATATATATATATATATATAATATTACAATTAACCCTAAAAATATAAAGTCATTGCACAGTGAGTAGAATCTCCACTTCACAATTCTGGGTTCAGGTTCCCAGTGTTTGTGTGGGTTTCCTCTGGGTTCTTTGCTTTTTCTACTACTGTACCTACAAAAAAAAAAAAACATGCTGGTAGGTAGACAGGCTACTGGAACTTGCCCACTCACTGTTAAAAGGCGCATGGTGTTCCTGATCCCAATAATAATAATAATAATAATAATAATAATAATAATAATAATAATAATAATAATAATAATAATAATCTCTACTTTTACTTCAAAACTCTACTTTAACTCAATGACATGGCTTGTGACTTTTGTCCACCACTGCTATTTTTTACTTCCAGACCTTCTAAAGTTACTGCTCTTCTCACTCTTGCCAGCAGGGTGCACAGTATCTACAGAATGTGAAGATCTACTCCTGACACTCTGATCTTTGCTCTGGTGTTACACTTTACTTTGTCCCCCTTTATGCCTGCTTCATGTACAAGTGCATACTCTAATGTTAAACAGTGTGCCTAAAAAACAGTAAACTACAGTTTGACATTGCTGTTTTGGGGATAGCTGCAGTCCCTGAGGTGCTTCTGTAACATTGCAGTAAGTATGTAGATCAATCTAGGCTTTCTGATTTCAAAACT
The DNA here is from genome assembly GCF_946808225.1 of Silurus aristotelis. Taxonomy (NCBI): domain Eukaryota; kingdom Metazoa; phylum Chordata; class Actinopteri; order Siluriformes; family Siluridae; genus Silurus; species Silurus aristotelis. Next base: position 5,169,977 of record NC_139599.1, read on the forward strand.
TTTATTATAAATCAGTGACATTTGACAAAAATAGTGTGATATATATATATATATATATATATATATATATATATATATATATATATATATATATATATATATATATATATATATATATATATATATATACAGTGGGTACGGAAAGTTTTCAGACCCCCTTAAATTTTTCACTTTTTGTTATATTGCAGCCATTTGCTAAAATCATTTAAGTTCATTTTTTTTCCTCATGAATGTACACACAGCTCCCCATACTGACAGAAAAACACAGAATTGTTGACCTTTTTGCAGATTTATTAAAAAAGAAAAACTGAAATATCACATGGTCCTAAGTATTCAGACCCTTTGCTGTGACACTCAAATATTTAACTCAGGTGCTCTCCATTTCTTCTGATCATCCTTGAGATGGTTCTACACCTTCATTTGAGTCCAGAAATTTTTGATTATACTGATTGGACTTGATTAGGAAAGCCACACACCTGTTTATATAAGACCTTACAGATCACAATGCATGTCAGAGCAAATGAGAATCATGAGGTCAAAGGAACTGCCTGAAGAGCTCAGAGACAGAATTGTGGCAAGGCACAGATCTGGCCAAGGTTCCAAAATTTTTTTTGCTGCACTTAAGGTTCCTAAGAGCACAGTGGCCTCCATAATCCTCAAATGGAAGACGTTTGGGACGACCAGAACCCTTCCTAGAGCTGGCCAACTGGCCAAACTGAGCTATCGGGGGAGAAGAGCCTTGGTGAGAGAGGTAAAGAAGAACCCAAAGATCACTATGGCTGAGCTCCAGAGATGCAGTCGGGAGATGGGAGAAAGTTGTAGAAAGTCAACCATCACTGCAGCCCTCCACAAGTCGGGGCTTTATGGCAGAGTGGCCCGACGGAAGCCTCTCCTCAGTGCAGGACACATGAAAAACCCGCATAGAGTTCTCCAAGATGGTGAGAAATAAGATTCTCTGGTCTGATGAGACCAAGATAGAACTTTTTGGCCTTAATTCTAAGCGGTATGTGTGGAGAAAACCAGGCACTGCTCATCACCTGTCCAGTACAGTCTCAACAATGAAGCATGGTGGTGGCAGCATCATGCTGTGGGGGTGTTTTTCAGCTGCAGGGACAGGACGACTGGTTGCAATCAAGGGAAAGATGAATGCGGCCAAGCACAGGGATATCCTGGACGAAAACCTTCTCCAGAGTGCTTTGGACCTCAGACTGGGCTGAAGGTTTACCTTCCAACAAGACAATGACCCTAAGCACACAGCTAAAATAACGAAGGAGTGGCTTCACAACAACTCCGTGACTGTTCTTGAATGGCCCAGCCAGAGCAATGACTTAAACCCAATTGAGCATCTCTGGAGAGACCTAAAAATAGCTGTCATCCAACGTTTACCGTCCAACTTGACAGAACTGGAGAGGATCTGCAAGGAGGAATGGCAGAGGATCCCTGAATCCAGGTGTGAAAAACTTGTGGCAGCCTTCCCAAAAAGACTCATGGCTGTATTAGATCAAAAGGGTGCTTCTACTAAATACTGAGCAAAGGGTCTGAATACTTAGGACCATGTGATATTTTAGTTTTTCTTTTTTAATAAATCTGCAACAGTGTCAACAATTCTGTGTTTTTCTGTCAATATAGGGTGCTATGTGTACATTAATGAGGAAAAGAAATGAACTTAAATGATTTTAGCAAATGGCTGCAAAATAAAAAAGAGTGAAAAATTTAAGGGGGTCTGTACCCACTGTATATATATATATATATATATATATATATATATATATATATATATATATATATATATATATATATATATATATATATATATATATATATTGTCACAATTTGACAAATCCCAATCTATTAGTCTTATATTTTTTTTCTATGCTTCTCATCTACAATTGACTGTAGTATCCAGATTTTTGACAAAATTCAATTGCCGTAGATTCGAATGCCAAATTGGTGCCCCCTTCGATGAAACACAAAGAAAAACTTTTGCGTAAAAGCCGTTAGATCTCTTCATATTGCAATATTTGTGATGTGTATAGTGATCCCAGTGCTTATGTGTTGCTCAGAGTTGGGTTTTTTTTATTCTGTACAATATTGTTCAATATGATTCAAGATTTGTATTTGTCACAAACATATTATAGTTATTTGCAGAATACAACTTGCAGCGAAATGAAAACACCATCGACCTCTCAGAAATTGTGCATTAAGTAAAAGGTCTAAGTATAAAAAAAAAAGAAGTAGGAGAAGATTTGAGAAGATATGAGGAGATATGAGAATATTTACATAAAAATTAGAATTAGCATCAAAAATCGAAAGAAGGTTCCAGTTCCAAAGTTTTTTAGAGTTTGGAATGCAATGTAGCCATATGACAAAGATGCACTATGGAGATGTCATATTTTTTGTAGACAGATGAACGATAGCAATGTGTATGACAATTCAACATCTTGCCAATAAAAGCCATTTTCAATTTAAATACCGTTTAAATATGTATTTTATTAGAAATTTTCTTTTTTGGAACAGGCTTTTTAAAAAAAAATAGCATGTGGTATTTTTCAGGCTGTCAGATCCAAACGAGATGCAGTACTGCAGCACCCGTGGAGAGGTTCACGGTTGGGATTTTCAGGATGTTCTCTTCTCAGGCTATGCTCCTGATGGGGGTATGTTCATGCCTGAGACGATTCCCTTGATCTCCCCTGCCACTCTCCGATCTTGGTACTCTCTGTCCTACCAGCAGCTCGTGTCAGAAGTGTGTTCGCTCTTTATCCCTGAGCAGCTCATCCCAAAACATGACTTGGAAGGTAACCCAAATGCTCTTATTTCATGCTCATCCCGAATGCATCTCTAATCTCTTGACGCTTTTTTTATACACTCCAGGCCTCATATCTAGTGCTTTGTCCAAGTTCTCCGTGCCAGATGCAGTGAAGATGGTGCGGCTGAAGGGCTCTTTGTCCATTTTGGAGCTGTTTCATGGAAAGACGCTGGCTTTTAAGGATCTGGCCATGAGCTGCACCACTCGCTTTCTGGAGTACTTTCTGTGCAAGGACAATCGACGTGCCATCATCCTTGTGGGTAAGTGAAAAACGTAATACATATAACAGGATATCTGAAGTAGAGCATGCTCATAATATCTGAGCACTTTATATACAGTACCTCTTACTAAATAAAAAAAGTAAATACTTCTCTTTCCATATAGGGACATCTGGGGACACCGGAGGCTCAGCCATCAGCAGTGTGTGTGATCTTAGTGCCGTGGACATAGTGGTGGTTTTCCCACGTGGACGAATCACTCAGGTGCAGGAGAGACAAATGACCACACATACAGCGGACAATGTCCATGTTTTTGCAGGTATTTAACCATTATGCCCTGTTTGGCTTAAAATATATATTTAACAGAAAACTAAAGGATATTTTAATTCCTGACACATGACCACCACATGATCTGCACTCACCTGCCATTGCTACCAATCCCAAGCTTTTCTCTGCAAAAAAAAAAAAAAAAGGAAATTCTAATGGTTTTCATTACGAGCGTTAATACAAACCATTAGCTGTGACCAACAACACAATTACGAAATATATTCCATTTTCTTAGGGGCAATTTAATGTAGCTGTTTCACCTACTATCATGTTTGGGAGGGAACTAGATAACCTGGAGAAAACTACAAAACATACAGAGAACATCTAAAATTCTGAGCAGTTCTTTTTTTCCATTATATTGGTTTTACATGACGTTTAGCAATCTCATTATCAGTGACCTTTGTATCAACAGAAAACTGAAAGGTAATTTTAATTCCTGTCACATGACCACCACATGATCTGCACTCACCTACCATTGTTACCATACCCAAACTTTTCCTTGCTGAAAAAACCCATTGAAATTCTAATAGTTTCCATTAAAAAGGCTTTAGCAAACCATCAGCTGTTAATTATCAAAACTAACTGGAGTCTGGATGCTTAATGGTGTCTTAATGGTCCCTAATACTATCCAATAGATATTTTATGTGACATGTAATAGAAGTTCAAAAAGAGTTCTATTGGTCCATCAGATTTACCACTAATTAATTGCAACAAATTACCAGTAGACACCCACAGGGCCATGAATGTTTCCATTAAAACCAATACAATTCCAATCATCACCTTTAAAAGCCCTTCAAATTCTATGACGGCTTCTATTTTATTGTATATTGTTATTTCATTCTGTTTATGTGCTCCGTATAAAGCGGACGGAAGTTCGGATGAAATCGACGTGCCTTTGAGGAAGCTGTTCGCCGATCAGTACTTGGTGAAGCGATATGGATTGATGAGCCTGAACTCTGTGAACTGGTCACGCATTCTGGTGCAGCTCGCTCATTTTATATACGCCTACCTGCAACTGAGTGGAGTCGGGGATATGGATGGAGACGTACTACCCACTCTGGAGGTAGTGGTGCCCACAGGAGGAGCAGGAAATATAACAGGTATAGACTACAGGCATTAAATCTCTAACTTTGTTTACTGGATCATTATTATTTTTGTCAAATGAGAGGCATGAAACAGAAGCCTAAGAAGAAAGCACTTATAAGGTGGGCAGCATCTGTTGATAGGTTACCAACATACACAAACAGTTACAAACCCTGAGGTACATTATGTAAGATGGAATAAAATACCTTTTGGGAAAATTTACTACACCAGACTCATCTCGGATACCAGAATTAAGTGCAAGTATTTTATCTGTACCTGAATTAATGTCTTCATGTCACTGAAAGAGCCTTATACACTATTTGTTTACAGCATTGCAATAAATCAGTGTATCTATTACCGTATTTCCTATAATATTTTAAATTATATCAAATATTAAAGATTATTATTAGGTCATTTTGCTCATAAAAAAAGAACTGCCAAAAGAACAAGAAAAGCTTGAAATGAGTAATAATGTTCAGAAAAAGGTTTCATAATCCGATATTAGATTTATTGCAATTTTGTAATAATAAATACTAGATAAATTGACTCCATTCAAGATATTTTAACTATTTATAATGTTTTTACTATTTGTATTGCATTGTATTGTATGGCAGCAGTGTGGCCATTTGATGCATTAAAATATCTCTGTGAACTCTGTAAATTATTCCCTCAGAATGTTTGCTTGCTAGTTACAGTATGTTTGATAGTTTATTACTGCACTTGTGGTTTATTAGTAACTCAAATAACCACGGGTTAGAGCCATGTTGAGCAGAAAAGCATCTCTAAATGTGCAACATTGAGGTTGATAGAAGACAACAGAGAAGGACCACTTTTGCATTTCACATCAGTGAGCTTAAAAGAAGGCTCCTAAAAACTGGACAGTTTGTAACAACATGGCCTGACCTTTTTTTTTATTTTTATTTTTTTATAACCTTCAGTGGTCCAGTTTCAGTGAACAAATGTTTCTCTTAAAGAACACATTTATGGCTCTTTCTTTAAAATAAATGGCTCAACTACTGCATGTCTTCTATATACTATGCGGCTCTACTATATTGTGCTCCAACGCTGAATAAGCCGTGTGATCATTCTTTATAATCCTTTAAATATAGGCAGGTGAAACGTTAGTGCTATTATTTGTATTACGGACCCATTTAGTCTATTTTTAGACTTTAGATCTTTATCAGCTGGCTCTTTGTAGGTTTTAGATCAACACAGGGTAAATATAATCTTGACAATAGCACATGGGTCAGTAGTTTCAAAAGGTTTGATAATGCCTCTAAATCCCTCAATTCAAGTCTGAAATAATGTATAATAATAGGTCCTGTTTAATTTGCATTTAGCAATTGTGTGTGTGTGTGTGTGTGTGTGTGTGTGTGTGTGTGTGTTGGTGGATTGTAGCTGGATGCATCGTTAAGCAGATGGGGGTTCCTCTGCACCTTGTGGCCATGGTGAACTCTAATGATGTGGTGCACCGTGCAGTTCAGAGTGGAGATTTCTCAATGGCTGACAGCGTCAAGCAAACTCTGGCTCCGGCCATTGATATCCAGGTGCTTCACATTTTTTCTTCCAGTATATGTTCTCATCCACAAAGCATGTGTGTAATTATGACCTGTTTTTAGGATCCTTATAACATAGAGCGTGTGTTCTGGCTCTTATCTGGAAATAATGGCGCTTTGGTAAAGAAGATGATGGAGCAGTTTCAGGACACTCACACACTCTGTCTACCTGAAACACTCCACAAAAAGGTCTGTGTATAGTGTTATACAGATTTTTTTTATTTATTTCTTATCTCTTTTAAAATAAATAGCTGTGCAATACAAAGCATCTTGACAGCGTTTGTACACTGGCCACAAGCTTCAGGTTTTTAAAAGCTGCAGTCTTATTGGTTCTCCGGAGTTCTCTACCTTTTTCCAAGTGGAGAATTTGCAGATCAGTGATCAACTATGCAGGCCAACTAGCTAACAAAAACCTAACACATAATTATGTAAATCAGTGGCCAAAGTTAATAGCATCCTAGAGTATATTTGGCTATATTATGTAAAGCAAAACTCAGGGTTACTAGCAAGCTAGCAAACACTAGGCTAGTGATTATATTATGTTAAAGCAGTACTTCAGGTTTGCAGAAACCCACATAATATTAGGCACATTTTTTATAGTATATAAAATATTAGCCAAGGTTACTAGCAAGTTAGCTGATATTAAGCATACTGTTATATTATGTAAAGCCAAAGTCAGGGTTACTTGCAAGCCAGATGACATTAGGCTAAATCTTTTAATTATGTAAAGCAGCCAATGTTTAGAGCAACGTAGCTAACGTTGGGCTAACTTATATAAAAGAGTAGCCAATGTTAGTAGCATGTTAGCTGACATTAAGCATACTGTTATTTTATGTAAAAGTGAGGGTTACTAGCAAGTTGGCAAACATGTATCTGGTAATTATATTATGTAAAGCAGTAGCCAAGGTTACAAGCAAGGTTACTAGTACTGTGTATAATAATAAACAATTGGCAGGTTTGTGTAGACATTAGCAGATGTTGGGCTAATTATTTTGTGTGTAATTAAAATTAATAGTCATGGTTTTGAGGAAGCTAATAACCATTAAGGTAACTTATATTGTTAAACCAGCAGCTAGGTTTGCTAGGGAATATTAGCCTTCAGGTGATAGAGAAAAGTGAATCTAATTAGGGCCCTAAAATCGACATGGCTAAAAAAAAAAAATCTTTTGTTTGGGTAGTTGGTTTCGATCATGTGTTCAGGTTCGGTGTCTGATGAAGGGATCATTGAGGCCATGAAGAGATGCTGGGAGGAAAATCAGTATTTGGTGTGCCCTCATACAGCTGTGGGAGTCTGGCATCACTACCACTGTCCTGTGCGCACTGGGAAGAATAGGTCTCACACACACACACACACACACACAACCCCCCTTTCACACATAAGCTTTGTATTTACTTGTATTACTCCTCATCATTGGACGCAAACACATCACACCAAAGTCAAACACAGAGTCATACGAGTAAACACAGTTCAGTAAAAATCTAATGACTGTTTTGAAAGAAATTGTCCATGCCTTTCTCTAGGTGTTGCATTGCGACAGCATCCCCAGCCAAGTTTCCCGAAGTGGTACAGAAAGCAGGCCTGACTATCGACCTCCCTGAAACAGTGAGGCGGCTGGAAAAGATGGAGACACGTTTTACACATTTGGAGCAAAGCGAGAACTGGGAAATGGCATTAAGAGAGCGTATCGAGGCTATCGGTTTTGCACGGCAACATGGCATGCTGTTTTATACACATTAACTGTTTTTAGTGCCTGGAAGGTAGTGAGTTTCAATTCCTGAGGTTTGTGTTTATTAAAGCACATTTATTATTACTATAAAAGATTTCACAATTTTAAATACACTAATTTGCCAAAAGTTTGCAGACACCTGTTCATGGTATGTGCTTTCTGAGCATCTCATTCCACATTTAGTTCCAATTCACTCATAATTCCCTCTACTTTTCTGGGAAGATGTTCCAGTAGAATTAAGAATGTGCTTTCGGACATTTGTGTTCATCGGCCACAAGGGTGTTAGTAAAGCCAGGTACTGATGTGGGTAAGGTGAGGAGGCCTGGGGTGCAGTCAGTGTTCCAATTCATCCTAAAGCTGCAGTAGTGTTGAGATCAGAGCTCTATAGCAAGCCACTCAAGATCTTTGTGCACAGGGGCTCCATGCTGGAACAGGTTTGGGTTTCCAAGTTCAAGTGAATGCAACTGAAAAAGTTCAAGTGAAAAACTTACTTCTTACTTACTTGTAAATCACTTAAAATAAAATTTAATTGAGATGTTAGAAAATAAAAGCCTTGTATTGGAGTCTGACTCGTGTATGTGGATTATTTAACAAGAAAAAATCTTTTTTATTTCATGTGAATTGTCAAAAATGTTCGCAAAAACTTTTCAGATTTGTTTCTGATTATAGACTTTGTTATTCAATAAATATTTTCAGTTATTTAAATGTGCTTTTTTTCAGCAATGCTATACATGTCTCCTGTGTGTGTGTGTGTGTGTGTGTGTGTGTGTGTGTGTGTGTGTGTGTGTGTGTGTGTTTTTGTTGACTGCGACTTTTTTACGCCTGTTCAATATTCTTGATATTCCTATTGAACTGATTGCAATACTACAGAAAAATACTGAAGCTCACTGATTTTCAAATTTGTGGTTCTATTTGTCACATTGTCAACGGTGTATTTGATTTGTTTTGATTTGTTCACAAACACTTAATCAGATTTTTTGATATAGTAATAAAACACCTCAATACACAAAGTAAACAAAGTCCTGTTAAAGTGTTCAAGCACCACATAAAGTGATTTATTTTTTATTACTGCAGAAAAACAAAATCAATTACAATTATTAAAATACATGACCGATATTCGTATCTGTTTACATTCTAAATCAGTATTCCAACTTTAAAAACTTCACAAGGTCATGTGACGGTTTGGCTGGTGTTTGGCTCCTCCTAAAGAGAACAATGTAATCCCTGCTTGGACAGCTCATTGGTAAGGTCTGTAGTTTGTCCAATGAAGAAGCTTCAGAAGGAGGTCTTTGCCACTGGCAGGTAGGTTGTGAGAGGATGCTTCACCTTCTCCTTCCAGACATGAGTGATCAGTGGTGCAGCTCTCTGTTTCACACATCAAACATATTTGCGTTAATTGTCATAGAAAATATATAAACAGTTAGGAAAAGAAAGTTAGCAATGTATTTAGTTAAAAAAAAAAAATCAGCTGTAATGTAAATCTGAAGATAATATTGTTTCTATAACTAAACATTTATTGTTTAAAAGGCCTCAAAAGTTCCAACCAGATAACAGATAAAAATATTCAGTTTGTTAGCAAATCAGCTTCTAATTTATTTATGTTAACCTATTTATATAAATATCCACACTATGGGCAAATGTATTGAGACACCTGATTTTTGCAGGTATATGGGGATTTTTAACCAAACTGTTACCACAAAATTGGAGGCACACAATTGTATAGGATGTGAATACTGTAACATTAAATTTCCATTCAGTTGAACTACAAACTTCAACCTGTTTCAGCATTTGTGAAAATATGCTTTACATGCGCTGGAGTAGAAGATCTTGAGTGGCCTTGTGGCTGAAGTACAAATCAAAAACATCTTTACAGAAAAATAGATGTTATTATGACAGCAAATGGGGACTAAATGGGGAATGGAATGGTCAGATAAGTGCACATAAATTTTATGGTCAGGTTTCCACAAACTTTTGCATATGTCGAGAATATAAATAGAAATTACATTTTCTATCTATCTATCTGTCTGCCTGCCTGCCTGCCTGCCTGTCTGTATGTCTGTCTGTCTGTCTGTCTGTCTGTCTGTCTGTCTGTTATTTATATTTAGAAATGTATAGATTAAATGTAAAGTATGTGTATTTCAGCACTGATGCAAAAATAACTGTTGGTTTTAGGTATTAGGTTTTTGTCATTTTTACAGTTAAACTGCTAAATTATCAAATAAAATGATTATGGAGTAATTTGAAGATTATTAATCCTAGGCATTTTACTTATATACAATTTTTTTCCAAATTCATGTTATTTGTCTACGTTGCGACGGACAACAGCAGCTGACCTGAGTCACAGCAGACTCCTGGTGCGGCACAGCGTCCTGCCACAGAGCCACATGGTTTTCCTCCAGTCTCACATGGAGAAGGCACGTAGTCTTCCTCCATGCAGCGCATTGCCTCCAGAGTTCCCACCATGCAGCCCATTTCCTCTCCGCAGCAGATATTGGGACCAAAGCATCGACCCTTATCTTCAGGACCACATGCCATACACTGAACACAGACAATTCCACATGTTCATATAATTATCTCTAAACCAGTCTTAGTCTGAAAATTCATGTTTGCTTATACGGTTTTTCAGTTTTACAATTTCATTGTATTTATATAATCTTTACAATAGATATTGTCTCAAAGACACACATTTGTCAGTAAAAATATATACTTTTTAAGCTACAGTAAAGGTGCCAGTTATGAGTAAAAACACAAACACAAATCTTTCAAAAAAATATATCTTAATAAAAAATATATATATTTTGGAGAATATATTTCTTCTTGTCATCAAATTCAATAATGAGGATTTTTTTTTCTTTTAAATTCTATTAGTTACCTTAGTATTTATTTGCACACTTGGATGTTCAACAGTATTAACTATAAAGGTATTAACAATGACATTTTCTTTAATGAATGAAAATCACTTCTGCCTCATGTGTTTTTCCTGATTTATTGCATTCAGATCACATAATGAATAATTTCTACTAATGCTATGATTTATTATAATAAAAGTATTGAAAACGTGAAAACCTGTCGAGGGATGTCCTGTACTGCTCTTTTGCCACCAATTGGACAGTTAGAGATGTAGCAGGCTGTACAAATGGACAGCAGACACAGCATGCAGAAGATAGTAAGTGGTGCTCCAGACATCTCTGTGTGAAAAAGAAATTCAAAAGGATATTAAGTTGGAACAATGCAACAAATCATACATACATTGTCAAACAAACCTAAAGTCAAACTCTGGACTGATTATCTAAATATTATTTGCTTTATTAAGAAAAAGCACCAATATTTACAAGACTTACTTCGTCAAGGCTGATGTTAAGAAAAAAAAAAACAGTAGGTTTGGTAGCTTCACTAGCTGCAGTAGCTGTTCCTCTGTGAGCTGTAAGAATTTTCTTTATATACCCTTAAGTTCCTTTTAAAACGTGATATTATTGCATCATTATCTATTACACGCAAATAATCATAATTGGCCACATATTAATTGTGTGACCTGATTAGGGCAGAGCACTGGTCACTTAGTGATCCACGAACAAGGATGTGAGTCATTAGTGCTCAGGCTGTGATGGTGCATTAGATTACAGAATCAGATTTCTGCCCCAACTTAGATAGAAAGAATATTTTTACAGGGGTGTTTGGTTTATTGCATAGATTTTAGTACTGAAACATTTAACTGGGTAAGTGAGCAAATTATTCATACAAATCTTCTAGAGATAAAAAAACAACATACACTTTCTTTATTATAACTTATTCAAAAGTTGGGGGGCTTGCTCAATTGACGCAAAGAAAAAAGCCTGGTCATGCCTCGACCATTATAAATGATGTTTAAAAATTCTTTTTTCATATATTTATTTGGTCATTTACAGTTACATTTATGGCATTTAGCAGACACCCTTATCCAGAGCAATATACAAAAGCGCTTTAAAATCTCTATCAATGAATAAATAAACATCAATTTACTAAGTTGCAAACTTGGCATACCCTCAGCCTAAACTCTATTTGGAGAAATTACAGCAAACTTTTCATGTATCTTTTAAAATACATTCTTCTTCTTCTTTCGGCTGCTCCCATTAGGGGTCGCCACAGCGGATCATCCGTCTCCATACCACCCTGTCCTCTACATCTGCCTCTTTCACACCAACTACCTGCATGTCTTCCCTCACCACATCCATGAACCTCCTCCTTGGCCTTCCTCTTTTTCTCCTACCTGGTGGCTCCATCCTCAGCATTCTTCTACCAATATAATTCATGTCCCTCCTTTGCACATGTCCAAACCATCTCAATCTCACCTCCCTCACCTTGTCACCAAAACATCCTACATGCGCTGTCCCTCTAATAAACTCATTTCTAATCTTGTCCATCCTCGTCACATCTTTTAAAATACATAAATACAAAAAACAAACAGGGTCAAATCAGACAAAGTAAGAGTGCAGTGAAATGCTTTTTTTTTTGTCAGTTTGGAACAAAAAAAATTAATAAAAAGAATAGAAATGGAAAAAGAGTTTACATCAACCAGAACTTTGTTCTGTACATCAAGTAGACGACAGAAATACGTGAAATGTAAAAATGTTATAGAGAGAATACTTATGATCCTGTTATGTGACATCTAACACACTATATAAATATTATAATTTATACATAACAACCCTAATTAAATAATCTAATTAAATAATTATATGAATCCAATTACATAATTTGTAACATGCTGTCAATGTTGTGTGGATAAATTTTGCTCCATGGTTTTGGTCCACGTGTCCCTTTGAACACTTTTAAAAACTGGAAAATGTTTTAGACAGGACACTCCACCAGAATCATCAAAACCTCAACTCAAAGTACAATTTTTTTGGAAGAATTGTGATCCAGAACAGTTCTACACACAAAAATCAAGATGTAAACAGGGTACAAATGCCTTGTCGTTACATCTGTACCCAAGCAGTGTAAAGCAATGTACCTCTGAGCATCGACACATGTTTGTACCTTATTGTTTGTAACTCTAAAACAGGGGTCTCCAATCTTTTCCAGAAAGGTCCAGTGTGGGTGCAGGTTTTTATTCCAACCAAGCAAGTCCACACCAAATTCTACCTGTTCAAATCTAATGATCTTAATTTTCAATGACTATCCCACACTGGCCCTTCCTGGAAAAGATTAAAGACCCCTGCTCTGAAAGAATATTTATGCATTAAATATGTGTACTTTTTTTTTTTTTTACAAATCAGTTCAACAGAACATCAGTGAAATTCTATTGAACAATTTCAGGATGTAATTTTTAACCATACCAGGACACAAAGGTACATTTCTATCACTATAGGTGCATATAGATTCTTTTTGAGGTACAAAAAAGAAGTTACAAAAATGTACCAATGCTCAGAGGTACATCGCTAGCATAAAAGAGTACAACGCATTTGTTCTTTTTTAGGTAAATTCCTGTACCTTGATTTTTCTGTGTATAGATACTTGTAGAATCCTGCAAATGAGGATGATTCTAGCTCATAGTGGTACAACATTTTACTTAGATATTATTCTGCTACCTGTCTGTACACACAACCGACAGTAAAACATCCCAAGGACTTACACCAAAGTACTAAAAAATTCCAATACACAATTTCTGAGTCAAAGAATCATAGAAAAAAAAAGAATTTTAAAAAAGAATATTCATGTTAAAGCTTTACCCAATACACTTTGCATATATGTGGTTATAATATTTTATAAACCATAGCGTAACAGTAAACAAATGGTCTTTTTTCCGCTTCTGGGGACATTATGTTAGCTGTTAATAACCACTAAGTTGAGCAGTGTGAAACTGTAAGCACTTTCTGAAGATATACTTCCACTTTTTAAACAAAACTTAGCTTAGATATATGAAATCAGTAAGCAATAGGGTAGGCTATCTTAGCCAAAGTAGGTGAAGGTCATCAAGGGTTAACTTTTTTTATGTCTCATATTCATTCAGATTTTAAAAGTCCCAAAATACATGATATTAATGAATTAAATCAGAAGGCAAATTGGCTAATACATTTTCAGAACAGATTGTTCTTAGGTCAACGAGTGTCCTTCTCTTCCTGCTCTTTAATATTTTGTCACTAATTAAGGTGTAGTGGTGAATATATTTCATGAATTAAAATAATTACAGAGAATCTGGTTGCCTAAGTCATTGTGGATTTTGATGGTGTCATTTCTGCGATATCAACCTCCATATGTACCTATAATATCAAGTGAGGGCTGTTTTTTCAACAAAACACTATAAAATATCAGAATGACTTTGGCTGTGGCACAGTTGTTAGTGCTATACAGGCCAGTTTAGAGTAAATAAAATGTTTTCTGCTATTGGATTTTAAAAGTGCAAAACAAAAAAAAATGCCTTAAAGAAGAATGAACAGACTGGTTTTTAGAAAAGCTATTTTAACTCAAACAACCATTATTCACAATCTCAGTAAGCAGAAAAGCATCTCAAAATGCACAATATGTCAAAACTTGGGGCTTTAAAAGCAAAAGCTCACGTGGACCCCAGTCAGCCAAGAATATCAATCTAAGACTTCAGCGGACACAATCAAACAGCCAGACTTTGTGAGTATGAAATGATATGACAAAAAAGAAATCAAATGACTAGATGGAAGAATAATTAACGATACAATATGTCAAATACCACGTATGTTGGTATAGACTGATGAATGTAGTGTATGAACCCCCACAGCGCAATATACTAAATTACTTAATCACTTAGATTAATTATAAAGCACTAAATCATAAAAGACACATCAATCTAACTTCCCTTAGACATCCGAAGATGTCCAGCAGTGCCATCAGTAAAGAACTGGCAGAAAACCAGTGAGCCCCAGATATATATAATATCCAGAAAAGGCAGGCCAGAAGTTTTCTTCATGGAAGAGTTGCTAAGTGACTCAACTATGCACAAAAACATAGGAATTGGGATTCAGAAAAATGGCTGCAATTGCTATGGTCAAAATATAAAAATATTTGGCAGTAGCAAGAAGTTGTTTGCCAAAGATCTGGAGATCGGTGCAATAATGAGTGTCTGCAGGCAACAGTGTAGCATGGTGGAGGTTCCTTGAAAGTTGGGGTCTGTATTTCTGCAAATGAAGCTTGATGTTTGGTCAGGATTTAAAGTGTCCTTAATGCTGAGAAATACAGGAAGATACTTATCCATAATGCAACATCATCAGAGAGGCATCTGATTGGTTGCAAATGTATTCTGCAGCATTGCCATTAAGAGCTTATTTTCACTGTAGAGAAGAACAAGGAGTCCTTAAAGTAACAGTTTGGGCTCCCACAGGGTCCTGAGTTTGTCTGGTATTACTTGAAGAGACAGAAGGATTTGAGGCAGCCTACATCCACAAAAGATTTGTGGTTAGATCTCCAAGATGTTTGGAACAACCTACTCGCCGGGTTCCTTCAAAAACTGTGTGCCTAGAAGAATTGATGCTGTTTTGTAGGCTGTTTTGTAATCAGAGGTGTAAAGATTGGCTGAAAATCATACTTAAGTAAAAGTATAGATAACTTACTGCAAAACTTACTTCATTACAAGTTAAAAAATCAATTCAAATATGACTTGAGTAAAAGTCTCATGAGTATCTGATTTGAACAGTACTTGAGTAATTGACTTGTATTGAACGTAGGGTCAAAGATGCACTAGTCCTCAAAACCAAGACATGTGTATGTAAAAAGCCAAAACCTGTTCATTTGTGAGGTTTCATTTACTAAAATAAATTGTACACCTCAACACTTCAGTAAACAAGATCAACACAACATGGAACTCAGTCTTAAATAGTAGCTATATTTTTATTCAAATGGCTAAAAAGTCGCTCACGGGCAGCAGATGCAGGAAGGGGAGTGTTGAGCCTTAATGACATCTTCAACAGAGGTGCATAATGTAATTGATATCGCTTATTGTCTATTAAAATATAGTGGAGTCAAAAATACATATACTGAATCATAAATGCAGTTAAGTAGAGAGTAAAAGTTGCTCATTTATTTGAAACTCGAAAGCAGCCAAAAATTACTTTTAGTACAATAACGAAGTATTTTGACTTAAATACTTCACACAACTGGCTTTTAATGATGTTATGTATTTTAGGTTTGTTTTTGCTCAGGAGTGTGTATCATATAAAAAATTTAACCTGATAAACGTGATTGGACACTAGCCACGCCCCCTCGCTGTTAAGCCCCGCCTCCACCTGTACACGGTGAGCGGAAGCAAAGATGGCGGTGTTTCTGTAACGCAGGGTGACGGAGGATCAACGTCAACACGCAGAAATAACAAGAAAACAGACTTTACAGCTTCACGTCGAATTAAGGACATAATGCGTATTTAGTTACAGTTGTTGAAGTGTATCTGTTTGTAACGCCGTGTATTTCCGATATTGTGTTACATTAATAATGACAGAGCAATAACAACACAGGACAGGAGGAGGGCAGGAAGGCAGGAGTGCCGGAGACGAGATTTGGGTTGTTTTTGGGTTTCCAAAATGTGTTTCAGGTAACGTGACATTATTTGTGGTATTTTTAGTTTTTATAAATATAAAATATCCTTCGAATGCAGTGTCATTGTGCTTTTGAACGCTGTTCTCGTGACACTCGTATGCTGACACGTAGGCTGCTGCTGCTTCTGCTGCCGCCTTGAACACTGGACCTACTTTCCTTGAAGGGATTTTTATCAGATATATTCTTAAAAATAAATATATAAAGATACGAATTATTTATAGAGTCAAACATCAACGTTTCGGTTGCTATTCCGTGTCACTATTTTGGGTTTGCTTATTTAAAAAACCAGGTGGCTTTTCCTACAGTATATGGAGTCTATTATTTGTGGCTCAAACGTTATAAAACCTTTTTATAATTCATTATAACGTCGTGTGTGGCATATAACCTTAAATAATAATCTCTAAACCAGTGTAGTGCATTAGGGCCCATTTTAGCCATGCTTTTAACTTGACTAGTCCCATGAGGCGAGATTTATATGGGTCGTGCAGTCAGTGTTTTGCATAAGTGACTTCCTCAGGTCAGGTTTTCAGCCTGAAAATTCCTGTATTCATTTATTAATCTTTGCTTAAAAGTTAATCTTTGCATCGTTTTGCATTTGTTATCCCATATACAGATCAGACCCCAGACAGATCTTGGACTTGTTTTTAATTCTAAGTCATATCAGACAAAACCTGTAATAAATCAATGTTCCTCTGTTTTCCTTTGAAGTGTATTATGCATTGCAATAACAGGACCAGTTAACAGTAAGATGGTGACGGTGTTGTGTTTGCACGGACGTGCTGATCCGATGGTTCTTCTTGTGATAGGGAGAGTGTGCTGTATTTGTATGTGCATGCAAAACCTGGGGTAGGGAGAGTAAGAACGAGTGAAGTACACTCGCACAAGTAACCACAAGGAATACTGGAGCCGACATTCCTATCATGTGCCGAATAGCAGAGTGGCACAGCTGCAGGAGACAGCTGCAGGTTCATACAACAGTATTAGTGCACTGCAGATTTTTCTAGTTTAGGTGTTGCAAGAGCAAAAACAGTGGCGGTCACGAGCGGAACGTGACGCAAGGTGAGGGGTTTGAGTCTTTTCTGAAACCACAACAAACAACGAGTCTTTATTTTATCAAAAACAAAGGGATAGATCTTTCTTATATTGAAATTAGATAAATACAAACAGAAGATTTAGTGATTATAAAGATGAGGAACTCTCTGGGTTCTTCCACATCCTCAAAATATTCCAGTAGCTGACTTCAAATTGCCTGTAGATATGAAAGTGTGTATTATTGGTTTGTTGCTTATAGATAGGTGTCCCATTTATTATATTCCCATCTCAAATCTAGTGTTCCTGTGGCAGGATTCAGCCGCTACCCAAGATAAAGCAATTAATAAAGATGAATGAGTAAATGATAAAAAAATCTGTTTTAAAAACTCCTATCACTTCATCATGACATTCATTCATTCATAGTAGTCTGTGAGATATATTAGGCAGCAAGTGAACATTTTCTCCTCAAAGTTGACGTGTTAGAAACAGGAAAAATGGGCAAGCGTAAGGATTTGAAAGAGTTAGACGGCTAGACGACTGCAGCTCTTGTGAGATGTTCCTGGTCTGCAGTAATCAGTATCTATCAAAAGTGTTCCAAGGAAGGAACAGTGGTGAACCGGCGACAGGGTCACGAGCAGCCGAGGCTCATTGATGTAGTGAGGAGCGTAGGCTGGATCATGTGGTCCGATCCAACAGACGAGCTTCTGTAGCTCAAATTGCTTAAGAACTTAATGCTGGTTCTGATATAAAGGTGTCAGAATACACAGTGCATCGCAGTTTGTTGCATATAGGGCTGCTTAGCCACAGACTGATCAGCATTAAGTATTAGGTGGTCATAATGTTTTGTCTGTAAATCAAAATTTGTGTTGTTGCAAATGCAGTCAGTAAATCGAAGCTTTGTAAAACTTGGTGAATAAGAAACTATTAGCTCAGAGAACTGTAGCTTGACCGGAAAATGTCATAAATCATAAATTTCTTCCGCACCACAGGTAATCACTTCCTGAGTTCCTTTATTTTTCCGTTGCAATGTCGTCCACCG
The DNA here is from genome assembly GCF_946808225.1 of Silurus aristotelis. NCBI lineage: Eukaryota > Metazoa > Chordata > Actinopteri > Siluriformes > Siluridae > Silurus > Silurus aristotelis. The sequence goes on from NC_139599.1 coordinate 5,188,303, forward strand.
CAACCGTCCCAGCACTTGACAACCTCTCCGTGTCCTCACTGCTGTCTGGGGAGCTGGAGGATGGGAATGAGGGCGAGGACGGTGAGCTGGGTGACCTGGAAGTGAACCCTTACGATAGTTTGCCCTTCTCTTCGCGTTATTACGCGCTGCTGGAGGAACGACGGACTCTGCCCATCTGGGGACTGAAGTATAATTTGCTTGAGCTTCTGGAGACTCATAGCATGGTGGTGTTGAGTGGAGAGGCCGGCCTGGGCAAGAGCACACAAGTAAGAAGCTCTGAACTTCTCTTGACCAAACTTGTTAGGTTATTAATAAATATTTACAGTAATTACAGTAATAGCACTAGAAAACATTTCGACTGTGACCTTTTTTTTAAACTTTAACCCTCATACACGAGTGTGTGTGTGTGTGTGTGTGTGTGTAGGTGCCCCAGTGGTGTGTGGAGTACGCTCTCTCTCTGCAGTTTACACAGGGCCTAGTTTGTTGCTGTCAGCCATACTCAGAAGCAGCTTGCAGCTTAGCCATTCGTGTCGCGGATGAGATGGACCTGAGTCTGGGGCTTGAAGTTGGTTACAGGATCCCTCACGATGACGGCTGCACACCAGACACTTTACTACGGTAGGCTAGGACCCCTAAATACGCAGCATACACAACACACACATCCCTACTTTTTACATGCCTTTGTACAATGCACATACCATATTTGGTTAATTGTGGGTGTATCCTAATTAAACTAAGTATTAATATGCAAATAAACATGGTTACATGTACATACACTCATAAGCTGCTTCTGCATGTTTGTTGAATTCTATTGAAATGAACACATTGATATTTCCTTTTTATTACTTTTGATTTTGTTCACAAATATATTTTTTCTCTTTTATGGTAACTTTTTCGACCCCCAGTTTTGTCACGGACACACTGCTTCTGGAGGAGATGATGTCGGACCCTCTGCTGAGGCGCTATGGCGTTCTGGTGTTGGACGAGGCTCAGGAACGCACCGTGGCCAGTGACGTGCTCCTGGGTCTGCTGCGTGATGTGTGCCGGCAGCGTACAGAGCTCCGCGTGGTGGTTCTCGCAACTCCTCCAGTGGCTAATACCATAGCTGATTTCCTGGGCGAGGAAGTGCCTCACCTCAAAGCCCCCCCTGCACCAGGCCGGGCTGCTGCAGAAACGCTGTACAGAGACCAACCAGCTGGCAGAGAGCCGGCCACTGCTGCATGCCACATGGTCCTGGATCTCCACCGACGAGGAGAGGAAGGAGATATACTTGTCTTCCTGCCCAGTGCACAGGTAATAAATTGACATGTACACATTTATCAATTGCTTAGTTCAGAAGAAAGGTCTTCACTGTAAATCATTCGCTATTGTATCGCATCTGCCATGGTTTTCAGTGTATCGTGTGTCCTGATTGCTTTTTTCTCGCTTACTATCTTTGTAAAGAGTGCTTATTCGAATTAGTACAGCTTTTCTGGACGGTCAGATCAGTCCATTATACTGATATATACTGATAAAACCTCTGTCATTATCTAAGCACTTCCAGCCTGCTTCTTCACTTGATGTTCTTTGTTGTTTGCACATTTTGTATAAGCTCTAAAGACTGTTGTAAATAAAAAATTCTATGAGATCAGATCTCTCTCGTGATAATCTTAACATTGCTATTGAGCCAGAGCGCTATGTGTTAGTGTGAGTGAATGGACTTCCTCCTTCTTGTGTGTTCTGAAATGTATCTGTTTTAGTGGCTTGAATTACGTACACTTTTATGTTCTTTGTATGCTTTGACAAATGGCTTTGACAAAGAATCAAATGAACAGTAAAGGAATTTAACGAGCACAGTATTCATAATTTCCACAGGTAAATCATAAAAAAAAACTATTCAACTACTCAAATCAACATGGGCATGGATGCTTTATGCAAATGCATGTTTATTTGTGAAACCTTGTAGCACATCCTTCCCAGCTCAGTCCCTCTGCTTTGCCATTCGCTACAAATCCTTTTCTCCTTTCTTAGTGTCCAACTTCTCATACAGCTCATACATATGCCTTTTCCTTTGCTTTAGAGACATCCCGCTTCACCTGCAGTCACATCACCTTGCACTCCTGCCTACTTTTCTCATCTCTCTGCCTATCCAAAGCAGTACAGATTTACTGTCCTCTGAAAAAAACTCAACATACAGCCATTATTGTCAACATAGCTGGCACCAAAAAGTGAGTACACCCTAAGTGAACAGGACCGACCTCTATCTCGCACTGCCTAAATCCTCCTGGGTATGGAATTCACCAGAGCTGCATAGGTTGTTGCTGGGATCCTCTTCCACTCCACCATAATGACATAGAGCTGCTGGATGTTAGACACATTGCACGATGTTAATAAACCATGATAAACATCCAGTGGTCAGTATGAGAGAATTGTACTCAAAGCACCAAACTGCTTTAATACAAGAGACACAAATTTGTATGGTGCTTTCATGCAGACAAAAACATGAACATGATGAATAGGACATGTGGCTTTGCATGCGACATGCAGCTGTTATCAATTAGGGTGTACTCACTTTTGTTGCCAGCTATTTAGACAATGGCTGTATGTCGAGTTATTTTTAGACGACAGTAAATCTGTACTGCTACATAAGATGCACATTTAGTACTTTAAAATATATCCAAGTTTTATTTCTATAGTATTGTCCTTATAAAATGAAGAATGAAATGTGAGGGGTGTATTTACTTTTTGTATCAAGATACCAAATGTGTTTGTTTTTTATCTTACCTGATCTTATGACATTTTTGGGTCAATTCCTCATTCTTGTTATTACTTATTTAATCACTTATTTAGTCTCTCCTTCAGTCAAGTACACTTTTTCTCTTTCAGCAGCATTGTATCTGCCGAATAGATCAGGTGTTGGACACTTAGATCACTTACGTTTGCTCGAGTTTCTCTGTATTCATAAATGGGTGTTGGTGTATTTCTAGATCACCTGCTTTTCCCAGAGGAATATCAACATGCTCATGCCCAAGAAATCATTAAAGCATCTGTTCATGTGACTGGCACACTCATACACATGCACTCATATAGCTACACCTTTTGTCAATATTTTTTTTACAGCACAGCCCTTTTCCTTATCCTAGCTTTCATTTCAGCAATGCCTTGCTGTGAGTTGCTGTATAGACTTCCAGCTTAATCTTGCTGAATTAAAGATGAATTCACGTTTTGAGGACACATACATTTGAAAGCAAACACTCACGTTTATATTTTAGATTAGGGATACGGTATATCCTAAAGGATTTTGAATCAGTTATCCTAACAGATGTGCCATTCATATGCATTCAGTCCTCATTACTTGATTTCTATACAGCAAATTGTGTATGTGAAATTAAAATATCTGCCGACATCTTTATTTCTTAATTTTTTTCCCCCAACATCTGCAGGACATCAGTGATTGTTCGGCTCTGTTGGAGAAGGAGTGTGTAGCTCTGAGCCCACAGCTGGGCGCGCTGCAGGTTCTGCCGCTCCACCTGAGCCTCGATGCAGCCGCTCTGTACGTTTACACGCCAGACGGAGATGACAGCCAGGCTGAAACAAAAGAAGACAACAAGGCTGGACCGTGTTTAAAACGCAGGGTCATCCTTTCAGACGCTCTGGGAGAAGCCTCGTTCTCTTTGCCCTGCATTCGTTACGTCATCGATACAGGATTGGAACTCAAAACGGTACGTGTTTATTCATAGGAGTCTTTGATGGATTTCAAAGCCATTTTATTATTCACTACATTTTTATATGTTAGTCAATTCATATTTTCTGTTTTCTATCCAAGCAATAGTATACTGTAAATGTTTTTACACACAGTGTTCATATAATATTCACACACGATTATATATACACTAAGATTAAGGCTGCATCAACACTAATCCGGATACATTTATAACGGCGTCTTCGAATTTCTTTTTTTTCAAACATGCTTTCTTTTAACAAAAACATCCAGGTGTACAATCCCCAGATTCGAGCTGACTCCCAAGTCCAGCGGCCAATCAGCAAACACCAAGCTGACGCCCGCTCTCAGAGGGTGAACAGCACATTGCCAGGTGAGGCTTTCTCATAGAAGTACCGCATCCAGAAGTCTAGTAATGATTAACTTATACTCTTTATTGCCTTGCCCAGTGGTAGACTGAGACCTGGGATGCGGTAAATTATTGAATCATATAAAAATCAAAAGGGCGGCACTTGTCTGCACTAAACTCAGAACAATTTATTTACATTGTGTACAGTAGAGCAAAAAGAACAGTATTAACACGAGGCTGAGATTTGTGAACCACCAAGCTGAGTGCACTTAACTCTCTCTTTTAGGAGTATGTTTTCGTCTCTACCCCCAATCCCTTTATGAAAAGGAAATGCCTGAATCTCGGTGTCCCGGAGTAGCCGAGGCTAACCTGAGCCACCTGGTCCTCTTTCTCAAAAGACTGGACATCGCCGACATGGGCCAGTGCAAGTTCCTGGATCGGCCAGGTCAGACCACTTTACCTTTTTTAGACTGGCAGTTACTCATAGTTATAACTGATAGATCTAATTACTATATAGATTCTTTTTAGTCTTTCCAGGGTTTTCTGCAGGGTATAAAAAAAAAAGTCTCAAATAAAAAAATCGACATTTTAGGCCTTAAAAACTATATGGATCTATGAAACTGATCATTTGATACCTATCTTGATTTTGTTTACAAATCAGTGCATCTATTTTGGGGGGAATTTTGTAAGGTAATTAATGCCTATGATAATTGTGTCTGCAGCACCAGAGGCACTGATGCAGGCTCTTGAGGACTTGGATTACCTGGCTGCTCTAGACGATGATGGCAACCTGTCGGAGGTGGGCATCATCATGTCCGAGCTTCCTCTGGAGCCACCACTGGCCAGAGCCCTTATCGCAGCCTGCGAGTTTGACTGCGTCAGTGAACTTTTGACCATCGCTGCGATGCTTACAGGTCAGGAGCAAGTCTTTCCAACTAAATGCATGCATATACATATATATACACACAACACAAGTTACATTTAAACCATATTTTCAGCAGTTTTCTGTACTTAAACAGGATTACATGTAATGGCATTTACTTCTTATTTTGATTGTTTTATTTCAGTTAAAGAACAATTTAATCTTCTTCACACGTTGTTGCTTTGTTTCCTGGATACCACCAGAGTAAACAAACCACTTTTTTCTTTTCACAGCTCCACCATGCTTTGCGACACCTCCAACCAATAAAGAGGAAGCAGCGTTAGCTCATAGACGCACACTTTTGCACCAAGATGGAGACCATTTGACCCTTATTAACATCTACAATGCCTACCTACAGCGTGAGTCATAGCAAAACATCCACAGGTTCATTTTAGTGAAAGTTTTATACAGTATCATAACCAGGGATGATTTCCAGTGAGGGCCCAAGAGAGCCCTTTAGATGTTGGATTTTGGTATTTGACAATCTTTGTCTAAACTTCCAAGGCATAAGCACATTTTTGAAAGTTTGTTGGGCTGTCAGAAAGCTGGCAATCATTATAGATATGGGTCTCAGTACAGTGAACTGCATTTATATACAGATTTATCTCAAATAAAACAAGTTATGCGTCTGTATGTGAACCTATTTAAAGAAAATACTAGCTAAAAGTGGTGCCTTATGCTGTGAGCAAATATGTTGATATGATATCATTTGCTAATTTAGGACCACCCAAATTTCCAAATAGAAATTCCATATGCAAGTGGTAGTTTTTTAGTTTTTCCGTGTTACGTGCTCTAGTCAAACCCAGCATTTGTGGACAGCTTGGGGCTATACTGGTGTAACAGCTTGCTTTTTTGTGTTTCATAATAGACAACGAGGACGAAGCCTGGTGTAACACTAACTTCCTGAATGCCACTTCACTGCGATTGGCTGTGGCTATAAGGGCGGAGCTACTCGAGGTGATGCAGCGAATTGAATTGCCTGTTTCACCGCCTGGTTTTGGCTGCCAGGACAATACTACTAATATAAAACGGGCTCTCATCTCCGGGTTCTTCCTTAAGGTAACATGGGTCATTAAAAATGCTTTAAAGCGCTTTAAAGTTCTCTCGTGTTTATTAGTTATAGAGCCTTGAACTTCCTCCTTCCTCAGGTTGCCCATGATGTGGATGGCTCAGGGAATTACTTACTGTTGACACACAGACATGTGGCTCACCTACACCCCTTCTCCTCTTACTTGAGCCGACGGCCACAGCCCAACCCCCCCAGCTGGGTCCTCTATCACGACTTCACTATCTCTCATGACAACTGCATCTGCATCGTCTCTGCAGTTCATCCGCACATGTAAGGGTTTAATGGTCTGCTTGGGTCTACTGCAGAGGTTCCCAAGGATGGTCTTGGAGAATCCCTCCAGTCCTGCACAGTTTAGGGTCAACCATCAACATATACAGTGCATCCGAAAAGTACACAGTGATTTAATTTTCAAACATTTTGTTATGTTATAGCCTTATTCCAAAATGGATTCAATAAATTTTTTTCTTATAAATGTTTCAAACAATACCCCATAATGACAACGTGAAAGAAGTTTTTTTTAAATGTTTTGCTCATTTATTACAAATGAAAATAATTACATGTATTCACAGCCTTTGCGGATCATCCCATAGTGTATAATATAGACCTCTCCGTGCAGCAAGTAGACTTACATGTAAAAAGAAACACGTGGTGTCAGTGATTTGCCTCTAGAGGCTGCTCTCGTAATGACAGCGAACCGCAAGCCGGAAAAACTATCAATATAGATTTAGTTCCAACAGCTATCTCTGCCATTATCCTCAAAACTGATTAATCCACCAACCTCTATCTGTTATAACTTTAATTCTTTCCCTGCAGGTTGGTAGAACTAGCCCCACAGTACTATTTGGAGAACCTTCCCCCCAGCGAAGGCAGAGACCTATTAATGGACATCAGACAGAGTGTTTTCCCACCAGAGGAGCAGGAGAACGGCGAGGCTGAACATGAGCGATCTGGAGAGCATCGAGACCATCACAGTACAGAGATGTGTGTTCTGCAGTGATACACTCAGGGGTACACCAGAACCTCAAGTTGCACTTCGGGATTTTCTGAGCCGAATATTTTACACGTAAAAAAAAAAAATAAAATAGATTTAGCGGGTTTGGGTTTGGTGTAGCACATAAAAGCAAGCGCTGAGCAGAATTCAGCTGTAGCTATAACGAATCAGAAATGCACAATTTCAGCTTTTACACAGCACAGAATCTGCACAGATTCAACTTCAGTTAGTTTCTTTTATTTTTGCTATGACGTGCTTGCCTTAGACCAGACAAGCTCATGTGATGTCTACTGGATCCTGTTTATGCAGGAAAAACGGCACAGATTCAAATACTGGAAACACATCGAGCAATAATAAGCATGATGTCAAGACCTGAGCTCTTTCTACACCTAAATCACAATATTTATAAATCTTCTAATGGATGGTTTAAACTTCGAACACATTTTACAAACACACTACATTTATTGAGACGAGAATTTCAGCTTCATCAGATCTTATAATGTTTTAATCCAGACTGTATATTTTGCTCTCTATTGTCTTTTTGTGAACAGATGAAACGCAAGTCTTTCCCCTGTCCTCTTTAAATGGATGTATAAAGTATTTTAATTAGAATAATAATTCAGGATAACCTGAGCCTCGAGATCCTTTTCTGGATTCTCCTCAGGGTTGTTTACACAAACCCTTTTGTTGGACGATGCTTCCGTTTTATTGCCGAAGGATGTTTTTTTTTTTCCATACTAAGTACTCTTTGTAGTTCGTTTTTATCTTTTTCTGAACAAACCCACGGCTACTTTAGTTAATTTATCGAGGTTCAGTGTGTAAATTATAGGTGTAAATACTTATTCACTCAAAGAACACAGCACAACTAAATCTGTGCTCTATAGACAAGCTGTTTCTCTCTCTCACTCTCTCTCTCTCTCTCCTCAGCATCTTGTACACAAACCTGCTCATGAAGTAGATGTAGAAATAAAACTTTTTGGGACATGTAATAAAAACACCACATTTCTGCTGTTCACAGTCGATGGGATTCTTTTGATCTTGCAAAGAACATCATTATTATTGTTTTAATGTAAAGTGAAAGTAACGTTTACTCTCAATCATTGCAGCTCTGATAGACAACCGTTCAAATGAGCATTTATCCATTTTCAGGAATCAGCATCCAGAAAATTCACCCTGGATTACACTTTAGTCCATTATACACACTTACACACACTTGTTGAGTTAACATCATCTATTCACTTTCTGGCCTGTTTTTCGGAGAGTTGGTAGGAATATGCACAGAAACTCACTATGAACACACTAACCGAAAATCTTCAAATCAATTCATTTCTTCCTTTTTTTATTTAGAAGCTTTCTAAACACCCACTTGCTATCAATTTGCTAAAAGTCGCTGCTGTCTATCACTCTAGACCAGGGGGCACCAGGTAGCCCGCAAGGACCACATGAGTAGCCCGTGGGCCTTTTCTAAAAATAGCTGTTTCCTACTTTGTTAAATCATTGTTGATAATTATTATGAGAAAATTTGGATTTGTGTGTATGCAGTTTGCACTACATTATTATTAGTATCCCATTGATAAGACCATTGATGCTCCACCAGAACAGGTTCATTTTGGGCTACTGTTACTGTTTTTAGCTCACCAATATATTTGATATCTACAATCACTGTATATGAGTCTTGTTTCATTGTGACGCACCAAGAATTACTGGTACCCTTAACAAACTGTGTTTTCTAATACATATCACATTTACATTTAAGTTTACAGCATTTAGCAGATGCACATCCACAGTGACGTACAAATATATATAAAAATAATCGAATCCTTATAATGTGGTAGAGCAGAAACCGACAAGAACCTGTCACATTATTAAAATGTGAGGAAAAGGGCAGTTACTAGTCTGTGGTTACCACGAGGTTGTGATCAGTGGCTGAAGGGGAGATCAGAGATCTGGCAAAGTCTTTGGTTTTTTTTTCACACAAGCCTCAAGATTACAAGGGATTTTACATCTGCGGCATCACTTATAACATCAGCTCAGACACTGGGTAAAGGATGTCTTGGTTTTTTTCAGAGAAAGACAGAAACACACATTGAGAGTTTTAAATCATTATCTTTATTTCAGCCATCCATGTGGTTCATGAACCAGAGATCAACACAAAATATTTTCCAGAGTGGCCTGTTTTATCCTAAGCAAACAAACATTACCGGAACCTTCATCAGAGTTATGGATCCACGAAGGAGTAAGGGTTATCAAAAGCTAAACATCTAATAGCATTTTCATTAAGATTCAATTGCCTTGGAATAAACGGATGAATGAAGGAATGAATGCTTTGGTCAGGGATATAATCATTTTTGAATTAATACAGCTCAAATATAATATTAACACCTCCCCGGACACTCATATGGATGTTTGTGTTTCTTCTAAAGTTCTGAACACTCATATATAATACTGAGGAAATGTGTAAACAATGCGAATCAAAGAAATCCGATTTATAATAATAATAAAAAAATAAAAAAAATGTAGTAAATTAAATTGAATACTCAGTGGTTTGGTGGTTCTGTGATGTGGTGGTGAAATCCGATTTTCTAGTCATTGTGGAAATCTATTAAGAAAAACGTCTTTCTTTAAAACTGTACTAAATTCAGGTAATCATGTAAATATGCTCTACATTGTGAAATACTTTATGGCTTTATGACTATTTAGGATTTTCCCAAAAATCTTTCATGTGGAATATTAGAATTATAAAGTATACAGTATGTCAGTGCAAAAGTTTTCACATTCCTGAATAAATCTTATTCCCTTGAAGGGGAAAAAAAATACATTCCTACCATCAACTATCATCTGCAGACTCATCAGGGAAACATATTTAAATATAAACAGGAAACATATTTAAAGAAATGTTAAGATTTTTTTTCTTAGTGTTCTCTAATGGTCCTATTTCTCTTATCCTTCCCTACTTATATCTTCGCTCTAAAATTGTCCCTAACCTGAACATTCTAGACACGTTCTTTCTCAGGGCATGTGCGTGGAAAAAAAAAATCTAATCTTGCAAAAAGGAAAGTGTTGCTCCCTCTGGTAAGAGGATTGTGTGTGCATAAATTTGCTTATGTCCTAGTATCCTGTGTGTGTCCCAGTGTGTGTTATTGCAATGTCACAGTCCAGTCGGTCCCTGCATTGACGCCAGGTTTTCGCAGTGTTAACACTGATGCAGCAGAATCGAAATCAAACTCCAAAGCAGATTCGGCACCATCTAGGAAAAATCATGGACAGTAGTGCATTTTAACAAGCTGGATTTTAGCTGTATATATGTATATATTTTTTACATTAATAAGCCAGTCATTGCGTCTTTGGAAATTAATGCTTATGTAAAATGTAGTCACTAGAGGGCGACCGATTCATCGTTTCTTTTTTTTTTTTTGCTGATCATTCGGCACCGATAGTTGATTGTTGGAACTATTGGCTATCTGCAAAAATCCATACTGATAGTTTTTCCGGGCTACGTCTATAGGTGGAGTGGCTGAGAACATCCGCTGTCATTATACAGTACGACAGCGGCATCTAGAGGCGAATCACTGACGCTATGTTCTGTTTGTTTTGATACGTGAGACTTCACGATCAGTATCAGTAAAATCCATTATCCACTATCGGTCGACTTTTAGTAATCACTTACTCTAATGTTGAATGTCAGTCTTGTCAAACTCTTAACCAGCTGTTGCACATGGAAGCCCATCATATTATTAACATTATCTAACATAGCTATTAACTCTTCATCAACATTTCCCAAAACAGTATTTTACTTATCCATGAATGTTAAGCGTAAATCCATTAAAATGTGTCCCGCTTCATTTTCCAGATGTTGTACATTGGAAAATATGTGACCGCATTTCCTAAGGCATATTTTTGAACAAAGCTCTTGATAGGATCATAAAACAACACAAAAAATGGTTAAACCCCTAAACACACTCACCTGCAGTCTTCAGGGAGGCTGAAGATGGAGGACTGGCTCCAATTATTATCACCCTCTCGATCCATGCTGCTGTGGTGAAATTTGAGTCTGGAGCCAGATTACTGAGGAGCAAAAGATTAACTCATAATGGGAGAAAGAAAGATAGAAAGAAAGAAGATCTTATGCAAACGAAACCCTCCAGATGGGATGGAAGAGTTCAAAGAACAACAAAATGATCAGTCCATAATTCCAACACTGGAATTGGAACCCACCAACACTGACAAGCAAAAGAGCAAACAAAATGGAAGGAACAAAACTACAACAATACAACAGTTCAAACTACAACAACGTAAACAGAAAAGAAAAATGAAGTACTAACAACTATTGATGTATACAAGTGGAGGAAGGTGCACACAGGTGGACTATGTTCTATGTAGGAGAGGCAACCTGAAGGAGATTGGAGACTGTAAGGTGTTAGCAGGGGACAGTGTAGCTAGACAGCATCGGATGGTGGTCTGTAGGATGGTTTTGGAGGCGAAGAAGAAGAGAAGGAGAGTGAGGACTGAAAGAAGAATAGGATGGTGGAAACTGAAGGAGGAAGACTGCAGTGTGAGATTCAGGGAAGAGGTCAGACAGGGGCTCTGTGGTCGTGAAGAGGTGCTGGAGAGCATGAGGAGAAAAAGGTTGGTGAAACAGAATTGGGATTGGCAGAGTGATGAGAATAGTAGGCAGGAGAACACGGAGATGGGTCAGCAAAGAGAGATGTGGCTAAAGCCAAGGAAAAGGCGTATGAGGAGCTGTAGGAGAAGTTGAACACTAAGGAAGGAGAAAAGGACTGTGGCAACCCCTAATGGGAGTTAGTTAATTGCTGAACTGCCGCCATCGTCAAAAATCCATACTGATTGTTTTTCCGGCCTCCGCTGTCATTACAAGAGCAGCCTCTATCAGAATCACTGATGCCACATGTTTATTAATTATATAATTAAACTTATATATTATATATATATATATATATATATATATATATATATATATATATATATATAATATATTATTCCCTTTAGCACATTTTCATGATTCAGTACTGTTTTCTTTTTATTTATTTTTTGTAATAAAGTTCAGTATTATTTTACAGTGTTTGTTTTAAATTCAGTATTCATTTTAAAAACTATCGGTTGAATAATCATTTATCAGCAAGCACGATCCAACCTACCTATCGTATCGGTAATATCCAATGTTTGTGGTAAAAAAAAAAATTAAAAAAAATTAAAATCTATGTAATGTTGTGTAATCTCAAAATATCTGCAAATTTATTTTAGCGTAAAAATTACAGCGATCTAAAAGTTTGGAGGACATTATATTCGTATGCGGACAAAAAAGAAACACACCTGGATGTAAGCACATTATCAGCGAAATGCAGTCGCCTGTGGATAAACTGCTTTTCTTGCTCAAATTTGAAGGTGTGGAAATCATCAATGTAGAGCTCTCCTTCAGCAGTACCCTAGATAGAAACCAAGAGAAAACTTTTTTTTTTGCTTCCATTGGTTATATCTGAAGTGATTACATTTTTACCCTCATATTTCAATCAATCACATATGCAGCAAGCTACAAGTCTGCATCTCTGGAGTCACATTTATTTTTATTTAACATTAGAGCACTCTTCCAGTGAGCCTACCTGAGCACTCAGTGTCACGTAGAGGGTGTAGGGGTCATTCTCCATCGAGGAGGAGGATCTCCTGATACGGTCCTTCCTGCAGATGATGGCACCACCACGCTGGAACACAGGGATCTAGGGAAAAGTTAAAAGGTTTCCGGTATACACAAGACACACAATCAGAAAATCATATTCATTCCAAGAGCGGCCTCTAGAGGCGAGTCACTGATATAACGCGCTGTTTGTTTTTACACTCGAGACTGCACGCTGCATGGAGAGCGGTATATTAGATTTATTATTTATTAATTATATAATTAAACTTATTTATATAAATATTACATATTTATTTCCTTTAGCACATTTTCATGATTCAGTGCTGTTCTTTTTATTTATTTCAGTAATAAAGTTCAGCACCATTTTACATGGTGTGTTATATTTGTTTGTTTTGTAACCAATTTAATCATTCTAATTTAAATGATTAAAATTAAAAAATCATCATTTGATCATTTGGTTATCGGAAATCACGATTCAATCTAGCTATCTGTATCGGTAAAATCCACTATCGGTCAACCTTTGAACTTAGTGTAGTATTATGTTGAAAAGTATTATGTAAAAAAAACTAACAAAGGCACTGCATTGTTCTACTTACAGAGCTCATGGTGACTGGAATGTGGAGATTCTGAGCCCCTGGGTGTTTTTGGAATGTGTGAACATCGTACCAAACCTGTTAAAAAATAAAAATAAATAAACAAATAAAAAATGCTTAAAATAATTAAGTATAAATACAGGATCATTAGTGGTATTAAACATGAACAGCTGGTAATGGGGGCACTAATAGAAATAGAAAAAATAGGCACATTGTTGACTAATCTAGCTCTGTATCCTTTCTACAAGTTTTTGTATGCATGCTGTGAGGTCGAAGTCAATTGATCATAAACTAAATATTCTAATTCATCTAAATACAATTTACAATCCTTTTTATAATTCTCTTCTAGTTGGTTGTAAGATGACATATAACAGGACCCACGAGTCAAAAAATTAAGTCAAACAAGTGCTAAGTGTTTTAAAAAGATGTTCAACACAGGAAAATTGTAAATAAATGTCCTAATATGAGCATAATAATATATATAATTAAAGTAGCAATTATAAAGTACAAATCTACAGTATCCAAGTGAGAAGTGAAATCATTCACTGAAGCAAGGGTTAAATTTAGGCATAAAAATGTTGAATTTTAATTAGATTATCATATTAGTTCCATGCACCTCTCCTTTCCCAGGCAGGTAAGCTGTGATGCTCTTCGCACCTTCGTCAGTAACAGGATGGACGAGCAGATCTTTACCTGTCAAAAATGACACGTGAGGTCTTTAATAAAAAGATCAAATCTATCACCATAAGTTTCAAATCTGGTACAGTTTGTTTTCACTCACCAATTAAATATTCATCCTCAATGGCAAATGTGGCTTGTTCCTCAGGAAAGTCCACCCACAAAGGCCTGGGTGTGACCGAAGCGATGCAGAGAAAAACGTACAAAGATGTATGAAGTTGAACATATATATGTGTTCCAATCAAACATTAGGACTATAAAATTCCATACTACAGAAATACCAAAAAAAAAAAACATTAGTGGTACTGAGTACCAACAATAAAGATTTCCCAAATAGTGTGGGGCAAATATTGTCCATGTCCAAAGCTGTACTTATGTGTCAGAATAGCATGCCAACCATAACTAGGTCACTATTAGTCTATTATTATTGTCATACTGCAGTGTTTAGTGTTATAGAATAACATTTAAAATGCCATGCCCATGTGCTAAATAGTGAAACAACTCAGAGTAGAGAGACCCACCTCATGACAGGCTGTCCGGTTTGATAAGCATGATAGAAGAGCTGGTACCAGTAGGGTAGTAGGGTGTATCTTTGGCGTATCGCTTCTCTGATCAGAGCTGTGTTTTCTGGCCCAAAGAGCCAGGGTTCACGCCGTGGGGTGTCCAAGTGGGCATGACCACGAAAGAACGGTTGATACGCACCGGCCTGGTACCAACGCACCAACAACTCAGCACTCGGATGTTTAAAGAAACCACCGACGTCAGCTAAAGACAGTGATAAGAGCAAGTCATTTAATGTACGGCTAATCATAATATACTGTATGGAGACTGGAATTATGTTAATCCATATGAAGAACAGTAGACATCGACCGATGGATTTTACAGATACCAGTAGCTAGGATGGATCGTACTTGCTTCAATTGATTAATCGAACGATAGTTTTTAAAATGGATACTGGATATAAAACAAAACACAACAAAAATAATATTGAACCTTATTACAAAAAATAAAAAAAGTACTGATTCATTAAAATGTGCTAAATGAAATAAATATTAACATATAAATTACAGAATATAATTATATAATTGATCAATTATAAATAGAAAATATTAAATATAGCGCTCCCCGTACAGCGCGAAGTCTGACGTGTAAAAACAAACTCCATGTTGTATCAGTAATGCGCCTCGAGAAAAAACTATCGTTATGGATATTTGCAAATAGCCGATAGTTCCAGCAATCAACTGTCTGTGCTGATTAATCGGCAAAACCGATGAATCAGTCGACCTCTAAAGAACAGTAATACACTATTTATTATCATTATTTGTATTAGAATTATTAAAATGTGCTAAACTAATATGTTGTTCTTTGACATTTTACAAAAGTTTACCTGATTCCTAGCACTGATACATTTGGTAGCACTGATAAACATGCTATCTGTTAAGGAAATACATGATGAGTAGACTTCTATATTTTTTTACCTCCACAAAAGGAAATGCCCACTAATCCCAGACTCAAACACATTGGGATGGAAATCTTCAGATGGCCCCATTCAGCTGCATTGTCTCCTGTCCATACTGCCCCTGTAAAGAATAAGAGAGAATAGAAAAAAGTTATAGAAAAAATTAATAATTGAAATACATAGATTAAAAAAAAAATAATAATAAAATAAAATTTTATAAATATACCTGCCAAAACTCACCATAGCGCTGCGATCCTGCGAAAAAGGCTCTGGAGAGAACAAACGGTCTCTCGGTGCTCCCAGAGCGCCGGATCAAACCTTCAGCGGTCGCCATGTGCTATAGGTTAAAGAACACCGCAAACAGAAAGCCAGTGAGTCATAAAACCTCATTCTAGCCAACATTGCTTACGACTTTTTTGCTTCATAACAACTTATAGGATTAATGAAGCACCGTTGCTGTGCTCTAAATGGCTTATTTTATCCTGTCTATACTGCATATGGTATAGTATATAATAATCTGCATTGTTGTATTTAATATGTACAAATTATTATCAAGTCTTAACACACACACACACACACACACACACACACACACACACACACACACACACACACACACACACACACACACTTAGGGAATTTACCTCAGAATTACCTCAGACTGCTCCACCAGTATACTTTCACATCTAATGTAACCATAAAGTGCTAATTTTTAACAGGTTAAGTAAAGAAATACTGCTATAAAGTGGATGATAGAGGTTAAAATCAGCTTTAGTCTTCAATTTAGTTTGCGGTGTAAATATAGTACCCAGTGCAGCTAGCATAGATAGCTAAAAAAAATATAGTATGAAGCTATCCAGCAGTTATATATGTACTGAAGAGCTTCTGAGGAAAAAAAAATACTATCAAATGTTGATTTGTAATCAATTTAGATAAAAACAGCACACTAGCAAACTATTGACCTCTTGCTAATAATTGCTAGTTAGCATGAACTATATTAGCTGAGTGGTTAACTGCACTAGCGCATTGAAAATGTACACAGTAGAGTTGTAGTGTTTTCTTTGTAACCCACATTTTAGAGCAAGTGCAAGAAAGAAGAACATTTATTTGTCATGTACACATTATAGCACAGTAAAAATCTTTCTTCGCATATCCAAGCTTGTTAGGAAACTGGGGTCAGAGAACAGGGTCAGCCATGATACAGTGGCCCTGGAGCAGAAAGGGTCTACAGTAGCAGCTTTGGCAATGAAGAGGGTTGAACCCTGACTTTTAAACAATAACCCAAAAGATACCATTTTAAACACACCCAGTAATCTGTTTAAAATCAACATGCTTCTTGGATTTCGAACTTTCAAGCTCCAATCACTCACCCTAATATAAATAAATAGGAAGAAGCAATTCTCTCACCACATACAACCCGTAGAGGTTGTGCACATCTCTGTTCTCCCATCTGCCGAGCAGCATGTCTTTGTGCATGGTCACCTCCGGCCCATTAAACACGGACGGTTCGTTCATATCGTTCCAAGTATACAGGTTCTCCATGGAACCCTGGCCAGTGAAACATTAATCCTTTTTCAAGGCTGATATTCACATTTCATTGCATATAATTATATTCCTGCAGCATGCGGTATAATATAGTTTTCAGGAAAGAGGAGCAGAACCAAGCTCAGAATACAAGGCTAATGTTAACCCTTAAAGATTGAATATGGCATTCTTACCTCATATTTGTCATAGGCAAACTGGCTGGCCCACCAGGCTCTCATCTCTGGGTTGGTGAAATCAGGATATCCAGCGCTTCCTGGATAAAAAAAAAAAAAAGCCATTAAAACACACAACAGCCTGAAATGAGCATTGCTACAAAATATAAAATCAAGTAAAATAAAAAAAATAAAAAATCAATTAGCTTGAAAAGTGTAGCATTCGGCAAGAGTCCCAAGTGTAATTTTTGGCGGGCAATTATTATTATTATTTTTTTTAAATGAGAACTCAAAACATAACACACGTGAGATTAGGCCTCGTTTTAAAATGTAATAATGACATAAAACAATTACTATTGCTGTTTTGCACTGTTTTTTGTTTACATTTTGTTATTTACAAGGTACACTCCTGTACTTAGTTCTCTCCTACACACTGCACTGTTAAATATACAGCAGGTTTACTGGGGGCGTTATTTTGTGTTTTGTGTATTTGTCCGACACTGTCTTGTGTCGTCTTTGCACTGTCTGTCTTGCACTGTTTGCACCAGGTTGCAAATGATGCACTTTATGTAGCGAGGACATTCACTAGTCCTTAGCCCTGTGTTTTCTGTTATATAGCTTTATGTTGTTAAATGTAGCACCAGGGTTCTGAAGGAACGTTGTCTCATTTCGCTGTGTACTGCGTCAGCTATATATGGTTGAAAGGACAATAAAAGCTTCTTGACTTGACTTCTTGACTTTAAAAAAATAGAAAAATACATAAAGAAGAAAAAAACTAAATCACATGGTCTCGCATTTATACAAAGTACAGCTGTACAAGAGGACACTTCTTTATATTGTGAAGAAACATCCAAGAGAAGAGCCTGGTTTGTGCTCTATTCAAGAGAAGAACCATTGACCACACAAATGAAAGTGATCTAACCAACCTGGCCAGCACCAGCCTTCATAATCTGCTCCGTCTTTGTTCTTGACATAAAAGTTCTTGGCGCGTATTTCGTTGTAAATCTGGTAACCACTGTCCACTTTGATGTGAGGGTCTACGATTGTGACCATCTGAGGAAACATCATTATTCATATATTATCCTTCTCTAAAATCTCATTGGTCTAATGGCGATGTAATATGAATGTTGATTATATATACTGCCAAATGTATGTCAGAAATGCATGCCAAGGCAAACTCGTGCCCACACACCTTGCGTCTCTTTTCCATGAGCCCTTGGAGCATTTCTTTGGGCTGTGGAAACTTTTGTGGGTCCCAGGTGAAGTAGCGTTTGCCATCGGTGTGCTCAATGTCCAACCAGATGAAGTCATAAGGGATGTCGTGCTCATCGAAGCCTTGATCGACTGCTTTAACATCTTCCTGATCGTTGTAGTTCCAGCGACACTGATGGTATCCAAGAGTGGACAGAGGAGGGAAGGCCTGAGTGCCTAGAACAGAAAGGAGCAGAGATTACTGTGTGTTTTTACTAACAGCTCCATACACACATACGAGAGTATACACACAGGCAGTGTGTGTATTTGTTAGAAATTTGCATATTGTGTGTGTTTGTGGATGTGGGTTTTTTTTTTTGTTTTAATGTTATGTAATGTATCTACACTATCTGTATTTCTTCAAATAATCATATTCATGTTCAGATTCGAATGCAAATTGGGTGTTAACTGGAAACACGTTTGAAAAAAAATTTTTTTTTTTATTATAGATGTGTGCAGGAAAGTTTTTCCCCCTGCTCTCACAGCTACTATTTCTTCTGTGTGTGTGTATGTTTGAGTACCTGTCAGTGAGGCATATTGCATAAAAACGTCACTTGGGGTCGGTCCAAGCATGAATAAAACATCGATGATGCCACTCTCAGAAATCCAGCGCACGTCCGTCTGCGGGACTTCACTCGAACCCGGGACAAAGTCCGCCATCTTACCGAACATAGTCTGCAACATTTACACACACACCAGTATTCAATTGCACATTATATTTACTGTCCTGCATGAGTTTTAAGAAACACACAGCCCTGGTGTCTCACCAATGTGCTGGAGCTGATGTCCACCCAGGTCTCGGCTGCATTCAGCCAGAAGACACCCATGGTGCGCTGAGCATTGTGGGATATGAGCACAGGCACGGAGCCATACAAGGCCATGGGGTTGTGCAGCTCGTACTGGAACACGTCCAGGTTATAAAGCCGATATGGGTCACTCCCCCTGAGAGAACACGAAGGAGCGAACACATTTAATCAACCTGAAGATGCTTCGTTCTCCTATACTTGTAGTGTGTAAGACAGACGAACACTTACTCTGTTGGTTTCAGTTTTAGAGTGTCTGCGTGCTCGGGAATGCCGTAAACATGTTCCACACCCGGAAATGAGAAGTCTAGACTAATGGATGTTGGACCTGAACGAGCAGAAAATGAAGAGCTTGTTTGCATTAATGTGTAAGATAATAAATTAGTATTTGTAGTAACCGCATCTGAGCGAGTACCATTAGGCTTTGAATCAGTGTGGGTTTTAAATGTTTCCTCCCACATGCCAGGCTTCACTTCCTCTTCTCCATCTTCAGCCTGAAATAAATAAACATTTAATAGATAGCTATTTAACAGACTGACATACAGACAGACAGATACAAAAATGGATGGATTGATGGATGGATGGATGGATGGATGGATGGATGGATGGATGGATGGATGGATGGATGGATGGATGGATGGATGGATGGATGGATGGATGGATGGATGGATGGATGGATGGATGGATGGATGGATAGATAGATAGATAGATAGATAGATAGATAGATAGATAGATAGATAGATAGATAGATAGATAGATAGATAGATAGATAGATAGATAGATAGATAGATAGTTCTCTTCTGTCAGGGATAGATGGATGGATGGAAGGATGGCTGGATGGATAGATAGACAGACAGACAGACAGACGGACAGACAGACAGACGGACAGACAGACAGACGGACAGACAGACAGACAGATTTTTGTACCTTATCACCTGCATTCTCTGATCCACCAGCTCTATCTGTGTCTTGTTTACTGAAACACACACTTGTAATGAATGCCATGATTAAAAAAAATTTAATAAAAGCTCATATTTTTATTATTAAACTCATACTATTTATACACCAGTGATTACAAACAGCATCATATAATTCAGGCCCCAGTTACACCCTGGATGTGCATGCCATTGTTCCTCTTAATGTCTGATTTGTCCATGTACAACTACGAGGTTTTCAACTATAAAATCTAAATGCACGGTACAAATTGAACAAGTTAACCAGACTGAAAAAGAAATCTTCAGAGATGCACATGATCAGAACACGATCAGAAAAGACACAGGAAAGACTTTACCTAGAGAACGCGCTCTTGATCGAGTCCCACATGCTACCGAATGTGCTTGTTATTTTATGAGAGATGCTGGAGAGAAAGAAAATAGAGAGAGAGAGAAAGAAAGAAAGAATCCAAGAAAGGTATAAAGGAAAAATAACAGAAAAGGAGAAAAAAGTGGAGAAAGTTGATGAAACTTTATAATAAGGCAAATATTTTGTATACCATCAATTCATCAGGAGGATAACAAGAAAAATGCAAGAAACAAATTGGGGTCGAATTACCATTGAAACTTGACTCCCCCCCAGACAAAAGTTATGCAAAATAAATTGTGGATATAGAGTGTGATTATGGTGGTAACTCACGTGTCTTTGCGCAGGCGCAGGTGCTCGAAGGCCAGCAGGCCACGGGAATTGAGGGACAGCAGCACCTGAGGACCCTCTACGATGTCGAGGCGGAAGGGCCGTGCGCTGACGATCAGCCGCTGTTCGTCCACACCCAGAGAGAGCACCACGCCGTTCTCGTCCCGAGTCACCACCGTCATCCTAAAACCACACAAAAAGAGCAGAAAGTCCAACAACGGTTCACTGTTCATTAGGATCTTCAGCCACACCTCACTCTACTCACGGTTTGGTCGGAGGATCGGCGATGAGGACGTCCTGGACCTCGTAACGAGGCCTGAGTGGCTTC
Organism: Silurus aristotelis; assembly: GCF_946808225.1. Lineage (NCBI taxonomy): Eukaryota > Metazoa > Chordata > Actinopteri > Siluriformes > Siluridae > Silurus > Silurus aristotelis. The sequence continues at coordinate 5,209,422 of NC_139599.1, forward strand.
AGCTCGTTGATTTTAACCCGTGTCATGTTGCCCTGCAGCCTGTACAGCTCCAAGAGCAAACGCACCTACACACACACCCCAAAATTATTTCTGTTTATATTCACCACCTTCTTTACAATAAAAAAAAATCTATATAACTGATATAATAGTACAAACTTACTGGCCACTTTAAAAGATACACCTACAGCAGAGCAACGCAATACTCTAAAAACAGGTCTGTCATTCGTGCTCAAATATCAGAACAATCAAAACCATAAATGTTTGGAGTCAAATGGCTCATACCCTGTAATTTTATTCCATACACAGCACTCTTTAGAATTTAAGCAAAATGGTATGGGGAAGAAAATTCCAAAACCCAACTCCCCTCAACCTCTACCTCCTCTAATTTATACAATATTATGTAATACACCTGCAAATTTATTTTTTCCACCTTCTTAACTAACTGGAAAATCACTGCACTATATCTAATTCTGTCATGGCCCAATCTGTTTTGTCTTCTATGCTTGGTCATTTAGCTGTAATCATGTTTGTATTTGTCTATATCATGTTTCAGTCCAGAATTGCTGTGCAGTGCCTCTATATAATTGTACACTGTTGGTTTACTCTAAACCGGAAACAAACGAGTTGGTTGATTGCTGGAACTATCGGCAAAAATCCATACCGATAGTTTTTCCTGTCCGCTGTCATTACAAGAGCGGCCTCTAGAGGCGAATAACTGACGCCTAGTGCCATTTGCTTTGACACGTGAAACTGAGCGCTGCACGGAGAGCGCTATATTTAGAATTGATATTTATAGAATGTGCAGGTGTTGCTAATAAAGTGAAAGCACATACAGATTATAGGTATTACGGTGTATAAGGAACGTATAAGTGCACTGACCTTGTTATTATCGTTAATGAGCTGCAGGGTAATTCTGGAATCGCTGAGCTCTAAGGTATCTAGCAAAGCTCGGTAGGGAGACTGACCAGGCTTCAGCTCCCTTTGACGCCTAGACACACACACACACACACACACACACACACACGTACCACATCACATGTTTTTACTTTTAGGTTTTCATTTTGACACTTCTTTTTTTCGCACTCACTTGCAGAATGCGCTCTGCTCACATGTCTTGAAGTTGCCACGATCGACGGCCTCAGCACTAAACAGCACCAGCACCAGTAGCACTAGTAGCGCTCGTCCCATCCTGTACAACGTGAAAAAATAAGATTAGATTAGATTAGAACCAACTTTATTGCCTATGCACGTGTTACAGTACAAGGCAACGAAATACATCTAACCAGATGTGCATTGGTAGCAGTGTAAAATATTTACACATGTACAGGTTGCTAAGGCTATGATATATGATAGATGTCAGGAATAATGATAATGAATTAATACTATGATATGAATAATATTAATAAATCAATAAACAGTACACAAAAAGGGGATTAAAACAGGGTTTCTGGAGGTGTCACCAAGTAAAATTTAAGACTTTTTAAGACCATTAAGAATGAAATTAAGACCAATATCACAACATCAAAAACACACAAATACACTGTTAAAAACTGGCCTTAATCAAGTTCCAAATTAATTTGTTATTCAAGCCAAGTAAAGTTCTTCATAAGTAAAAAAAAAAAACACAAGACAAGACCTGTTTAAAATGATTTAACACATAGAACACCTTAAATGTAAGACTTTTTAAGGCCTCAAATTTTTAAGATTGCAGACTTTTTTAAACTCCACAGAAACCCTGTATATACAATGAGTACAATGGTCAAGTGCTTACATGCTTGATGTGATTACAATCACAAAATTGACAGAATATGGCAATACGTGGTTGAATTTGTCATTTGCTGAGACATTTGATGCACATTTTTTCCAATGCCATAACCTTAGAACTATTTACTTGTACTTTTCAATAATGTCCACACATCTCTGCACTGCTATAGCATTCATATATATTCACTGTACATATGTTAATATATATACATAACATGCTGTACCTATACTACATGTTTATCTGCACTTGTCTATTTGCACAATTGCTACTTTTTGCAGTTCTGGGAGATGCGAAACTGCATTTTGTTGCTGTGTACCTGTACTATGCAATGACAATCAAGATCCATCCATCCATCCATCCATCCATCCAGCTACTATTTAAGTAGCTTTTTCATATATCTATACTTTTCTAAAGTATTTCTATTCAGGGAGAGGTTTACTTTAACTTCACTACATTTCAAAGACAACTATCTGACTTTTTACTCAATTACATTTTGCAATATCAGTCGTTCACTATTATTCAAGTGGATATAAACTTAAACACACAGTAAGCCACCAATCAGTGTAGAGCGTGTGCACTGTTTTGAACTTGTTTTGATTGCAGCTTGGTGGTTTGAACTCATCACAAACATACAGTTCAGCATCAGTTCAACAGCAAGTAAAACTTTTAGAGAGGAATTAATGATGGAAGAAACTCCTGACTCGAATTTGCCACAACATCAGTGGCCTTATTTAGTTTTTTTTGAAGTAGTTGAAAAGGTTTTGGGCTCATGATAATAATAATAAAAAAAAAGGATAGTCCATTAGACCACAATATAAAGTATACATAATAAAGATGTTGATGATGATGATGACGAAGTAAAACAATAACCAACAGTGAAAACCTGCACATACTATACCCAATTGAATCATTTGCATAATCATTTAAATGTCAATTGATGACAGAAGCAACACTACAACTATTTATTAGCATGTTTGCTTAGACCTTAGACTAAGTAAAAAAATTATCATGTTACAGATGTCTTACTTAGCATTAGCGCAGACAGCTAGCTAGCTCGCTTGACCATCTAGTGTTATGTCAACGTCTATTGTTAAACAACCGGAAACAAAACAAGCTATACCTTAACTTTAAAAGCACGTGAAAGAAATTAAGGAGATTTTAATATATATATTATAATAAAAGCGGTATATTTTAGTATTATTATTTTTTTACTTGTTGACAGATTATAAATATAACCCTACTAAAATGCTCACAATGACAGTACCTGTCAGTGGAAGGCGCCATATTTGTAGCCATGAACTTTGACCCCAGATTATTAAATTTTTTTTTTAACAAGCAAGAATTAGACTTTATATATATTTTCAAAACTTTTCTTTAAGGGTCATAATGTGGTTGAAATAAAACTCGTTTTAAATGTATAAGGTTTGATTTTTTTATATAAATTAATACCAAAAGACGATAGAGGATTGGTTGTTGTGCGTGACGCGGAAATGACGTCAGGGGTTGTATAAATAGTAGAGCCTGCTGCTAGCCTCGGTCTTTCCGCATTAGATGTCAGTTGGCAAGCTGATTTGCAAGTGTTTCTGTTCCTTTGTTTGACGCCAACCACGTCGATAAAATCCAAATAATATTTGGAAAAATAGTAGACGGTAAGCAGATTTTCAGTTATTTTATTCTAAATAGCTTTTGTTTTGCGCATCTTTAGTGCTTATATTATATACTTGGCAACACGTGTCCTCATGGACGCCATTTTGAACAACCCCTTATTACCCCAGACTTATTAGGAAAAAAATGGCTCAATTGGCTCTTATGTAAGAGTTGTGTAGTTTTATTTTAATGTAGAGCTTAGTTTTCTGAAGTCTGCCCATTTTTGTCTTTAATAAGTAAAACTTGCAGTTATATGCCCATTTTCTTGTGCGCATGCTCTTGGACAAACTAGCAGGGGTGTATATACTTTTGGAAAAGCCTTTGTTTGCATTTAATCCCCGTGCATAAACCCTCCTTTCTTGGCATGCACGTAGTTTGCTCAGTACTCGTGTGTGTATGTGTGGAGGAATAGAAATTTCCAGTGCTATGTCTTCGGTGCCAGCAAGATCCCATCAGCTGGTTCTATCCTCAATCACTGGTACAGCTGTTGCACTTGGTAGAAAAGGTCTTGCTGATGTGTGAAGTGTAGTTCTCATTCATTGATTTGTAATCATTGTTATTTCCTATTTCAGGTCGATGTGGGGGAATGGACCGGTGTTGGATGATTGACGGACTGCTTGGAAGTGTTCGGAGATTTCATAACTACAATGAACAAAATTATAAACAATTGTTTTTGCCCCCATTTTTCATGAGCTGAACTTATGCACTTCTCCTTTTGCCCAGATGATCCATCCACCTCACAGGTGTGGCAGATCAAGATGTTGATTGAACTGCATGATTATTGCACAGGTGTGCCTTAATAATAAAAGGCCACTCTAAAATGTGAAGTTTTATCACAATAGGCTTAAATCTTTTGAGTTTGGCTCATGAGAAATGGAGGCAAAAACAAAAGTGGTTATAATTTTGTTCAGTGTGAATGTGACCTTGTGGGTAATCACAGATTTGCCAATTACATAAGTATTCGCAATATGTGAAGGTTGAATTCTCGGGTTTCTGCCTAAATGGGTTTTGGGAGCGTCAATGTGCAACACGGATGATTTTCAAGACTTGAAAGAGGATGTGGCGTCTGCAAAGAGATTATGGTGTGTAAAAATTTGCATCAATGAAAAAAAGTGGTGGTATTCCCCAACTTATGGAGATGCATTGCAATGACTCCACTGTAACTTAATAATGAAGGTTGTGAATCCAAGAATCTTCAGTCAGTATGGAGTAGTGTACTGTAATTTGTTATAAATTAAATAATTCAGCAAAACAGCAGTTTATAGTACCGTAATGTATAAACTCACGTAATGTATAAACTATGTTGGGTGTGTGATTGGGGTGCGGAGCCAGACATGCAATTTGAATAATCTATATTCAAAAATCGTACGTTGAACCACCGTAATTTGGGGACTGCCTGTACACCTTTATGTGCACTTATTAGAAAGGGGTGTTTTTGTGTATTGGCATGTTGGGATTATGTTATACAAGGACTTCATCTTGGATGTATTTGGTTAGCACTCATTATTACTAATAGTTTGTATGTACATGCAACATTTTTTGCCAAATTTATCAACCCTGATAAAGCAATTATTAGTAATGGAGAATGTTTGAGTCAAGACTAATTAATATTTGACCAGAATAGAGGTGGAGATTAATTGTAAATTGTAGATGCATTAATAATCCAATGAGTAAATGAACACTGATGCTATTAAAGATGGGCATTGAGTCAGTGTGGGTTTTAAATGTCTCTTCCCACATGCCAGGCTTCACTTCCTCTTCTCCCTGAAGTAGATACACTGATGGCAAGCAGATTGACTTGACAGAAATGTAGTCAGACAGACTGATGCCTTGTACATGCACAGTTCTAATGTATAGACTGATCTGCATAGACATTCAGAGATGACCTGTTGGAGATACAGGACTCAGACACTGACTAATAAATAGATCACATGCAGAGACTTTTTTTTGGTTGCATTTTTGTTCAAATTCACCTCCTCATATTGGCACACGCTGTGTTTTCTGTGCCTGTGTGTGTAATCTAAGGAGGTACATTATCTTGTCATTATATAGCTGGCATCAGGAATTGTTTCCTGTGCCAGCTATTGCTTGGCGACAGTTTGATAAGTTGCACATGAGCCTTATCTAATGCAGAGTATTTCTTGCTTTCAGGTCCATATGGAGCTCTTCTTTTAGGTTGGTTCTTGTGCTACTGTGTATGTTGTACCTGTGCAGGTTTTGTTATGTATTTGGTTGTCTGATGCTATGTACATGCACTTAACAATAAAGATTTATTTTTGACTTCCTTTCTGCTTTCATGTTTCCTTTGTTTACAGAAAGTAATTGTACTTGAAATGTAGCCCAGCATGGCAAACGAACACTCCTGAGGCTTGCTCTGAATTTTGGGACTCTTCAGTTTGACCTTAGCTGTGAGGTCATTTATAGCAGATAGGGAAGTGTCTTGTCTTTCAAATGTTTAAATTTATGCACTTTTGATCTTTGTTGTGAAAATACAGAAAACACCAATAATGATCCTACTTGACTCTGAAATGATGTCTGGATCAACAATCACTTCCTAAAGATTTTTCAAATCTTGAACTAGAATTTCATCTAGAACTTAAATTTCATAAAGGATTTAAGTTTGCTTTGGTGAAACCTGCAAAAACACTGAATACATAAGATGCATCAGACCTTCATGTGTGATCTTGTAAGTGAAACTGACGTGTCAGTGAGGGTGAAACAAAAACCTACGGGATCTTTGTATTAAGTTCATAATTTAATAGCGAGTGTGACACGAACAGAGCAAAAAAATTTCCTGTTAGCTCAGAATCACTTATCTAAACAAGAGATGAATTCTGTACAAACTTGAGCGGCTGCTAAGAAGTCCATATCGTACAGTCTCATACATGTTGATCCTTTTGAAAGCAAAGAAAGGAAGGGGAAAAAAGTACAACCAAGAATGTAATGTGAACGCAATATACCAGATTTCTTAATGTAGAGTAACGCTTTACATTCAGGTTCCCTTCCCTACAGTTATTGACTGTTAGTTAAACCACTACATCCTCAAATCTGATTGGTCAAACATTTAGCTGCATTTAAATACCTTAAATGGATAAATGAATTGGTTATATATTAGAAATGTCTGATCATTGGTGTGGCCAATGTTTCTAAAGGTTTATATTTAACATAATATACAAGTCTTCAGTTTTTCCATTACAGGAAAGCTTCTCAGTAACATGTCTTATTAGCTACAATACAGAGGAAAATAGGTGGATGGTGAGGGAACCACAGCTGTAATGTAAATGGTAAATGCAATCTGACTTGCATAATTCAAAATCCCCAATTTATGTTTGATTCCTTACCTACCAAACCATGGTACAACTGATTTAGCTGTTCTACTCACTTCATGACTAAAATTCAACTGAAATTGCATTGCAAAATTCCCTGAATTATACCTTGACTATTACAACTACATACTTTTTCAATTACTAACGCAAGCATATTCATTATTGGCTCATTTTGGTTACGGTGGGATTTAATTAAACGTTATGTACGTTGATGAATACAGGTATTTTGAAGCTTTACAGCTTGTTAAGTACATTAAATAAAACCAGGCGTGTGAACCTTAATGTAAAGCGCGATCAGATATACAACAAAAATTCAAATCAAACCAGTTCTGTGGACTGAATTCAGTTTTAAAAATACTTTACACAATCAACATGTGGAATATACAGAGTGGACGATGTTTAACCGAGTTATTTAGAACACGTCTCGGTGCCATTTTTAAGCCACAAAAATATGGCGTGAACCATATTAACGATTGTATGCACACACACACACACACACACACACACACACACACACACACACACACACACACACACACACACACACACACACACACACACACACACACACACACACACACACACACACACACACACACACACACACACACACACACACACACACACACACACACACACACGTCTCTCGTTTCTAGCCGGAGCTGCAAAGGGCAGATTGGGGATCTCACACCATAAAACTGCAAACTGAATCTTTTGAAATGAAATTATTCAAATTAGACAATGTTTTCTCAGAATTTTCTCTTCCTCCCACCAAAAAAAAAAAAAAAACAACCCAAAACACACATACCCAATTTCCAGCATTCACATAGACATGAACGCACTGCAAAGTGTTAAATACGCTAAAATTCAGATTGCCATCCGGATGATTAATCAAACAAGTTCCTTGCATCTGGTCAAATTAAGCAAAAGGAAGATGGATCATCATCATCATCATTATCATCCCTGCAATGATAAAAGGCATTTCACACATTGGTCCTGGTCCTTAAAACAGTCACGCTATGCTGCATTTCCTGCCCGTTTACTTCTACAGGAGCCACGCTTGGTTCACATGTTGCCCACTCTGATATTAGGGTTAAACAGGGGGTTCAGGTTGGGGTCTTCGTCAGCAGAAGCCCGGCCCAGCTTAGCCATGATGACGATGAGGGTAAAGAAGCCGATCACTCCGAGAATGAGGAGCATGAAGATCCTTTGCTTTAGTGTGAATGTCCGTCTCTTAGGGCCCAAGCGGTTCCTGACAGAAAAAGCAACAATAAAAACAAAAAGAAGTAATGAAACGTGGCTAAAATTACAACGATATATGTCAAATATGCAAGCACCAGTATATCTGCTGTAAAATGCCTGCTTGGGTGTCTCTAGAACAGGCTTTCCTGGACACTGAAGGTGAGGGTACATTTTGAAGGACTACAACTATGTCAGGTTACAACAAGGATTGCATGGTACTATGCAATACTACATGGTCAGTGGTGTTATTTCCATTCATATTGAGTCCTATGCAAATAAGCCATATGCAATACATCTTGGTGTAGGAGCTGAGCAAGTTAAAATCGTACAGGAGATTGTACATGACCACGAGTTATGCCTCGAATATACGGCAATAGCACTTACAGTCTTTTAGTCAACAGTCTTTATCTTCTTAATAAATCATCCAACTGACATTAATAAAAAATCTTTGCGTTTTGAATACTCCAATAAGAACTTAACCGGAAGCCCCGCCCTTTTCCTTCTTCACTTCTGGAAAATGTAATCGTTTATACTAACTATCGTTTAATATGTTAATCATGAGCAGTAAAGAAAAAATGTTACACAACCTACTAATACGTCTTAATTGTAAACTACACTATATAGACAAAAATATTACCACAAAGTTTAAGGCACTTCATACAGAGTATCATAGTGACAAGAAAACAGATCTCCAGAAAACGTATAAAAAAGTAGTTTTATTAAAGAAGAGAAATTAATTTATTACAATTTTAAACTATTTTTATTAAATAAAAATAAAATATATTGGTTTCTTAATGTTTACTACATCCACCTTAATATTATACTGTTATTACTTCTTGGGTTCTTATAAAACTATAATATAACTACAAAAAAAATTATACTATAAAAAAGTTCCAGATTTTAAACTATAAATTTCAATTTTTATTTGTCATTTTTCAGTTTTATTTGTCATATGTACAGATGTCCGTGACAGTTTGTACAATGAAAATACTATACTATAAATACTACACTATATAATACTAGACAAATAAAATCGTATTTATAGGAGAAGAAAAATGTACTTGAAAAATATATATTTTTTGCTTTGGGGGTGCGGGTGGGAATACAGTCAACCCCTGATCAACTTGCGGATTAAAATTCGAGGTATTTGGTCAAATACTGTTCACTCTTAAGTTTATAAAGTGACATAATGTCTAGATGAAGGTACCATAGGAGATGCTGGGGTGCGTCAAAAAAAAATTTCAATAAACAAATCGTGAAACAAATTTTTTTTTAAGCCAGAAAGACTCCATATAACAGAATTTTTTGTGCATCAGGCTGAATGTGAACAAATTTTCCCACAGATTTGTAGATGTATTTAAAGAGAAGTTTCTCAAAAAGATTTATGTAGAATACTGTGTTTCCAATAATTGTACTAATGTTTATAAATGATAAATGATGCTCAGTCTGTATAAAATGGTGACAGGAAGTTTGAATACAGACCCTCATTTATACACAGAATAATAGAAGTAGAAATGGGAGGAAACTCACTTCAAGATCTGTGCAAACCAACTGAGTGCTGGCCTCCTTCTGTACTTATCTTCATCGAAATCGATCTGAGTGGCCGAAGTGTGGCCTGATTCTCGTGTGTCGTACACCTTTCTAGGTGATGAGGCTGAGAGACAAAAACAAGCATATACACAATTCAATAAGTAATAAAGATGCACACTCACACAGTGTAAATTAGCATGCCTGAGGTTTTTATACATACACCCTGAATTCGTTTACATGGCATTTGGAAGACGCTCTTATCCACAGCGACTTACATTTAAACATTTATACAGCAGTGAGGCATAAGAACTGCAGCTCCGGGTTGTTGACTCTGGGATTTGAACTCACGACCTTCTGATCGGAAGAATGATCTACAAGTCTACCATATGGGTCTGACAAGTCCATTTTTAGGTTTGTGAAATTTTATGACTCAATTACGATTTTTGGTTTAAATATACAGAATTTATAGAAATAGTTATAACTGAGAGCATCAGTCACACAAACACACAGAACTAGGAATGAATAATAAATAAAGCATTTTGTATTTATTATTCACTTTGGTATTGTTATTAAATGATAATAAATTAGATTTCAATTTCTACTAATAAAAAATGTATGTTGATAATAAAAATATATTAATGCTGATATAGATTGAATTCTTATATCATTTTTTTAGCTTTACATTGAGCATTTTAAATGAATTTTCCCGAAGCGTTACCAATATAAATAGAGCGAGACAGTGGCGAGGAAAAACTCCAGGAACCATGAGAGGAACCAGACTCAAAAGGGAACTAGTCCTCATATAGACGACACCAAATATACATTCATTACAGTTCCATCATTGTAGATGCACTTCCACTGTAATAAAATTTTTTATATTAAATACAGTCCAAATGAATGGAATTGCACTCTCACAGTTGAAGAAAACCCCAACAATGTACACGCATCCTTACATTTTATTGCATGTACACTTAAAAATATTATATTATGAAATAAATTAAATCCACAAAAAAAATAGTAATAATAAATAAGGCCACCTCATGATTACTTCATTGATAAAGAACATTTTGAATAATACATTAATGAAATGTTACACTGTGTCCTTCTTTTGTGTCCTAGACCAAAATTTCTAGAATCTTTCAGCCAAAAATCAACTTTTTAAAAGAATTTGGTAGCCATTATTATTTCCTGTTAAATAAATTGAGCATCTTCTCGTCATTAAATACGCAGCATTTCATACCTTTGTTGATTACGATAGTGTCCGGTGCGGTGGCCGTGATCATGTCAATGACCGAGTGTTCCTGGACCCCCGGTCCTCCATTATTGTGTACACCGTGGCTGTGTCCCACGTCCTGATGTGAACATGCCGGAGTGACTGTTGCCTCTGGGGTGTACGAAAGTGATGGGGCAGAAATGGAGGTCTCAGCAGAAGGCGCTGATGTACAAGATGTGAGTTTACAGTATGAAAAAAAGAGAGTGAAGAAAGATAAGAGCTCAGTATACAGTATGTGAACCTAGAAGACATTTTTAATTACAAACATTAAGCTCACCATTGAAGGTCCAGTCTGTATATTCAGTCACATCAAGCGTTGTACTTGCTTCGACCTCAGGCTGGTCTTCAACCTGGAGAGCAGAAACTCTTTTACCAGCAGAGCTGGAACTTGTTGCATCTCACATTTCAGCAACTAATTCATTAAATCTGTTTAAGGGACAATACTATAGAAATGAAACTTGGATATATTTTAGAGTAGTCAATGTGCAGCTTGTGTAGCAGTATATATTTAGTAGAATAACTGTCAATAAAATTTGTGTGAACACCATTGATTTCTCGCACTGCCTTAATCCTCCTAAGTATGGAATTCACCAGAGCTGCACAGGTTGTTGCTGGGATCCTCTTTCACTCCTCCATAATGACATCACGGCTCATGAGACACATGGCTTTTCTCCATCTTCCGCTTGAGGATGCCCTCCAGGTGCTCAGTAGGGTTCAGGGCTGGATACATACTTCGCCACTTCTTCACCTTCACCTTCCTCAGCAAGGCAGTTGTCATCAGTCCAGTTTCTGAAGGGAGGGCATCATGTTCTGCTTCAGAATGTCACGGTACATGTTGGAATCCATGTTTCCCCTCAATAACCGCACTCATGCAACCGATGCTAAGACCACCACTATTTTCTTGGTGCTCCTCACCCGGGTGTTGCCACACATGCTGGACACCATCTGAACCAAGCAAGTTTATCTTAGTCTCATCAGATCACAGACATGGTTCTAGTAATTCATGCTCTTGGACAGGTCGTCTTCAGCAAACTGTTTGCGGGCTTTCTTGTGAGCTAGCTTCAGAAAAGCTTCGTTCTGGGATGATGGTCATGCAAACGGTCTGAGCAATGACAAGTAGACCTTTTGCTTCTGCAACCTCTAAAGCAATGCTGCAGCACTCAGGCGTCTGTTTTTTTAAGTCATTTTCTGCACTTGACACACAGAACGAATTTAACTTTATTGATGGACCCTTGCAAGGCCTGATCCAGCTGGACCTCCTCTCTGTATGACCCTGTACTTTACTGTGACTCAGTTTTTAAGGCTGTTACAGATCTTTTTATAGCCTTTGCCTTTTTTTGTGGAGAGCAACAATTCTAATTCTCAAATCCTCAGAGTTCTTTGCCATCTAGTGGTCAGTATGTGAGAATTGTACTCCAAGCACCACATTATAAAAGCTCTAACAGAAGAAACACGAATATGTATGGTTCTGTCAAGCAGACAAAAACATGAACAGGATGAAAAGGACATGTGGCTTTGAACAAAATCACACATTTTGTTCAAATACCACAATTGTTGTTTAGGTAATGTGTAATCATCAGATTTCACTTTTACTATAACAGGGTTTCTGCAGGTTTCACAATGTCAGATTTAGGACTTTTTAAGACCTATTTAAGACCATTAAGAATGAAAGTAAGACCTTTTTCACAACATTAAAAACACACACAAAAACATTGTTAGCCACTGGACTTAACCAAGTCATAATTTCATTTTATTCAAACAAATATCGCTAAACCCCCATATTCCCCATAGCTGAAAAATAAAATCCCTTTTATGTTTGTGGTACAATCCAAGAAAGATTCTCCCCAATAACAGAAAGCTGATTGGCTGTTGCACTTCGGTCTCATTTAAATTAGGACTGTATTTGTATTAGGACTAAGACTGTATTTGTTTTCGGACTAGGACTGTATTTGTATTAGGACTAAGACTGTATTCAGACTAGGACTGTATTTGTATTCGGACTACGACTGTATTTGTATTAGGACTAGGACTGTATTTGTATTAGGACTAAGACTGTATTTGTATTCGGACTAGGACTGTATTTGTTTTCGGACTAGGACTGTATTTGTTTTCGGACTAGGACTGTATTCAGACTAGGACTGTATTTGTTTTCGGACTAAGACTGTATTCAGACTAGGACTGTATTTGTATTCGGACTACGACTGTATTTGTATTCGGACTACGACTGTATTTGTATTCGGACTAGGACTGTATTTGTATTAGGACTAGGACTGTATTTGTATTAGGACTAGGACTATATTTGTATGAGGACTTCTAAAGAAAGAACTACACCACCACACAAATATTCTCAAGTGCTGCAGGAGCATTTCAATAAACATTAGAGGTCTTGTTACATGGACATCGGAAAATGTAGACCCGTTTAATATTATTTAAGACCTAGAACAGGAAAATTAGATTTGGATTTTTAAAAGTTACACGCTTTAAGACTCTGCAGAAACCCTGTATAAATATACCCTGATGCTCACCAGTGGAAGGCCCAGACCCGCTCGTGCCCAGTTCACTGAGGACAGTTGTGTTCTTAGCATGTCGGCCACAGGGCTGGCGAGGTTGGTGGGAGGAAAAACGGGTCCCTGGCATGTCGGGCACTGGTAACCCGCTGGTGCCGTATACAGGGGCAGTCGCGATGCCAGTTCATTCAAGCAGGACCAGTGGAAAAGATCTGAGAAGGAAAGAAAAGGTTGTTTGGATTTCTATTTCACAGATAATCATTGGTTTTTTGATTTTGATTTTTTTTTTTATTATACAATACTGTGATCAGTGGTTTTAAAGAGGAATCGTGCGAAACTAGAGCAACAAGGGATTACTAAATAAGTGTTCCACTGTGTGTGAGTGAACTGGGTATTACACAGACAAACTAAAAGATGACTGCAAGCAAGTAAACAATATTATACAATAATATGATACAATATCTACCTCAATACACGGTTTATCTTGTGTGTAAGGGGGAAAAGAAGAAAAAGGGATATTGTAAATTAATTCTATATTTGAATTACTGTCAAATACTTCGAAAACGACTCACCATAGCAGACTAATCTCACAGTGTCCTGGGAATTTAGAGGCTGATTACACAGACTGCAGTTAGGATTGTAGTCACTGTCCTGGAGCCACTGAAGGTAGGATTGCACTATACACTACACAAAACAGAAGCAGAACAACATGAGTCAGTGCAAAGACGTTATTTTGTCATTCCAGCGTGACAGGGAAGTGGGAGCTCGCTGGTTAAGGCTCTGGGTTACTGATTCTTTAGGGTTTCAAGCCCCAGTATCACCAATTGATCGCCACTCTGGGCTCTTGAGCAAGACCCTTAACATGGCCAAGCCTGCGTTCTGATCCCAGCAACTATATTGCCAAAAGTATTGGGTCACCTGCTCAAAAGTGTGGTATAGGATTTTTAAACATGGCATTCCACATTTAGTCCCGATTTGCTCTTATGATTCCCTCCACTCTTCTGGGAAAGTGTTCCACTAGATTTTGCTTATGGATATTTGTGTTCATCAGTCACAAGGGGTGTTACAAAAGGCAGGTACTGATGTAGGTGAGGAGACCTGGGGTGAAGTCAGCACTCCAATTCATCCCAAAGGTGTTCAGTAGGGATGACACCAGAGCTCTATAGCAGGCCACTCAAGATCTTCCTCTCCGAAGCATGTAAACCGGATCTTCAAGGAGCTCACTTTGTGCACAGGGGCACTGCCATGCTGGAAAAGGTTTGGGTTTTCAAATTCAAGTGATTGTGTAAAATTGTATTAAAACGCACCTAGTACAACTGAGTGCATGCAGTTTTGTGGTAACAGTTTGGAAAAGAACCACATATAGCAGGAAAGGGCTGGTGACCCAAAACTTTTGGCAACATAGCGTACATGGTTTGGACTGTACTGGACAAGTTATAAAAGCCCCTTTAAACCCTTTTAGAAGAAATGTTCCATCATGGAGGCAATTAGAAAACTGACCTTGCTGTGATTGGACACCAGGCAGTGTTCACACACATTGACGCGATGCTCGAAGCAAAACAGGTTCGTCACCTTCCTCTTCGGACACTTACACAGACCCATGGTCTGCCTGTCAAACTGCACATGAACACACCCATTAGGCCTTTGACAACCGCCATTAAATGATTTAATAGACAGATTACTAAGAAATATCTAGCAAAACATTTATTATTACTAGATACTCATACTTACAAACAACAGAACACGATATGACGATTGCTCTGCTAGTTCTCAAGTAATAATAATCAGCTAGCTACACGTTTTCAGGCGAACTGTCAGAGATCCGACACTTAATAAACAAATATAAACCCTTCTTACTTACAGAGGGATTTCAGGGAATCTCCACAAGCTTGTCTTCTCTTAACTGAGTCGAATGTTCCAGTTTAGTGATTAAGCTTCATATTTGAGCACCATATTCTTCCGGAAAGGATTTTTTTCCCTTCTTGCCACGTCTCTTCCGCTGTCGTCGCACAGCAGTGACGTCACACGGTGTCCGGTTATGCCACACTCAAAAACAAAACAAAAGAATTTTTATTGCGTGTAAATTGTTGTATAAACTAAAATTTAACCAAGCTATATTATATAATCCATTACATTTATTGAAAATTGTTTTTTATTTTTTTATTTTAAGAGAAAAAAAAAAACGAACAACTTCGTAAATATTTGTCGCAGTATATATGGTCCAGGTCATAATCACGAATGAAATGCGATAATAAATTATATAATAAAGTCACAAATATTGATGATTTATTCTTATGTTTAATGCATTCAGATATGTTTCATTGCTTTAAAAAGCGGAAATGATGTATGACTGATACAAGAGTGCGCAAAACGTAACAGCAGTTAGTATTATTAAAATATGTATTTATTTACTTTTGTACAAAACTGTCTACTAGTTTAATTATATAAAGTCGAATATATTTTAATCGCGGTACAATACAATAAAATGATGAGCCAACCCGAAGCCCCGCCCCCCTGAGCCGCCATTTTTATTCAGGCGCGCAATTTTGAAACGTTGCCGGAGTTTCCTTGACCTCAGCGCTCGGATTAATGCATTTACAAGCAATTTATTTAGTTTAAGAACATTTTATACATCTGTGGAGTTTTACGGAACGATTATTGCGCTCATTCGTGTGCGTGAATGTCGAAGTAACTGTTCAAACACACGGAATTATTTGCTTTTTGCAATATGAGCGGCAGAACACCGAGAACTGCGTCCAGCGGACAAACGAACAAAAACAATCAGGAGATCAGGAGTAAGTAGGAACATATCTTTTATTTATTTATTTATTAAGAAAAAAAAATGCATTTATTATTATTTCAATTTTCTACTCTAAAACACGTGCTCGAGCTCAAATTGTCATTGCGTGTCACTTCTGCAGCTTCCGTCTTCTGGGTTTATTTTCTCATTATAAACATATAAATTATGTAAAACAGATCAAAAAAACCAAAACAAGCAAACAACAACAACAAAAGTACCAATTTCAATACATTCGTCTTCCCTGACAGTAATATTCGTTTGTACTCATTTCCAATTCAAGTCCCTTAATGTCTTCCATGTGCCTCATTATGTTGTATTTTCCAAGATACAAGGTTTTTTGTCAAACACGTTCACACCATTGCGACTTACTTTCGAATAGATTTTTGTAGGTTCATGGTGTTGAAGGACAGAGCTCTGGGATTCGAACCCACACCCTTCTGATTTATGCTGTAGTTCATTAAGGTTCATGTGACTGGGTTTTACTTTTGACACCGGTTTCCAATGCTGGTCCTGGAGAACCTGGTGGTATGCACAGGAGGAGACCACGGGCGTCATGCCTTAACTTAAATTTATTTTCAGAGAGGTCTCGGATGCGGTTAGATGCTCGTGGTCTCCTCATGTTATGAAGGAAGGCTCACACACACCAGATTTCATTGATCGACCAAATCTCTGGAATTGACACACGTGTGTGCGTGGAATGAATACAAATGTGCATCACACCAGGTTCTCCAGGACCAGCATTGGAAACCAGGGCTGAAATTAAAACCCAGTCAATACAGTAAGGACACTGAAATATTCAGGCCAGAGTGCTTATAAAAATGGAAGAGTCAGGAATCCATAAAACGAGCTGTACTTGTGTAACCTAAATTCACAGAGTGGTATTTTTAAAGGGGGTAATTAATAAATGAACCCTAATGTGTGGACCAAGAAACATGTGGCGCATTTGGCAGACATCATATCCAG
Source organism: Silurus aristotelis (assembly GCF_946808225.1). Taxonomy (NCBI): domain Eukaryota; kingdom Metazoa; phylum Chordata; class Actinopteri; order Siluriformes; family Siluridae; genus Silurus; species Silurus aristotelis. The sequence goes on from NC_139599.1 coordinate 5,226,475, forward strand.
ATCAACGTGTGTGTGTGTGTGTGTGTGTGTGTGTGTGTGTGTGTGTGTGTGTGGTATATTTTATATATAAAATATAGCACTGCATTGCACTTGAGGGTTAGGGGGCTTTGGTCAAAAGCCCAACAGTGGCAGCTTGATAGTGCTGAGATTTTAATTAGCAACCCAGCAGCATTAAATTTCACAAAAAATCCAAAGAAGCAGAAGACCTGGAACATTTCCTCATTTAGCTTTCTCACTGTCAGTTCAAATTCTCCTCAAGTCTGCTTGCGTATCGGCGATGTTCCAATAGAAAAATGCAGCGAGGCAAATAATTGTTTTTCATTTAACTACACATTGAGCACTGTGTTTCCCCACGGATTATTGTTACCGCAGCACCACTCGCTAAACCCTGGAACGCTCTGTATAGGTGAACACAGAAGAACCCGCACAATGGAAAAAGGGGGAGCGTGGGGCGAGGAGAAGATTCAGGCCAAAGAAAATGACCAAGTTTCCAAAGTTTTGGGATCATTACAAACTAAAACATTAAAAAAAACATTTTTTTAAAGTTGATTCAAATAGTTTTTTTACATTTTTATTTATTTATTTGGATTTTGATGTAATATGGTGATGAAATGCATTAAATGGGTTTAGTTTTCACAGATATTCTTGTATGCAGTTTTGGCAATAAAATGTATATTTTATACATTCGAATTATAAATTACTTGTTAGTTTTGAGAGACATTTCCGTTTTTTTCTCTTGTATATTTTTACTATTGCATTTTAATGAAGATAAAGTTCTTCATATCCAATTAATCGATGGAATAATTGGTATAACGCTCGATTACTAAAATAATCAAAAGCTGCAGCGCTATCCATCCATCTATCCATCCATACCTACCACATTTCATCCCTTGCCTATCCCATTCCTCGTATATATTTTCTATTTTAGTATCTTTAGATGCACTTAGTTGTTATAAAGGAAGAAAATGTCAACACAGATTGTTCCTCTATGTACTGTACACTGGTTTTGTATTTGGAAAGAAATAAAGAATGCAAATTTGTGAGTGTAAAAAGTTGCCGATGTCAGGATTAACTACAATCCAAAGACTAAAATGTAAGAGGAGTGTATAACGTCATCTCCTTTTCAAATCAATTGAATTTCTCATTCCATAGAGTCGGATGGAGGCGTCCCACAGCGGCGGAGATCAGCACGGCTGTCCGCGAATGAAGAACACATGCCTCCTAAAGCCACGGTGAGAAACGGACAAAGGTGTTCTAAACAAAAGTTAATTTGATTGCTTTTCATGTGTATAAATTCTGTTCTGTTGTCCCTCTGACAGGCTCCATGTGTGCCTGTCAAACGCTCGATCACTGTGAGGAAAATTGCACCAAGGAAAACCCAGGTGACTATTAAAAGGACATGTATATAATTCAGTGAATTTGCTCCTAGAAGAATTTGATTGATTTTGCTCTGCTTTCTTCTCACAGGCCACATCAGAGCCTGATAAGGAAAATGTGGAGAAACGAGTGTCCAGTGAATCTAGAAAAAGGCCCCAGACCTCAAGTCCAGCCCAAGCTGAAAACACAGTGTCCAAGCCTACGATCCTCTCTCCCATCCAGGCCTCTGCATCGCCCTCTCCCCATACAGGACAACCCGAACAGGACCCTGTATGGTCAAACAAAGTACGCCGCTCGTACAGTCGCTTGAGCACGGGGGACCGCTCATTCGACAGCACCATCCCTCAGTCTGCCTCGTCCCCCACTCGCAGAGAGACTCTGTTTGGGTTTGAAAGGCTCCAGACCCCGGAGGTGGTCCGTAAAGTCGACACGTCCAGAGGAGCATTTTCCACTACGTGCGTCGGATCCTTCAACCTCTCGGCAGCTGAGGAGAGCATCTCTAACCCCCCAGAGCCTGACATGAACATTCCTGGGGTTCGCTTGGCGAAGAAGAACGCACGGAGGAAGAGGGTTCAGCAAATAAAGGTGAGGAAAGGACGGGTTCATAGGGTTAATACGCATTTTGGAAATTTATGGAATTTGATGATTTTACAGGTCTGGATTAGTATGGGGAAATAAAACACTGAGTAATGAAGAAAATTGTTTCCATACTATAGTAAAAATTTTTTTCAATAAAACATATTCTACCTTGACACTAATAAAAACACTACGTTTTTGTTGACTGGAGGTTTACAGTTTAAAAATGTAATTTATAAAAGATTAACATTGCACTGTTTTAGAATTGAAGTTTTGATAAAATGCCGTGTGTCGAACGTGATTTGGTGCCTTATGATATGGTCCTAAAAAATCTTTAGGGAGCTCTGCATATTTGAGTCTGAAATGTGTATGGAATTTTGAAATGGGGGAAAAAATGTGTTCATTTTTAATAGAACAGTTCCATGTCCGGTGTCTGGCTGATGCCTTTATCCAGAGCAACTTATAAAAGTACATTCGTGTCCATCAATATATTCATTCCAATCCTGCTACATTAGAATGCGTTTAGAATCACACATCAAGTGAAGGTTCATTCTTCTGCCTAGATGCCAGAATAAAGATAAGTCTGAAAGCATGTCTTCTTGTACCCCAATTGCACATCTTGAGCAGTGGTTGAGGATCGGAGGGAGTGTGGTCCAGTGTGAGTGAGAGGTGGTGTGATGTATAGAGAGGTTTTTTTTTTTTTGCTTTGTACATCAAATTTTTGAATCAGATTCATGCAGCTCCAGGAAGGCAGTCGAGGGAATGTAACAGCGGGGTAGTGTGGGAGAACCTAGGAAGGTTCGACTGCGGCTGCGTTCTTAATCATTTGCAGAGGTCGGATATCTTATTAGAGGCAGACTTGCCAGGAGCGATTTGCAGTAGTCCAGTATTGAGATGGTGAGGTTCTGAACAAGCACCTGAGTGGCCCGTGTGAACTTCTGACTTATTTACAATGACTTGAGTAATTGTCTGAGTGTGTATATTAATTGCATTTGTACCTGAATGTGTAGGTAGTCCCTGCCTTATGATGGAGATGTTTTCTGATCACCCCATCATAACTAGAAAACATGCCCTAATCTACCCAGGAGTCTTAGAGCACAGTGATCGGTATGCGATGGTTTACTGTCCTTTTGTAAATAACTGAACAAATGACAGTAAATAATTTAGCAAGACAGCAATTTACAGTAACATAATGTATAAACTTTTACGGTATATATACTGTATGTATGCGGGTGCGTGGATGGGTGTGAAAAACACTAAAAAAAAAAAAAAAAAAAAAAAAAAAAAAAAGATTTATTGATTGAAGTTGTATAATGGTCATAACATCCTGAAGATTGCTTTGCAAACTTAGTTTCAGCTTTACCTCCGACTGGTCCAAAGTTTTTACCCTGGAGACTCCTTTTTAAATCATTCTTACAGAAAGCTGCACCATATCAATGATCTCAAATAACGTAGGATTGCATCTTTGATATCTCCAAAGTTTCTTTAGTATTATCAGATGAATAAAAGACTGCGCTTTACTCTTCTCTCCGAAAACAGCTGAGTTCTTGGAGGCGTGTTGTGGGAGGAGCTAAAGACAGCTTTTGCATAGCGATCGTCCTCAAAGTTGTGACATCGCTATTAATAATACAGGAACATAGTTCTTTTAACATTATAAAGTTTACATCTAACAATCGGATCCAGCCGAACATATTTGATTCATAATTGGATCCCGGGTCTGAAATTGAACATTAACAACAACAATGACTACAGCAGGGGGTGTTTAATGTAGTGAGTACTGAACAAGGTTCCCTCTCATCCAAAAATAAAATTTTCAGGAAAAGTTCTTCTCTCGTAAACGAATGAAGCATGGTGGTGGGCGTGTTCTTGCACTTGCTCTGGTTGCTGTGTGCATATGCTTTCCCAGGGGAAGAAACAATACGAGGAATTCCGCAGTTTTTAAATGCTCGAAAAAAAACTTTCTGAAACTTAAACAAGCCCAAAAGGGATGTATTTCGCACAGAAATACTCAGTCATAAATCCAAATTGTTTTTTGAAACGACCTTTAGCTTGAGAATCGAACTCTTTAACAGTGTAAATAATGCAGTAGAATTAGACACCTACCCCCCTTCCCCATTTAAAAGTGTACATTTGCTATAGAAAAATAAATACCATCTCAAGTCATAAAATAACACCAATTTGCAGTCAAATCAAAAAGCTTTTATTGTCATTTAAACCATATATTGCTGACGCAGTACCCGGTGAAATTAGATGTTTTTTCAGAATCCTGGTGCTACATCACGCAACATAGAGCTCCATAACCTGACATAGAGACGTAGGCTGTTCAAAACAAATGACATTGGATTAGACAACACAGGACAGTGTAAAACATGTACACAAAACAACTCTAAACATTATGCCCAATTAAACTTTCAATAGCGCTTTTATATGGATTTTATAAATTTTCTGACACTGTTCACTCTGCCACGATTTAGATGTCGGAACTGGACGTTTTGGCTGCAAAGATGAACGCAGAGTTTGAGGAGGCGGAGGGCTTCGAGCTGGTGGTGGAGTGACGTTTCGGAGCTGCCACAGAGACATTTTATACCCCAGGGACAAGTGAAGCCAGACACAACCCTGCTTCAGCACACGAGTTCATCACTGACTACAAATCAAAAGACTTTGAAAACAGAACAAGCCATTACGTTTGAGGAAAAAATGTTGCTCTGTAATAGGTTGTGGTTTCTTTTTTCACTGCTGTCAGCAGAGCTGATCAGACTGTAGAACTGTGCTCAACCCCCCCACCCTGTGTGTGTTGTTTTTTTTTGTTGTTTTTTTGTTTTTTTCTGTTGTCAAAAACTAAGCAATTCTGCCCATGTTTCTGCTTTCATTGTTTGTTTTAGGTTTCGGTGTATTGTTGGATTGTCTAGTTCTGCTCATTCACGTCATTAGGACATGAAACGTGGCTACTTAAAGCATCTAATGTAGTATTCATGTTTTCTATAAACTAAACAAGAAGAAAAAATTTTTTTTTTATTGTTTAATTCTATTCATTGTTCACAATATATCAGCATTCACTCCGTCTGACTTGGTCATTTCAAGATATTTATGACGTTACTAGTCTCTCAAAATCTCAGTGTGTGTGTGTGTCAGGGTGTCAAATGAAAATCTTAAAAGTGTGAACATACATTAGAGAAAAACGTTTTTTATTTTGAGGGGCGTAATTGTTGATTATGTGGGGAAAATATACTATTTGGCGCCATCTATTTGCAGCAAGCAATACATTGTTTAAATAAAAAAAAAGGTTTTCAATTGATTTCCCTTGTGTATGTACAATATAAAGCTCTGGTGTATGTTCATGGACCATTTTATGAGGAACACTTGTATACCTAATTATTCTTGCAATGATCAATTCGGCTAATCAAGTGACTGAAACTGGGTAGTTTAAGTTTAGAATTAAAAAAAAAAAAAAATAGAATAAAAAATTAAAAAAACGAACAAACCGATGTCGGATTCGTGTTTTTGCCTGATCGAAATGGACCTTGATTCAGTTTTCTGGTTTAAAGTGTTGTAATATCTGAAATGCGTTTTTGTTCACCACAGTTGTAAAGAGTTTATTTATGATACCACAGGTTTCCAGTCAGTTTGAACCATTTTTGGTGCGGGGGTCTCATTTCTTCCCTCCATAATCTTTTCCTTTGCTCATTGAGTCAGTTTTTGTTGTTGTTTGTGTTCTCTGTAAACTATATACTGTTGTATCTGAATATTCTTATGCATTGTACTGCTGCCAAATATCCAACAGCCAATTGGATTAATGAGCAGGTGTGCAAATGTTCCAAATAAAGTTTGAAAGTTTAGTCGTTCCCATAAAACGAGGTATGTGGTTGAAAAGATACTGCAGCTGTCAAACTTGGAAGGAATGCCCTTTTTGCAGATATATAATAAAAAAAAAGAACTGCTGTGGACGTGTTATTTTTTGCATAGGTCAATTCAAATGTCATGGCTGTAGCTTTTTGTCCTTTCACTCTCTTTGCTGGAGGGTAACATCCCTGTTCTAAACTCATTGATTATCTGGAAAGGATGTGCTGTTTTACACAGCTGATCATTGATTGCTTTGTAGGGGACTAAAAGAGAAATGGAGGCTGAGCCCCCACTATCAGAACAGCTCATGTTTGTAGTAATGGAAAAGATGATTTGGTTCTGATTCTAATTGTGGATTAAAATGAGCTTTAATCTAATGGGAATTTATTATATTTTCCTGGAATTTTTTTTTCTCAGACACCCCACAATTAGCATACGTTTCTATTCTGTATGCAATTTCCCCAAAGTCGGAAAATAAGGCAGCTAGAAGTTGCTTTAGAGGAAATCAAAGCACTGGAAATCTAATGAATGACAATTCAGCCAAAGCCGTACTTCAAATTCACATTTTCAAAATGGCCACTATGAGATATTTATTTGCTTTCATTCATTAAAGTGTTCGAATTCAAAACAACATTAAACAGTATTAGACAATGTGATAACTTCCAGGTAATTACATCAAAATAATGCAATCGCTTTCAAGTTCAACATGTCTTGCAAATATATTTGCATAAATTATAATAAAAGTTTAGAATATTAATTCAGTGCAATTTCTAGTAGCAGTTTTATTGGATTATTAAATTTTTTATGTATTACCTTGTGTATTACCTTTTTTTTTTTTTAACATCCCATTCCACATTTGCTGTTATAATAACCTTCACTCTTTGGGTAAAATACATTTCTGAGTGAGTTTATAGAGATTTGTGCTCATTCAGCCACAAGGGCTTTAGTAAACTCATACTGATGTAGGGTGAGGAGGTCTGGGGTGCATTCAGCAGTCCAATTTATCCAAAAGGATTTCAATAAGATTGAGTTCAGCACTCTTTAGCAGGCTACTCATGAACTTCCACTCCAACCCATTTAAAGCATACACTATATGGACAAAAGTATTGGGACATCTGACTTTTTTAGCCATATGTGGTTCTTTAACAAAGTTGGAGGCAAACAATTGTCCAGGACGTCTAAGGATGCTGAGAATTACAGCACCTGATTTTACTGAGACCCTTGTGTTTGAATGAGCACAATTCTCCACAAAGGCTCCGCATTCCAAAAATCTAGGGGAATCTCATCGCCCCAGAAGAGTGGAAGGAACTTTTGGCAATAAAGTGTATCTTCATGCAGCTGGCTTTGTGCACAGGGGCATTGTCATGCTGAAACAGGTTTGAGTCTCCTAGTCCAAATAAAGGGAAAAGTAATGTTACCACATCGAAAAACATCCTTGAATGGGCCCAACTTTGAGGTAACAGTTTGGAACAGTCAGGTGTCCACAAACCGTTGTCTATCTAGTGTACATAGTGAAACGGTCACGAATGAATAAATATCTGTTGACTGAAATGCATTGTGGCATTGCTGTAATTCAAATTGATTCCCAATAATCCCATTTACTGTATGATTGAACGTCCTTTAAACATACAGCTAAGAGTCAGGAATGATCTGGATAAACCAGCAACACTTTAAAAAGACATAGTGGAACCCAACACCTGTAAAAAATCAGCCAAAATAAATATAAATATTGTTAAATCTTTACAATCAGAAGATTTAATTTTACATATAAGTTGTTTTGATATGCATAAACCCCTATTCAGGAAGTCAACTCGTTCCGAGATTGTGTTAAAAGTGTGACATGCGATGTACTGTGGGGAAATTTTGCTAGAGGCATTTGTTTCTGAGCAGGAGTTATTGACATTTGGTGTGAGCTTGTATTGAAAAACCACAGACAGGAAAATGGAGGGGCGTGGTTAGAGATCGGGGCTGATAGAAAGGTTGTGATCATAGACCGTTTTTCTTCACTCGATGTAAACCTTGTGAGTGTGCTGCATCGGCTCACCGTAGGCGTGATGAATTGTGATTCTTATATTTAACCATTTTCTTTCCCCACTTTTCAAGTTCAAGTTCATTTCTATAGCGCTTTTCACAATGAACTTAAAAATTTAAGTAAATTATGTGTATTCGTTCCCATTACTAAGGTAAGTCATCTTCTGCATGCAATTTTTGCTCTTTTGCTTCGATTTTCCTCTTTTAATGTTATCGATATTAAAATGAAATTTTCCAAGCCAGACTATCTAAATATGAGGATATTTACTGTATGATTGTTACAAATAGCTAAAACTGGAGACTTCTTCCGTAAATGCTAAATAAACGTCTCCTTACAAAGACTTTATCATATTATATAATTATTTCTTTTATATATAACGTTATCTGGGTATTATTAGTCTTTGATGGCGTACCTAGATTGTTTACCGTACACGTCCCTGTGAATTAACTGTTACTATAGAAATTACAATGAATTAGAACAATCACAGTAATGTAAAGCTTTCCTTTGAATTAAAGCCAGCAGTAGAAAATGTAAAAAATTTGACCAACAAGCCTGCCCAAGACCTAGAGGATCGAAAATCGTTGGAACTGTCACTTGAACAATGGCCAACTTCCAAACACATCATCATCATCATCATCAATATAAGTCAACTCATCACCAAAATCAACACGGCCATGGATCCCGCCTGACCGAGAGGTATGGAAATCACTGAAGGGAAGTGGTTGAGCATGGACCACATTAATACATATACATATAATGTGAGAAAGGTAACTAAAGATGATTGGTATAATGTGTAGCAGAGGCTCTGGGGTTAAATTGGTATTCTTTCTAGAGCACTGATGGACAGTTACGAAATAAATGAAATTCATTATTGTACTTAAGTAGCCTTTTCACGTATCTGCACTTTACTGACGTGTTTCCATTTGAGGAGACTTTAACTTCACTACTGTATGTTGTACTGTACTGTAAGTCAAATACAGTAATCCCCCGCTTTACCGCGGTTCGAATCCCCGCCTTATCGCGGAATTGCAAAATTACAAAAAATTTGGTAAAATCTTAAAACAGTACTGTACTGTTTTAAGATTTTACCAATTTTTTTAAAATGAATAATTATATATTTCTTTTCAGAAATGTCATTATTTCAACATAAAAACAATTCCCTATAAGTTTTTTGGTCTATCGTGCTATCCGTGAGAGACCGGGAAAATCAGCCAAACAAATGAGTTGTGCGGCAAATGCAATTCCATGATAAAGCGGGGATTCGAACCGCGGTAAAGCGGGGGATTACTGTATTTGACTTACAGTCTACCGCTGGTCTAGGGTATATTCTGGCATAAGATTCAGATTCACCTTGAGTTATGATGTAATACCGAAATATGAGCATTATATTAACATGATATATACCATGAATAACATGATTGATCGTTTGGAGTTAATTATTCTTGACTGTTTTGGTCATTCACAGCCCTAATTCATCAGAACGAAGCAATACTGACCACCTTCCTCATAGCCGCGATACCCATGAGCATGCTGATATTCACCTTCATACCAATCCCCAGCATAGGCAACATAGCAAACACTGCAGTAGCAGTAAAAAATCCCATTACCAAACATCAACCATCTCACCAGATCGCTCCATGTCAGCTGCTGGTTGTTCCTTATGCTCCTCCTTCTCATCAGCATCATCCACATGTTCTTCAACTTCAGGGTCATCGTCCTCTTCGTCCGCTACTTCCGTGGCATCCTCTTCTTCTAATTCTTCATCGTCCTCCTCTTCCAGTTCTTCTTCCTTCTCATCTTCTTCATCAAGCTCATCTTCCTGGTCTTCTGACAGCAGCCTGGAAAAGGCCAAATTTGCTTCTAAGTTCAAGAAAGGCGTCCGACGTCTGGAACATTCCCAGTCCTGCACTGACATCTCCAGGCGAAGGAGGGCGTTTGAGGAAGATGATGAAGATACTGTTCCTTTGTTAAATGAGGATGGCCATGCCAACAAGTCTACAAGTCTAAAAAAGTACTGCTCAGTGAAGAAAACGTGTGAAGACACAAATAAAAAGCCAAACCTATCCCACTCCCAGTCTAGAAAAAGCACCTTTAAAAAGGAATCGTGCCAGAGTGAAATAGTTCGAAAGGCAAAGTCTATGGAGGTGCTGCCAATGCAGAACAAACAGTCTGGTGAAGGTAAACTAGATGAAAAAGAAATTGAGAGAAGGAAAGAGGAAGCAAGAAGGAACATTATGGAGGAAAAAAATAAGTTTTCTGCCTTTTTAAATGAGATCACCAGGCAGGTAATAAGTCCCTCCAGGCTACAGACTCTCGGGGTAACAGATGCCCACAGGGCTATAAGCCCTGCCAAATCTCAAAATTCTGAGTGCAAAGGACACAAGAAACCGAACCATTTTTCCAGACGATCTGGAAGTACAAACTCTGTGTCATCTAGTGCACCATCTCACACCAGAAATCATTCTTCTGGACATGTAAAGTCTCTTCAACCTTGTAATTCAACCGAACATCGCCATCACCACAATACCAAGCATAGAAATCCCAAGCATCTTCACCACAGCTTCAACAGCCACACTAGCATTAAAACTGGATCATCTAAAAGTCATTTGAGAAGGTCAGAACATGGCCATAAGGCACGCAAAAAGCAACAAGCTCTGTCCAGTAGTCATTTAACGAATGACTCTTCTATGGATACAAAAAGGAGTACACAGAGAACTGACTCTCTCTCACCAACCTCTCATCATCATTACAGTCACATTAACACTGACAGAGGAGATCACCTGAGTTTATCGTCACACCCTCATTCTCCATCCCATCACCCCCATCGCAGAACTGCCCAAAACTCAGAACATCGTTCTTTGCAAACTGAAAGTCATCATTCCTATTTGGAAACTCATCGCCATCATCCAACTTCTCTATCACGCCATCACCAAGAAACAACACATCAGCATGTTCCGCATGCAGAAGCTCACCATCACTATCATTCCCATTTAGAATCTCATAACCAACCTCATCATGATGATCACCACAGCCAATCCTCACATAAACCTTCTCCATACTTTGACAATGACCATCATGCCTATTCAGAATCTCACCACCATGTTCCATCTTCACCATTGTACCACCACTGTGACCAAAGTCCCTCATCTTCAGGAACTAATTTTCCACGTTTAAAAACTCAAGTTTATTCCCAGCCAGAATCATTTCATCATTCACCTTCTCCTTCACATCAACATAAGTATAGTGACGCCAATCATCAAACCCGATCCCCACATCAGTATTATTTATACTCAAAAAAGTATGATCATTCCCATTCAGAATCTCCTCACCGTTCCCCTTCCTCTTCATGTCACTTCCATCATGGAGACCAGAGAAGCCAATCTCCTCGCTCCTCTCCTTCCTCGCTCTTGAAAAGTCAAAACCATTCAGAAACTCCTCCATTGCACTACCTTCATAAAAAACACAAAAATACAACTCCACATTATTACACTTTGCGCTCTGAAACCCATGGTCTCCATTCTCCTGCAGAACTTAATTACTGTGATTCTTATTCTAGATCACATCATTCCTCCCTTCCCGATATTCAATACCATTCCTCTAATGCTGAATCCTCTCATCCCATGCTCCAATCCTACACCACCGATCAAGATTTTCAACAGTACCAACCTCCTTCCCAAACTTTACATTATTACGATAACTCCCACGACTCTTCTTCTGATCATGATCATCATTTGCATCATGATTCCACTCATCACCAATTTCATGGCCAGCATCACTCCTCTTATCCTGATGTCCACCATCATCATCATTCTAATCCCCCTTCTGATAACCATCATCACTCTTATCCAAATGTTCACACCCATTCCGAGGAAGGTCTAACGAGTCCCACTGATCATAAACCTGGCAGATGTTCTAACAGTCTTTACACGGACAGACATCACCAACACCGTTCTAATTTAGACCATCATCCTAATCCTCGTATTGGGGATTCAAAACCTTCAACACTTAACAGACATCATTATAGTCTAGATAGTCATTATTCTCAGCACCACCCTCACAGCCTAAAACACACTGTAGGTCACCATCAGTTTTCCCATCCAGATTCCCACAATATTACACTTTCAAAATCTTATCACCAGCATGATCATCACCAGTCTGCCCATTATCATTCCAGTTCTGAAGCCAATTTTGATCAACACAAAGATCCTGACTACCACCACAATAGCCCAGCGTCCCACAAAGATTCACAACACTACAGTGTACTTCATCACAATTGTCAACAAAACCACAAACACCAAGAATTTCCTAACCATTCCCATACGGAATCCCCCTATCGTCAGTTGCATACTGAATCCCAACACTATCTGGAACATTCCAAAACACACCAGCATTCCCATGCTGAATTTCCAAGGTCTTCCCACTGTGACTGCCACAAAATGCCCTCCCATATGGAGTCCCATCATCTTCATCATCATCAACATCACCACAAGTATTCAGAATCCCATCACCATTCCCATCCAAAATCTGTCCATCATAGTTTTCATACTGAGATACCTCTTCAGTATGGTGCTCCAAAATTCCACCATCATCATGAGGATCCAGAATTCTATACCCATTCAAAAGCTGGACCCCAGCATCACTCGGATGTTAAATGGCAGCACAATCACCCAGAGTCTCGCCATCACCATTTCCACACCAAGGAACATCACCATCATGGTGGTGATGCCAGTCCTCTTTGCCATTCTCCAGTTGGTGAGAAGGCCACTTCCCCTTGTTCTAGCAAGTCGGATTCATCCAGAAACACAGAAAGTCCTATTAGCCATGATGATCAGTCAATGGCCTACAAGGAAACAGCCATGACTGTCAAAGTAAGAACTTTTTTTTTGTTTATCTTGTTTAGTATTTGATATAGAAACCAGATAATGTTCTTATATAGTAAACTCATATACAGTGTAGCTTTTGAAATATTTTTTCTTTTTATTTTGCACAGGAAAAGGGCTCTGAATATGAGAGGATCATGTGAGTTTAATTACAAATTGCATGTGTTTGTGAGTTTACTACACTGACCATGCATAACGTTATGGCCACTGATCAGGTAGTCCTTTGCTGCTAAAACAGTCAACAGTCAACAGTCATTAACAGCAAATTCTTCAACAATTTGAGCTACAGGAGCTCGTCTTTTGGATCGGACCACACAGGCCAGCCTTCGCTCCCCACAGCATCAATGACCCTGTTGCTGGTTCACCAGTGTTCCTTCCTTGGACCACTTTGATAGATACTGACCACTGCAGACTGAGAACATCCCATAAGAGCTGCAGTTTTGGAGATGCTCAGACCCAGTGGTTTAGCCGTCACAATTTGGCACTTGTCAAACTCTCGCAAATCCTTACACTCGCCCATTTTTCCTGCTTCTAACACCATCAACTTTGGGGACTAAAAGGAATAATCATGTTATTTACCTCTTATTATGTTATAATATCATAATGTTTTTCCTGGTCGGGTATTTAAACTCCACAAAGTTCTCACATAGCAAAACCCATAGCTATACACCCAATACCCATATTATCATATTTTTGTATCAAATGGTGTTGTTCATCCAGGCCCCCATAAACTCCATTCTCTCCTATCCCTCACCACTCAGGATGTTACAGGAACAAAATGAAGACCTGCATAATACTTTGCGTCAAACCGTGGTGCGCATGGAGTGCTTAGGAGCTGAGTTTATCACGGAACACCATCAGCTGGAATCAGAGCTACAGAGAACTCGCGTAGAACTGAGCAGCATGATGGAAAAATTTACAAGGTCGGGGCGAATTTGTAATGACATGAACAAATCTTAAAAATCTTATTTCTATGAAAAACATCTGCATCGTCCTGACATCCTTTTAAATGTGGTTTGCTGTTCTATCTGTTCATCTCTTTTTTTTTTTTTTAGACTTCAGGCTAATTATTCCTCCATTCAGCAGACTGATGATTTTCAGGAGAATGAAACACACTTTATGGTAATCACATCATTTTAATTTTTTTAAATAAGAATGAACCTATGATTAAAAATTAAGTTTGTTTTTTAAAACAGCTTTTACTTAATTATAAATAGTTCATTGAAATCCAATATTCGCTGTTTTTGTTCTTCCCCTTGATTATTTTTTCTTTCTAAGGATGAACATATGGATGCTGAACGTAAGAAACTGAACCAGCAGATTTCGGAGCTGACAAAACAGCTGTCAGTTGCCAAGACAACCATTCAGAGCCTGGAGACAATTAATGTGAGAGCTTGATGACAGGAGGACATATTGTCTCAAACGTTTCAGGCTGAATAGAAGGGGGAAATTATGGGGGAGTATATAATTGTAGCCGATTTCTTTATTTTTTACCAGTTTATTTTTTTAGCTCGCCAATTTTATAACTACTCTGCAGATGGAAAGTTTAGAAAGCCATAACAAGTTACTCTGGTCATATGTAAAGTTACAGAGGTTAAGCTAGGAATGTTTCAGATACGGGCCAGCTTAGCATTTGTGTTACAGTGTATGAATATGGTAGCAATCTAGCTAGAAGACACTAGAGAGAATCTACTGCAATGTTATCTAATCTGTTCTGTTAACTGGTTATGACTTTTAACTAGCTATACAGAGCTATATTACACAGTCGCCATGGCTTGCTCATCAGGGACAAATGCACACCATTCACCTTCACTGTTAATTTCTGGAAAGCTACTTTGAGACAATGTCTGTTGTGAAAAGCACTATAGAAATAAACTTGACTTGACTTGACTATATTAGATTGAAGTTGTATAGTTTAGAGACAGTGGTGTTGAGTAAAAGACAGGAAGTGGAGCTGGAGGTAGCTGAGCTGAAGATGTTGAGGTTTTCGTTGGGAGTGACGATGATGGACAGGATTAGAAATGAGTATATTAGGGGGACAGCACATGTAGGATGTTTTGGAGACAAGGTGAGGGAGGCGAGATTGAGATGGTTTGAACATGTGCAGAGGAAGGACATAGGGTATATCGGTAGGAAAATGCTGAGGATGGAGCCACCAGGAAGGAGGAAAAGAGAAAGGGACCAAGGAGGCGGTTTATGGATGTGTTGAAGGAAGACATGCAGGTAGTTGGGTTGAAAGAGGCAGATGTAGAGGACAGAGGGGTATGGAGACGGATGATCCGCTGTGGTGACCACTAATAGGAGAAGCCGAAAGAAGAAGAAGAAGATACAGTGCTATATTAGATAGATAGCTCATTTCTATGGTCTGTGATAAGGGTAGCCTCTCTTATTTAGCAAAGGCTGTTGTGGTTGCAGGTTTACAATACTATTAACCAGAAGCCACACATAACTCAATCTTAGCTTTTAATAGACTGAAAGGTGTGGCTTCTGCTTGGTTAGAATGAAAACCTGCGCCAAGGCCAATTTATTGGTATTCCACATATTCTGCAGGATTATATTTCTTTTCCTGTTACTTTTTCAACAGGTGACATCCATGCTCCAGGAAGCCCTTGTTAAGCATTTAAAATCAGATGATCCTATCAAGCCAGCAGTCGCACCTCCTCCATTTCAGTTTATGGACAGTGACCATTATGCCAAAAGCTCAGTAGTTGGAGATGAGGAATCACTGGGTCCTGTCCTAGAAGAAGATGAAACCGATTGGTCAGAAATGGGTGAAGAGGTGAAGGACTGTGCATGTAGTAGTTTGGAGAGAGGTCAACACAGATGTAAAGGATTCTCAACATGGCAACAGGAGCAGGGTTGCTGGGTGAAGTCAGATCAGTACAGAAGAGGAGATGGAGATACAGAAAGTGAATCAGGAGGTGAAAAGATGGCCCACAAACAGGGCCTACAGATACCCGACCTACAGTTCAGCATTCACCCTGAATTCTTACCAGTGCCTCTAGCCAGCTTGAAGCAGAATCTGGATGGCCCTGAAGGAGATGAATACCATATTTACACTGGATGCCAACTAAGCTCTCCTATTCGCCTACTGTCTGCAAGCTTGGAGGGGATCAACTCTACTTTCTTGCAGCAAGTTGAGCATCAAGGTCATTTAGAGTGTTTGAAAGGAAAGCTGGATTTACACCACCCACATCAGAGTGCTGATGAAGATTGGACTGAAGATGAACTTACTCATAACTGGAAGGAGGCAAACAAGCAACAGACTGAAGAAAGTGAGGAGGGGGCAGGAAGCAGTGTCTTAGCGCCAATGGCTAATCTGGAGTCAGCACAGAAGATGCTCAACCATTTTATACAGGAGGGTGAGAAGACAAACCTATGAAACAACCTAAACACAAATTCTGTTTGAGGCATATAGTATAACCTGCTCTGTAAATGAGATTTTAATGCTACCTAAGATAAACAATATTAAATAATATAAACTACGTATGGAAGGTTTTGTAAAATAAGAAAATAATGTACTCCAAATGTGGATTTATTAAAGTAATTGTGATCAGAGATCATAATTAATATTGCAGCCACAAACAGACTTAAACAACACAAGAAAATCTAAAGGAGCAGGCCAAACACAAAAACAACTGATCATACCAAGGAAATCAGAATTGCAAACAGGAATAAAGGCAAGACTGCAACTGCAATTTTAAGGCTGGACTCTTCATAATGTGATTGAATGAGGCAGTGATTGCAAGCATGCTAGGTAAAACAGAAAGTGTGCAAGTATTCTTGTAGTGGGGACCTCCAGTAATATGAAATTGAATGATGAAATCGATACATACTAGAATGATGAATTCATATTTATAATAATTATTGGCTCTGGATCAGTCCTGAATACGCAACTAATGTATACTTTTTAATGTTTAACCATTATTGATTTATTTTTGCTGTAAATCGAACAAAGCATGTTTTGACATGCATCATAGAGAAATCTTTTTTGAGTTTGGAGCAAGGACAAAAAAACATACTTACCTATTCAATTGTCTTTTTAATTTTTTTAAATTTTTTATTAATTAGAACAAGCAAATCATCAGTTTATTAGAGCAGAGAAGGAAGCTAAATTGAACCCTGTAGCGAGTCCATGATCTGATGAGCTGCTTTCCACAAAATATCCAACAGCAAAAATCCATATGACTGGATAAGCCAATACGGACAGATTTGCTAAAGAAGCTAAGCTGGTTCATGTTTAGAAAACTAAAGTTGATTGTTCTGCATACAAGTTGATGACCCTTGCACTTATAAACCCTACCCCACCCAGTACATTTACCCCTATGATCTAATCAAACATACTTAGATCATATAATACATATGGCATAATTATAGTATAAAATTCAAGAATTATAAAAGTAGCTACAGTGATCAGGTTGTTAACTAATGCAGTAGCTCTAAGCACTCTGTCCGCTGCTCAAAACAAGTTTTCTATTTAAATTCTGAGTCTGGGTTGTGAGTTAGACTTCTCTATTCACAATCAAAGATATGCCCATGGGTGACTGGTAGCCCCGCTGAGGTAGATGCTTTGATAAGTTCTAAAGGCAACATCAAATAGAAGTGTGGTACTTTGATTTCACTTGGGTACTAGACATGGTTGCCCTTGAAGAGAGTGGAAAAATAATTTCCAGCATGAAGCTCACACCCTGTTGATCAGAAATCAAAAGCTGATTAATTCAACATTTGTTTAGGGTTTTGAAATGTCCTGAAGCGGTGATTTTGGGCTGCTTACAATGAACTGAGATCCATTAACATACATAATAATTGTAGCTTCTAGGATAATGAATGATTCCGATTTGTCATTCTGGTCTTTTGGCACAATGAATAAGTTGTAAAAGAAAAACGATGAAAAACAATGTACATTTGTTGTTCAATGAGGTTTACGTGCTTGTACATCACTGTGATTCCACAATCTGTGTTGAACTTCAAGGTAGTGGTGATATCTGTATTAATTATGTTCATATATATATATATATATTACACTATGTTCATATATACTATTTACACTATATATATATATATATATATATATATATATATATATATATATATATATATATATATATATATATATATATATATATATATTATATTATATATATATATATATATATATATATATATATATATATATATATATATATATATATATATATATAGTGTAAATAGTAACTTGTGGCCACTGTAGTCTAAGATTCTTGTTTATTGCTTTATTGCTGACAGGAATGAAACTTCTCCTGTCAAAGTTTGACATGTTGTGCTTTCTGAGATGCTTTTTTTGTTCACCACATTTGTAGAGTGGTTATTCCTTTCCTGTCAGCCAAAATAAGTTTTCTGTGCCATTATATGGAAACTTTCAATGGAGATTTTTGGAGTCATTTTTATATATGACTATAATTCCTATTCCTATAATAATATTTGCTGTGAGCTTTTACGGAATCCCTGTCTTTAATATACTTTATTGCCACAGAAAGCTTGAACACAATTCCTTTTGTATTCAGTGTTTTTAGTATGTTGCTCCACTGAATTGCTCTAGTGTTCAGACATCTAGAGTAGTAAAGGTAATGAAATATGTCATATAAGTGCAAATTTACATTCAACATAATGATGATAATTATTTATTCATGTGTACACATTTTTCCATGTATTATGATATGTATTTGTGCATATTGATTTGTCTCTTGCTTACAGCTCAACACACAATAATAGTGTCATTTCAATTTATTTTTCTTAGTTGAAGTCATGTCTTGTCTTTAATAAAAGCAGTGAGAAGTGAACCCCATACCTGAGCAAAACCTTGAATCTTGCTTGAAAAACATTACATATTGGAAAATTGTAATAATGTACAAATAAATAAATACGGAAGTATGAAAATGGCAATCGTTCATGTCTTTGTTACTTTGAAATTCTATACATCCTATTAAGTGGATAACTTTTTTAAATGTTGCTAAAATGAAACAAATATTATTTATCAAGCATTAATTATATACGGATATACTGTATTTCAATATTACTACTAGGGGACAACACAAATATACCACAGTTTTGTTAAAAATTCCAGAGATTTTGTGTTTGTGTGATATTAATTTAACAAATAGTCACAACATATGATAACTTTATTTATTTATTTATTTATTTTTTGCAGAATTAATATTAGGTCAATATTTTGTTTAAGTAATAACCATGTTACAGCTCTATTACTGCAACTGTCCATGCCAAGTGGCAATCTATCTCAATCTGTGCTGAGCAAACAGTTCTCTAGCCCCTTGGAGAGGGCCATGATAATAGGATAGGTAAAGGATTACAGGTAAGATGCCCCAGATGTCCAGCTTTAGACATATCTAGTGTGTCTCTCACCCAGGCATGGGCTCGAAGGGGCAAATATTACCACTCTTTTAGTTGAGTGGGTAACTGGAAGATCATTTGCACTTCACCTAGGGGAGGGATCACCACATCAAAACTCAAGTTGACCACCACAGAGAAATTTACCACCCGGACAACAAAAAGGAAAAACTTTTTGGGCAGAATTCCTCTGGACATACTAAGACCTTAAAAGGATTTAACCTTGGATTTTGGATTACAGTAGCATTTGTGAGAAGGTTTCTTCTTAGCAAAATATTCATTGTCCGATTAAATCTCTAAAACCGTAAAAGCTTCCATTTTCAGAACCAGACACCTGGTCGTCTTTGCAGCAAAAAGCTTCTTGTAGCGTAACACTTCTCTGCAGCCATCATGGTTTGGGCTAAAATGAAATTCCCCTTTGAGAAAAGGGTGAAGCTAGCTCAGAGTTTATGGCTGACCACATGGCTGGCCACTTTAGGTGGAGCAATCACCTTCTGCCTTGGATGCTTCTTGAAGACAGAACTACGCAGGAGGGCAGAGGTACCTGAATTCACCATTTGCTTCAGTTTTTCACTTTATCACACACCAAGCTTGAGTAACATCTTAGGCCAGAATGAGATGTCTGAACTACAACTGGAAAAAAAGAAGAAGAACATTTTAGAATTTTACATAAACATCTTAATAACAATAAATTACTTGCATTTTACAAAATTTTGATTGTAAACACGTTAGCATGCATGTATGCATGTTAATGTAAACCTCAAGGGACAAAAGAACATTTTCATTGGCTGATCCATCAGGATTAACCTATGCAAATATAAATATTAAATATAAGTCAGTTATAATAGGCTTATTAAGCTGTTGTCTTCAATAAGCTGTCTAATCTACTACATGGATCAGAATCTAGGTCACAATAAAGAACCTGTCTCATATATTATAATTAACACATACAATTTTTAAATCAGATGCAAAAAGCAGTTAAAAAGTGAGGCTTGATAAAGGACTGGATAAAAGTTAAGGAATTATAAAAAAAAAAAAAAAACAGGTATAAACAGACTGGCACCTCATTAAATCCCATAATACAGAACAAGTGTGTATATGCTTAGAAACAAAAAGAAGAAGTAATATGTAACCGATCATTTTAATAACATGGAATCTAACAGTTGAGTAAACCCAAATGTGCCCTGTAGGTGATGGACAACACAGAGATCCACATTGTCCCAAACACACTCATTGTAGCTGGACTGGCCTCCATTGGAATCAACTGGTTTGCAGGTCGGATTTGCCAAGATGCCCTGGATGCCAGCCGCTTCCCACGCTGGAAGACCTTCCTAAAGCCCTACTTCTGCTGCGCTATCTTCTTCACCACCTTGCTCCTGGTTGGAGTAATCCTAAGCTATGCCATGAAGGGCAGCCTGGAGGGCTCGCTAAAGGTTGGCCTCAAGAATGGCATTCGCTTCTACAAGGACACAGACACCCCTGGGCGCTGCTTCCAGAAGCAGACCATTGATCGCCTACAGATGGAGTTCCAGTGCTGTGGTAACAATGACTACAAGGACTGGTTCGAGGTGCAGTGGATCAGTAACCGCTACCTGGACTTCAGTTCCAAGGAAGTTAAGGAGTAAGTGAGGGAAACGTATGAAAGGTTTGGATTGGCCATTATGTTTTATAAACACAAGTTGATGTTTTGGGATAACTCTTCAAGGTTCTATTTAGAACTTGACAGCAGAGTCTGTATTTATATAAGAAAATGTTTCGTGCAAAAGGACACAAGAACTCCATTACAAATTCAAATGACCCTTTAAGAGCTTCCGCTAAAGGGACTTAGGGTTCAAAACAGAAGCAATTTTTTCTTTTATCAAGGATGACCTAACATGCATTAATGATCCTGAGAACCCCTGAAGAACCTGCTTGTCTTACGGCCATTGTTGTGTAGCTTTGTTGTGCAACCATTGCAAGTAAAATTTCTTTGTCTGCTGCTTATAATTGTGTTTTAATTAATATAAATGTTTGTCATTTAAATCTTCTTCGTTCTCATTCAATTACCTTCTGTCCCCAACTCTGTCTAATTTCTATCTTATCTCATTTATCCAGTCGTATCAAGAGCAATGTGGATGGGCGCTATCTGGTGGATGGTGTGCCCTTCAGCTGCTGTAATCCCAGTTCTCCTAGACCATGCATCCAGTACAAACTGACCAACAACTCTGCCCACTACAATTATGAACACCAAACCGAGGACCTTAACATCTTCATTCGCGGCTGCAGAGAAGCTCTGGTTGGCTACTACATGGGCTTGATGAACAGCATCGGTGCTGTAGTGCTGACTGTCTTTATCCTTCAGGTATCAGTAGATAGGACTGTAGACTGATGCTTACTGTATACTCATTTTAGATGCCCTAAAATGACTTAAAATCTTATGCACATGAGGAAGTAATCATTTACCTACTTGTTTTTAAACTATCAGGTCTAAATCCCAACATTGCTTCATCCTCCATCTCTCCACAGAGTACAGTGGTTGCATGCCTGAGGTACCTGCAGACCTCCATGGAAGCTGTAGTTGGACAGGAGAACACCGAGGTGGAAACAGAGGGCTACCTGCTGGAGAAGAGCGTGTCAGAGACCATTATGGAATACCTGGACCCTGTAATGAAGCTCCTGCTAATAAACCAGGTGGAAGATGGCCAGGCCAAGGCAGAGGCAGGAGCTGCTGGGACATCAAGGGCAACAACTTCAGGGTCCTAAAGAGTCACATCTATCTAATTCAAATAGTAATAAATGACCCAGAACAACTGGTACTTAGCAAAGGTATCTCATTTAATTTCTAGCAATGAATCTCACAACTGTAAATAATACACTTACTTGACAAATAATATATCTACATTGATACTTAAATTAACCCACGCAATGTCTCAAATGTCACTCATTTCTGTTCAGTGGTAATAGATTGTGTATTATAATGGTTGTTTTAACATGTGCCGAAAAGTCTGTTAAGTTTGGTTTATTAGTCTACCATGGTAAAGAACGTTTGTAAGACATTTAAGTCATGATGCAAAAGCTGCTGATATCATATACGAAGGCACTAAAAGTTACGGTTTGTTTCCGAGCCACAGTTTTTTTTCTAGAACTTCTCTGTTATTGGATGCTGCTTAGTTTGTATATAAAATAACTTAACCTTCAGTTTATTAGTTGAATGTAAAGAAATTGAACAGCTTGTAGCACTTGATAGCTGGCAGAATAATGGAATAACTGGAGATATAAAAAATCTCTTGTGCATCCAAAAACAGTTTTTGGCATTTGAGTTGTTAAACCTGTTGTAGTAAAACCATGCTCTGTGCTCGGCTAAGCAAAATTCAGAACTACTGTTTGAGATAGCAAAAGTCAGACATGTTAATCGCGTTGTATTGTGTAGTGCACTTTTATGTAAATAGATACGTGTTGAAATATCTCTTATTTGTCTCTGGGTTTTTGATTTTTGCCTGTGAAAGTAAATCATTCTCCCACAACCATACACACAACCACCCACACGCACACACACACACACACACACACACACACACACACACACACACACACACGCATACACACACACACACACACACACACACACACACACACACACACACACACACACACACACACACACACACACACACAGACCAAAAAAAAGCTTGCAGGCATACTAAGACACATATACTCATGTTGCAACACAGAGTTGGACTTAAGCATGTAGGAGGGACCTGCACTTTATTACTCATCAAATTCGGCACGCATGTACACAATGTACAATATATGACTGGAATAGGATTATGGGGAATCATGAGTAACATCAGTAACAATGACAGTCAGTAATAATGAAAGCCTGCATACCGATGGCCTTCTATCTGATATCTTACAAAGCAACTATAATCCAAGCTGTTAATGCGCACACTGCTGTCCAAGCACCTGTCCTGCCATATCCTCCCCCTCACTGTATTCTAATTCTGATTAACCCTTTATATGTAAAACAAGTCAAGACAAAAGCAACAGTCACATGAAATTAGTCATAAGTAAAACCCGTTTTTTTGTGTGTGTGTGTTACATTTTAAAGCTCATAACGAGTTAAATAGACAGAATACATTTGAGAATTTGAATGTTATTTATTTATTTAATCACTGGATTTATTTTTTCATTGATTTATTCAACTTCAGATATTTTATCTGGGTCAGAGTTGCAGTGGAATGAAGCATGAAGTTGTAATACTGGGGAATTTTACAGTCATCTCTGGTTACCACACACACATTCACACACTCATTGGGGGAATTTGGCAAATTCATTTCATTTCATTTCTTTTTTTTTTTTTTTAAACTGGAGAAAAACAGAGAACATTGGAGGAATTATCTATCTATCTATCTATCTATCTATCTATCTATCTATCTATCTATCTATCTATCTATCTATCCATCTATCCATCTATCCATCTATCTATCTATCTATCTATCTATCTATCTATCTATCTATCTATCTATCCCTGACAGAAGAAAACTATCTATCTATCTATCTATCTATCTATCTATCTATCTATCTATCTATCTATCTATCTATCTATCTATCTATCTATCTATCTATCTATCTATCTATCTATCTATCCCTGACAGAAGAGATCTATCTATCTATCTATCTATCTATCTATCTATCTATCTATCTATCTATCTATCTATCTATCTATCTATCTATCTATCTATCTATCTATCTATCTATCTATCCCTGACAGAAGAGATCTATCTATCTATCTATCTATCTATCTATCTATCTATCTATCTATCTATCTATCTATCTATCTATCTATCTATCTATCTATCTATCTATCTATCCCTGAAAGAAGAGATCTATCTATCTATCTATCTATCTATCTATCTATCTATCTATCTATCTATCTATCTATCTATCTATCTATCTATCTATCTATCTATCTATCCCTGAAAGAAGAGAACTATCTATCTATCTATCTATCTATCTATCTATCTATCTATCTATCTATCTATCTATCTATCT